>NC_046289.1:40697153-40999076 GCF_004115265.2 Rhinolophus ferrumequinum | reverse complement strand
TACCCTTTTCTCTTGCTCCCAACCACACATATCTGAGGTGGGAGCATCTTTGTCTCCCACTCGTTACTAAGGCTGATAGTCCTGGACTTGGAGCTAATTTTGATGCTTTCATTACTTTTTTATCCCAATGAGCCTTAAGATTGTATGCAGTAAGATTTCCCTTGTCCTCGTCCTAGAGCTATCCCAGAGTTCTCAAGGGAGTAATGCAGATGCAGGTGTCCCTTGGAACTCCTCTGACTAATCATAGTTAATATTCATTCAGCACCAACCAGTGTGAGGCACTGTGTGAAACATGTCACTTACATCATCTCATTTCATCTTCACCAAAACCGTATGATCTCCCCATTTGATAAATGAGAAAACCCTGGCTTAGAGAAGCTAAGAAACTTGCCCTAAGTTTGCAGAGAAATAATCAAGCAGGGATTTGTCTTCAGGTCTGTCTGAAACCAGATCCACGCTTTACCACTGTACCATTTGGTCTCAAATGGGAAAGACCTGGAATACCAACCACCTCACCGCAAAGACACACGTAGCAGACCACATCGAGGTTTGGATTTTAATAGCGTGGACTGATTTAAATTGCATTTCAATTGAGGAAAATGCCTGGGTGCTTATTTGTCATCATCACTGTAATTAGCACAGTGAAGATAGAGAGGTGCAGACGTTTCTCTAACCTTAGAAATTTGAGACTCTAGACATAAACACAAGCAGTTAGATACTACGTAATCATATTTCATTAAGCTTAGATAACACAGAAGAGAAGGGAATAGTGACAAAGACGACAGGAATCTACAATAGCAATTTAGGACTGGCAGGGAAGTGTTAGACCTCAGAATGTTAGGCAATCCATTTGAAATGCAGAAACCAGTGGGTCTAGTGTAGCTGGAGTTTTCATAGAGAAGAATGGGCATGAACTTGCCCTTGAGCCAATGAGATTTTGATGTGTGGAACGAAGAGAGAGGGCACTTCAAGTAAGAAAAACAATGATCAAAGGCAGGGAGAAAGGAATGGGTGTGGGCTTTTGGGAAGGGATCGAGATTGGCCAGACTGGAGGGTAGCCCATGTTCGGGAATGGTGGAGGATAAATTTGAGAAGGTTCTTGAGAGTCATATTCAAATGTTTGGAATTAAGTTTGAAGGAAGTTGTGATCACAGAAGTCATTTGGATATAGGAAAGATAGGCCTCCCCCCCCCAAAAAAAAATCGTATGGAATGTTATTTTTCACAGCAAGGGTCATTTTGCTGTATCAAATGGCTGTGGCTGGAGTCAAGATGTTAACACTAAATTCCAGAATTATGTAGATTCTATTATCCATTCAGCATTAGAGCCACATTTTCCCTACCCAGATTATTCTCCAAACTGAGGGAAAACCTCACGTGGAAAGTGAAACCTTGCTCACTAGCTGAGAGTAAAGGAGCTGGATGATCTTAGTAATAGAATCATCAGGTATAATAATCCCCACTTCCAATATACGAGATACCTGCCAAGAGAATGACAATGCTTGTTTCCCCTAGCCAGAACATACCATCTCTCTCAGACAGTGTTAAAAATTCACTGACAAATTCCTGTTCTCTGTTTCTCATTTTCCTTGATTCTAAGCGGATTTTATTCTTTCATTATTTCCTCAGTCAGGAGACTGTAGTTTTCTTAATTATAAACTGATTTACATTAACAATATTCAAATCCTGAGGTTGCGTACCGGTCAACCTGGCTTTCTTTGATATGAGGAATACTTTATTTTTGGGGGTTCAGTTGGATGAACAAGTTGTTTCCCCTTGCTTTAAAGTTGGGAATATGATAATCTCAGGACTAATTTTTCCTGGGGGCTGATTCACCCATCGTAAATTGATAATACTTTCAACTTCAGTGAATATTCTTACCCCCAAGTTTTGGGAAGGGTATGGCCACTTTGAATCTTGGAGCTTTCTTTGCATCTCTACATAAAGCATGAGCCATTATGGTGCTATTTACATAATTCATGATTTCTCTGTCCTTTGAACCTATGAGTGGCATGAGAAAACCTCTCTGTTTTCCCTTGTGTTGTATTTAAATACACACACACGGTGTTTCCCCAAAAATAAGACCTAGCAGGACAATCAGCTCTAATGCGTCTTTTGGAGCAAAAATTAATATAAGACCCAGTATTATATTATATTATAGTATACCCGGTCTTATATCATAGTAAAATAAGACCGGGTCTTATATTAATTTTTGCTCCAAAAGACTCATTAGAGCTGATTGTCCAGCTAGGTCTTATTTTGGGGGAAACACGGCATATATATATGTGTGTGTGTGTGTGTGTATGTGTGTGTGTATATATATATATATATGCGCCATATGGATTACCTGTACCATTCTAGCTAGCAATATTTAAAATTCTTACAAACTTCCCAGGTCATCATAGGAGGAGACAGGTAATATCTCAGATTTCTTCTCTCAGACTTTTCACCAAAATACCTATGACACTACACGAAAAGAGGGGAAAAAAGAAGGACAATCCACTGTAAATTTAGGGTAGAGAAAGGCCATATGCTGAAGTCCACAAGGAATGTCTACTAATGTAATTGTTAGTGGGATGGATTGAAAAGCATATTCTTAAGATTGCAAATTACGTGCCTCACACACTGAGCCAGAAATGTCCAGCCGGTGCTGAAAGAGAATAGAAAGAAAATGTATGTTGCCCCCATCATTTGCCCTCAACTATTCCAGGACGTTGGAGCTGTACTTGCTGAAAAAGCAATTGGTCCAAATGGGAAGAAACTGTCTTCCGAGCCAGCCAGAGTCAAATCCAGAGTCCTGCCCCCAACACAACCCATTAGTTTTTCTCTTTCTACATCCATTCAGAAACTGTGGCTCCTAGGCCACAGTTAGAAGGTAGATGGAGACAGGCAGAGGTGTGCTGTCTCCTTGAAGGATCAATTGTGTCATAGAAAGGACAAAAGGGAGAGAGGCACGAAGAAGGCAGAGGCACATGGATGCTGGAGGGCATATGATCTTTTATGTGCTACCCTTTGAAACAGAACTGCGGATTCCCTCTCAGTTTCTCTCTTACTGGTCAGAAATCACAGCAGTTAGAGCAGGAGAAGTCCCAACCTAATGCCAAGAACACTGTGATAGCTAAATATCTGGTAGATTCTGAAAATTGAGGTGGCCACTATATGAGTCAGTTTGCTCTTCAGATCTGCTTTATTTGTGGCCAAGAGGAAAATGAGAGAATATGAAGACTCTTCACCAATACTGTCTTGCTCGCAAGTGCCAAACTTGAAAGCATTGCTCTCTTTTCCAGTATGAATAAACAGAAAAATGCCAAAGCAGGCCTAAGAATAGTGCAAGATGAGAAAAAAAGAAGCTTTTGTTAAAATTTGAAGCAAGATTACATATACGTCGAAAATAAATTTCTCCAGGAAAAACATGTTACCAGACATACGAAGTTCCGACAATTAAGTTCGCAAACTCATCCTAGAAAAAGTGCTACATACCTCTTTGCTGAATATCACTACAATCACCTTCAAAATACTCCCCTTGGGAAGCTATGCACCGAGGCCAGTGCCTAGTCCACCTTTCTAAGCAATTTTTGAACTCTTTCTGGAGTGGCCATCAGAGCTGTTGTCGTATTACCCTTGATGTCCTGAATGTAAAGAAAGTTATTGGGGACCAGATCAGGTGAGTAGGGAGGGTGCTCCAATACAGTTTTTCGTTTACTGGCTGAAAACTCCCTCACAGACAGTGCTGTGTGAGCTGGTGCACTGTTGTGATGCAAGAGCCATGAATTGTTGGTGAAAAGTTCAGGTCATCTAACTTTTTCACACAGCCCTTTCCGCACTTCCAAATAGTAAACTTGGTTAACTGTTTGTCCAGTTGGTACAATTCATAGTGAATAATCCCTCTGATATCAAAAAAGGGTAGCAACAGCATTACAAGTTCACGAACTTAATTGTCTGACCTTTGTATGTATGGTATTTTCAAAAAGATGCGGGAAGGCATAGCCACTATGCAGTAGGACGCGGGGGCCATCAGGAAAAAGAAACAGATTGGGATGAAGGAAGATTTGCAAAGGCTGAAACAAGAAATGAGGGTAAATATGCCAAAAGTATAATAGTAGATTTAAAATTTATACTGAAGAGAGTAAATATAGAGAAGATGCTGCAGCAATCACAACAGTAAAGTGGAAGACAACGTAAGGAACCAAAGGACCAAGATGAGAATCTTGAGAGAGAAGACAGAAAACACAGATTGAATCTAAGAGTTACATATGTCCCAATGAAGAAATGAAACAAAATGCTGGAAACAATGGTTAAGCCTATGTCAGAAGAAAACGTTCTTGAGTTGGAGGAGATTTGAGATAAAGTTAAAATGATCAGACCCATTCAGAGACATATTTTTTAAAATATTTGAGTTTCCAGGTTAAAGAAAGAGTCTTTCAGGGATTTGGACAAAAATGAACAGGTTACTAATGAAACAAACCTGAAGCTGGGCTCAGACTTCTCCACCCTGAGGCTAAAACACTGTCTACAAGACAAGGTTGTAGCTCAAGAATTCCATATTCACCCCCATGATGTTCATGAGCAAAGGCTGTAGGAATTCATTTTTAGACTTACAAGTAGGCAGAAAATACATCCCACATGGTCCCTTCTTGAAAAATATTTGAATTTGCAGTCCAGTTGATCACTAGGTGCATTGCTTGAGGACACACACACAAAAGTAGAAGATGACTTGCAGTGAGCATTGGATACTATTAAAAATATTGAAAAAATAATAATTTTGAAGATGATTACAAAACTGTATGCAAAGCTCATGCCTATTTTGACAAAAGAATTACTTTGATCTATAAACCTTAAATTAGATGAGCAAAGACTGATAAAAGAAGAAGTATATTCCAAGTTTTCCATAGTGAGCTGGTGTTTTTTCTATAAATACAGGGAAAGAAATAAAATGTTATTTAACATGAACTAATATTTTCTTTGAGTGGTTTTAGTTTGAAAACTGACTTCTCTAAGAGAATGCTTTTCAAGCCAGCTTATCTCTAAAACTGAAATTATTATAGGATCAGATGGGCCATGTATCTGGCTTCAACTGGCAATGAAGGAAATCCTGGTAAGCTGAGGCTTTAAGAAACTACATAAAGAGACAAGATATATAAATGCTTTCCTTTCTTTTCATGTAATTTTCTTTTCAAGTGAAGAAAAATGCTGGCATCAGTGAAAGTCAGCAATAGTCAGTAGAAACTTAGACTAGGTTGACTTTGGTAAGTTTTCCCATTTGATATGTTGGTTATTGCTTATGAGAGTTTGCTCATGAGTTGCAGCTGATGTAAAACTTTAAATAAATTTTTTTCTCTATGGTTTTGGCCTTTGTTGAACCTTTGATTTGAAGTGAGAAGGAAGAGGAATCTTGTGAATTTTTACATGTGATATTTGTTCTTCAGGATGGGTGTGAGAATGAGAAACTAGAAATTATATGTATGTTGAATATAAGAAATAATTGTGACTTTTAAAAAATATTAAAGCTTTAGTTTAGATCGTAATCTTTCCCCATCTTTCCAGTGATGTTTATCTTTCCTGAATTTATGTCTACCTAACCATAGTTGTTAAAAGAAAAAAAACTTGTAAGAGATATGGAGAAAATCCATAAAATGGTGGTGCAAATACTTGGTTACTTGGGGAAATCTTGCTACTGCCTGATTTTTAATAAAAACAGAAGATCCAGTTGTTGGCCAGGATGGAATTAGCAACCTCCCCTGCCCTGTAAACTTCGGAAAATTCTAATTTTATCATTGATTGTTGCTAGCTCACCCCGGGTTTCCCATCTTTACTACGTTTCAAGTGTTTAGAGGCTGGATGCAGTGAGGGTAACCTAGAATCATTGAAGGCCGTTTGTAGACTAAGAATTCTCCAAGACCGTTCATCATTGTGCTCTAAAGGGTTTGTTTAGCATGTATTTGCACATTGTACAAACACGGTGCAACTCTTGCACAGTACGAATTTTAAAAGATGTATAGGGCGAGATGGTTCAGTGGTTAGAGCACAGGGCTCATAACACCAAGGTCACCGGTTCAATTCCCACATGGGCCAGTGAGCTGTGCCCTCCACAACTAGATTGAAAACAACGACTTGACATGTAGCTGATGGGTCCTGGAAAAACACTACACTGTTCCCCAGTATTCCCCAATAAATAAATAAATAAATGTATAACATCAACATGTACAAACAACAAACCAATAATACTGATAACTTACAGTGCATGCAGACTCCACTAGCTGTATGGAAGACATGGAGTAAATATGAATCTTAGTCTCAGGTCTCATGGAGTGGAAAGCTAGACAGACCAGTGTGACACAAATGAAATGATTAGCAAACAGTCCAGTAGTCAGCTTATTGTTGTCTTCCCAGGCCTGTGTTTTTCCATCTGTGAAACAGGAATAATAAAACTGCTTATTCTAATAGGGCCTGGTACATGTAAATGCTCAATAGAGGCTAGCCTCGTTACTGTTATTTAAATTAAGTTTTTAATTTGTAAATGTAATAGAAGGTAAGAGAAAAAGTAATTAGTGTGTGCTGCAGCAATGAAGAAAGTTTAATTCAATAATTGAGATTTAAGCTGGCCTTTGAATGATGGATACAATTTGCTAGCTGTTGATCTGAGCAATGGGAGGTAAGGGGAGCTGGGGAAATAGTAGTTGTAGAGGCATGTGGGTTGCTGCCTCTACAGTTAAGATAACAGCCTGACTGGTTCAGTGGGTGTGTATTGGACTTCATGGGAAATACATTTGAATAGATAGGGTGGGGGGGTGAGATTATGGAGACTTTACAAGTCAGGCAAAGGAAGTTGAATGTGATATGATCAGCAATGAATTGTCTATACTTAAATGAAAGGAGTAATGTGACAGATGTCCAGTAGTGGGAGTCAGGATAGTTGGAAGGAGTGAATCACTGAAATCAGGGAGACCAGAGAAAACGCTGTTACAACAGCTCAGTTAAGCTGTAATCAGGGCTTGGCTGGCAAAATGAAGAATCTGAGATAGAGCCAAGGAACTATGAAGGAAGAAATGACAAGCTGGGGAAAAACAGCAGAGCAACGAAAGACTGGACTATTTTGAGACCTGGTGCCATATTTTCTGAACCCAACACCAGGACACAATGTTGACACCTACATGTATATTTATAGAACAATTGAGGCTGAATTGAGGAGGTTGCTGAAAATGAGACTTATGAGGCCCATAAATATATAGCCAGGAAGAATATGAAGAGAAGGGTGTCCTCTTTGATGCTCTTTTTAGCTTATATCTATTATAGATCTGTATTCCTACTGTGTAGAAAATTAAGACTTAGGAAACAAACATTGGTTTAAAACTTTAGGACTGTAATGATCTGTTTGCATATGTGTATCCTCCACCGGTCTATGTGGTGCTTGAGGGTAAGATTGCATTATGTTTACATATATCATTTGGGGTAGTCTGGTGTTCTACCTAGGTTCAAATCCTGACACCACCAGTCTAGCTGCATTCCCTTGAGTGAGTTACTGAACCTCTCTATGCTTTAGCTTCCTCACGAGTAAAATGGAATAATAGTAGCTACTTCACAATGATATTGTGAGGCTTAAAGACATACTACACACGGTGTGCTTAGGACAGTGCAGCTGCTGAGTGCTGGATGTCATCTGGGAGAACGTGATAGTAATGGTGGTGGGTCATGGTATAGCGGTGAGGGCAGTAGTTCACTTTTCCCCGGTGAATGTAAACATTTTTCAAGAAATGGGTCTCCAACCAATATGTTGTTGAAAGCATAGTTGTCAAAGGCAATTCCTGTGCAATACTAAAAGTAAAGAGCATATATTTGGGGTGGTATCTATTAAGGCCAAAATTTTAGGTTTCATGAACTTTGGCTCATCATTCATGCAACGATCACTTAACTTCCTTAACTTTCAACGATGCACTTAACTTAATCTGCAAAGCAGTGCTATGCAGATTACATTCTAATAGATACAGCACTTAAAAGGTAAGAGTAAAAGTACGAGATGCCTATTGTTTGTTAAAGTATAAGGGATAAAGAACTAGACACCTCATGAAAATCATTGTTAATATCATTTGGATTCCAGGTTGAGCTCCCTTCGATCATGTTTTCTCTGATTGCTCAGGTTGGTTTTAATTATAGCTCTTACATTGCAGACAAGTTATATCCTAGGTCCTGAAAAGTGGCCAGCTTATCATAAGTGTGTACTGTCAAAGGAAAACTCCCAAACAATTGACTGAAAACTGGAAGTATTAGACCACTTTCTGGTATGTGGGGCTCCTCCAAATACTTTCTGCAGTGGGACATTCAGCCAGTAAATCAGTAACAGAGATTAGGGCATAGGCAGAACAGGTCCTTTTGTTTTTCCAGGAACTGGTGCTAATTTGTATTATGTTTTATTTTGTTTGTTCAAATCATGCTTTATAATTGCATTTATTTTTCCTGGGTATATCAGAAGGTAAGCAGTATGGTGATGGGAACTTCAGTTCTTGCCATTTTTCAAAAGTGTTAGAAGTTTTAGAGACTGGAGAATGGGGATCATTTCAGTATAGAAAAATAAAACATGTCTAGCAAAGGATGACAACCTGAATTTCATGGTGCTTTCTATAACAAAAGAGATGTTGCCTCCAGTAGCATTATCTGGCTTTATCTACTTTGGGCTCAAATCCAGATGTTCCCTAGAGTTATTTGCTGACCCCCTGAAATGTTGACTAGGGCTTATGTTATGGCACAAGGGCAGGACGGAGGCCCTCTTTTTGGAGCCAGCCCCGGCACATGGTGCCATAGAAACTGCAGAAACCCACACCCAAGTTTGGCTGAAGGCCACATACTCCCTCCAGGGTCAATGGAGAGGCTCCTCAATTTATGTTTCTAGAATAAAGCTTGAACTGCAGCAGAGCACGCTGGGAAATGGCTCTGTAGGTGTTCCCATGCCCTGTATTTACAAGGAAGTCAGAATTGTGTCTTTTATTCCATCTCTGGTCATTGAGAATCACTGGGAATCGTAAACTTCAGGAATGTCCCAAAACTTCTTTCAAAGGGGGAGAATTGGAAAAACAGAAATCGACATAACACAATTATATCTGGGAAAAAGGAAAGCATAGTTGAGGAAAGAACTTCGAAGAAACATTCTGTGTTTGTATGGTTGATTTTTAATGCATCTAGTGATATTTCCTCCTATTCTGGTTTAAAAAATTTGTTTAAGCTAAATATATTTTAGGTTCGTTACACACTGAAATACTATTATTGCTACCAAATAAAAACTTAGTTTTATAAAGTCTTTTTCTTGAAACCATTATCTTTGGGGATTTTTAGATTGAAGGATTCATTCATTCAGTACATACGTATTATATATGGACACTGTTCAGAGCATGGGAGATGCATTAGTGAACAAGAGAGTGGAGGTCCCTGCTCACTGGTATTTACATTCTAACTGGGGGAAATGGACTCTACACAAATACGCAAGAATATATTAGGGGATATCAAGTGTTGTGATATCCAATCAAATTAAAACAGGTGGATGTGTTAGAGAATGAATGGGGGAAGGTGAGGGGCATTTGAACAGAATCCTGAATGAACAGAGGCAGACGTGAACAGATCTGGAAGGCCATTCCAGGAATAAGGAAGAGCTGGTACAAAATCTCTGAAGCTGGAATGAGTTTAGCCTGATGCAGAAACAGAAAAATAGTTCCTGTGCTGAAATGTTGTAGTTCAGGGGAAGCTAGAGACTTAGGTAGGAGCTTAAGACCTTGTCAGCTTGTAAGGAGTTTGAGTTTTATTCTAAGTGCCGTGGGAAACCATTACAAGATTTTAATCAGGGAGGTGACAAAATTGGATTTGGAAATGACAGACGAATACTGTTGAAGATCACTCAGAAAATGTATTTTTTAAATCAATATAATTTTATTTTTACATGTTTATGAAAAAGGAAAGGAATTAACATTTATTCAGCACCTTTACATACTATATATTGTTTTGGACACTTCCCCTATGTTTTTATAAATGTATTTCTATTTTTCTAAAGTTATTTTTATTTTTCAATTACAGTAGGCATTCAACATTATTCCACATTAGCTTCAGGCATGCAGCATAGTGGTTAGACATGAATATAATTTATGAAGTGACCCTGCCCCAAAATTAGTCTAGCACCCACCTAGCATTATACACAGTTATTACAATACTATTGACTATATTCCTATGTTTTGCT
This sequence comes from Rhinolophus ferrumequinum, assembly GCF_004115265.2. Taxonomy (NCBI): domain Eukaryota; kingdom Metazoa; phylum Chordata; class Mammalia; order Chiroptera; family Rhinolophidae; genus Rhinolophus; species Rhinolophus ferrumequinum. The sequence goes on along the minus strand of NC_046289.1, from coordinate 40,988,861 downwards.
CCCTATGTTTAGAACAATCCTAGAGTTGATTACTCTCAGTATCTCTGTTCATCTTGATGATAAAACTGAGGTTTGGAGAGACTAAGTAAGTTGCCCAAGGCCACATGAATAGGGCAAGGCCAGAAATCAACCCCTTACTGAAATCGTGCACTATTTCTATTACGCCATGTTGTCCTAGCACTTGGGTGTCTGCCATAGTGCCTTAAAGATAGAAGGTGTTCAATAAATCTTTGTTAAATGTATGAAAAGAGTCAACATGTCCATTTAAAAATTCTATGTTTGTTTTTAACACCAAACCCCAAAGTGATGGTCTAGGGTAAGAGGTAAATAAAAACGACAGCGTTATCCCTACTTTAATGAGGGTGAAAAAAGTGAACTGGCATCTTAAGATGCTTAACCATAGAGCTGGGAGGACTATGGGGGGAGCTAGTCCTGTCTTCCTGTTAAACTTTATGGTAACTTCCTGGGGAGAGATGCTAATGAATAGAATAGGCATCTTGGAATAGGGGCCTTTTCTTCTTCATGTGGGCGGCCGGTTGGAGCACCGGTAGGAGTGTGCATTCTCACACTCCTGGGGTGACGTCGTTTCTTTGTCTTTTCCCGAATAAACCGTTCTTTTGGTGGATTTTCTGGAGAGTTATTTTTGCCCATCGACAGGGTGTGAAAACTTTGAGGAACTATCTAGGAAAACTCAGGATTTGTGTTTGAATTAGAACTTAGGTCAGGGTTCTGTCATGGGAAACATAATCCACTTAGCTTTCTTAAGCAGGAAGAAATTTAATACAGGGACTCAGACACATTCAAAATTCATTGGAGAGTAAAACGGACCTCCTGAGGATTGTGACTGTCACATGAGGAATCATGATGATACCTGAGTTATCCGATACGTTTGTTTGTGGAGGGTGACAGCACAATGGCTAATTAGGTGGTGCCTGACTTCGGACCCCCTCACAGAACGAGCAACTAGCAACTATCCACAGACAAGATGCCTTTGTGAAGATCTCAAAATTGTTGGGAAGGCTGGAAAAAAGGGTACTAGGCTGGGACTCCAGGATGACTTCCAGAATAAATTGCTCATCTCACCTGCCAGGAGAGGCCCCCTCTGCCTCCTTCTGCTAGTCAGGAATGGGCATGCATCAGCAGTCCATTGATTGAACTGTGGACTTGAAGAACATATCAACTTTGCAGCAATGAAACAATCAGGAAAACACTACCACCATGAGAACAGCCACTCAGCACTCACACAGCTGGAAACTGGACCCTCAAAACACTGCTGCGGAAAAGGTCCTGCCTCCATAAACCTGTTTGCCAATAGCAACAGTGGAAGCATCAGGAAAAACAGTCCCTCCCTCACGTCCACCTTTCAAACCTCCAACACTTGCATCTAAATGGGAAGACTGATTTGCAAACCAAACTCTGGCTGCCAGGAGTCTGGGAAGCATTTAGCTTTCCAACCTCTGCACAATGGAAGGAAAGTGGAGTGGAGGATGGGTGCCAATTTTTCATATCCACACAGTCTATTCCTTCCTACCCCAAATGCGATGTTCGCCACTTTGCAAAGCAGTTTTGAATCAGAAATGCAGCTTATGAGGTGGAGTTTTTAGTTGATACTAGTCGGACCTAACCACCCTCTGAGTGATGAAAGGCTGCATTAGCAGCTTCCTGTGTGAGAAGTTTCTTGGGCCTGTGTTTGTCTCATGATGCTTTTGTCCTCCAAGAGAAAAGAACTGGGGATTTCGATTATGTCCCAAGAGGTCCTCAGAAGAACACAGTGTGATTGCAGCTCACGTGATTTCTTGATAATCTTGCCAAGTGTTTAACCAAGCTCTCGAGCACCTGTGGATGGTAGGCTTTGAAGAAGCCTGAGACTGCAGGTCTTCATGGGCCTCTCACCAACCGCCAGCGTTGAGAGGACAGGGGATGCATCCAAGGCCTTTCCTCTGCCTCACAGCTCGCTTACATGAGAAGTTTATTTGCAGAGTTGACTTGACATGAGACTTAGATTAGCCAGCGCAGCATGTGGGTCATAACTTAAGCAGTTTGAGCTGAGAAATTTGAGAGCTTTCCACGGCAGTAGAGGACACAACCTTTCTCTTTGAGTCCTCACAGAAAGACTGGCTTGACTCCTCACTTTAAACATAGGTGTTTATTAATTTGATTCTTATTCAACAGGTACCTACTTAAGGTATGTGGTCATCACCAATCTGGTGGCCTCACGTTTCCTGAATAAAGATGAGAACCACAGATTCCTCATCTGTGATGTGGGGATTAAAAATAGTCACACCACAGGGAGGTGGAAGATTGCATGACAGCCCGTATTAAAGCACTTAGCACACTTCCTGGTATATATTTAGCACTCAGTAAATGGAAGCTTCGACCTCTTACTCACATGATTCTCTGATTGCTGGATACTATGACGGACACATCTGTGTGGGCCACCAAGTATGCTGCATCAGTGTGTGCCTATACTTTTCTGCCTGTGTCTTTTGAGGAATTGAGGCAGTTTAACAAATGAATCAATAATGATGAATGTGCATACCAGCGGGAGGAGATTAAACCATTTTATTATAATTTGTTTTAGAAGGCAGGAAAGACTATCACATGAAACAGTTCAGATAAACTGGTATTTACAGGACCGCTTTTAGTTGTATAGGAGATTTACTTGTCTAGAAGAACTCTTCTGTGACAACAGCTGATAATGCCTTTTTTCTTTCTTGTCTTCAGTCCAACATGATTCCCTAGAGACAGCATGGTAAGGGATGCATGGCCCCATGGAAAACCCCTAGACTAGGAGTAAGAAAATCTGCTTTCTATATGTGCCTCCAACATGTATCAACTGTAGCCTTCCCACAGTTACTGAGTGCCTGTAAATTTCAGTTTCTTCATCTGTAAGATGGAGATTAAATAATACCCGTATAGTCTGTTTCCCAGAATCCTGGTGAGTATCAGTGGCACCCACTATCCCTGCTCTGAGGATAATTCTTTATCTTGGCCTCTATCCCCAAGAACATCCCCCCTTCTCCATACTTGACTTAACCCATGTCCCAATCCCACAGGGCCTTGCTATGAAATAGAGTGAATCATAAAATATGTGTGAATTTTCCTGGCTTGATACAGCATCCCTCCCAGTTAAACAGATCTAAACCCACCCAGAAAACTAAATAATAGTGAAACTTCAAGAAACTTTGAGCCAAAAAGGGTTTCGGGAGCTTTGTTAGCTTTCTAGAGCTGCCATAGAAAAGTGCTACAAACTGAGTGGCTTAAAACAGCCTAAATTTATTTTGTTGTAAATCTGGAGGCTAGAACTCTGACATCATGGTGTTGGCAAGCTGTCTCTGAACGTTCTAGGGAAGAATTCTTCCTTGCCCCTTCCTAGATGCTGCTGGCACCTGGCAGTCCTTGGCTGCCAATCTACGCAGGTGTCTTCCTATGGGCTTCTTCTCTGTGTCTCGCTGAGTCCTGTCTTCTTTCTCAGAAGAGCACCGGTCATTGGGTTTAGAGCTCACCCTAATCCAGTGTGACCTCCACTGTATCTGCAAGACCCTATTTCCAAATTAAGGTCGCCTTGTGAATTTCTGAGTGACATGAATTTTGTAGAGACACGATTTATACCACTGCAGGGATCCTTTAAATTGTGTACTATGTGGGGGAAATGTATGCTTTTCTGGTAAAATAAACCCTAGAGCCGGTACACGTTTGTTTGAGGAACAGTGTGGCTTACCATCTCCCCATCCCGTTCTCACCCCTAACGCAGTCCTCTTTAAAATTCTTTGTTCCTGTATTGGCTCTTTACCCTGCCCTTAAGTCTGAGTGTCCCCTTGGACTCATTCCAAACCTTCACTCTTACCTCCAAACCCCCACTGCAGGCTGTCCGCAAGCCCATACGTTCTCTCCCCACGTCTTGGTCTCCCATAGCCAGCACCAGCTCCTGCACGGCTGCCTCAGCCTGCATGAGCCTCAAAGCGAGGCTCCACATTCTGGTCTCGTTCCCCCGCTCCCCTTTCCACATTGCTTCCAAATCTCGTCAGCTCACATCGCTGTGGGCAGTCCTGCAGTGACTCCATCTGATCTCTCCTCCTACTTCCACCTCGTCTCCTTTCTCACATCCTCACACGTATGCTTCACTCCAGCCTCACTAACCATGCTGTGGTTTCCTGAGCTCTCCGTGCAAGCTGGGTTAGGCATACCCTGCTTCTGTACGCATCTCATCTCCCTCATCTGTAAGCACAAGGGGCTTAATCCTTGATTTTCTTGTCTGTTTCTTACACTAGGTTCCTTCCTGGCATGTACCTTTCTTCTCCATATTACAGATATCTGTATCCCAGACACCAAACATAATATGAGGCAAGTAGTAGGTGTATTAAATGCTTGTTGAATGAGTGAAACGGGGTCTTCATGACAGAGTTTAAAATGAATAATTGGCCAAATCAGGGCCAACACGTAGCTCATTGATATGTAATATGTGGGTCTTTGAGATTTCTGCACTGTAATATTGAATGTATGATTGATTCTTCAGGGCATGCTGTGGTTATGTCATCCCTTTGTTTGATGGTGATTACATATGTGGCTGCAGAAGCAGAAGCATGGCTCAGAATATATTTTATTTATATGGCTATACTTTTGTAACTAAGGAAAAAACCTTTTTGGCGGGTTAACTTTCCTAAAGGGAGAAGTCTGAACCCAGAGCATTTTAACAGGGGGAAACATCTAGAAAGCTCCTCTCATCGGGCAGAGGGATTGCTAAAGAAGTATGTCAGTGTCCTTCTCAGGAATTGCCTCAAAATTCTAGATCTGATTTTTGCTGCACTGCCCCCGTGAAGTTCCGGCCATATTTTCAAGATGGATCACTTTATTGTTTTTATTGAGGTGTAATTGAAATAGCATTGTATTAGTTTCAATTGTACAGTGTAACATATGTATTTCAAAACGATCCCCTCAATAAGTCCAGTTAACATCTATCACCACGTGTAGTTGCAACAATTTATTTCTTGTGATGACAATTTTCAAGATTCACTCTCCTAACTACTTTCAAATATGCAATATAGTATTACTAACTCTAGTCACCATGCTGTGCATTGCATCCCCCTGACTTATTCATTGTACACCTGGAAATGTATACCTTTTGAACCCGCTTCACTTATTTTGCCATCCCCACCCCCGCCTCAGGCAACCACCAATATCTTCTCTATGTCCGTGACTTGGTTTTTTGTTTGTTTTTCATTTTTGTAAATTCCATATATAAGTGAGATCAGACCGTATTTATCTTTTTCTATCTGACATATTTCACTTGACATAATGCCTCAGAGTCCACCATGCTGTCTCCAGTGGCTCACTGTCTTTCTGGGAGTCTGAACAGACTCAGGAGGGCATGTGACCACTAAGGTTGGCCGCGTGCAGCAGGTACAAAAGCTGTGTGCCAGGGGTTCCCATGTGGACTTGCTGTGCACGTCAGATGCATCGGCACCTTCATTCCCTGACTCTACAGTGGCACCCACACAATGCTAACCCCTTTCCTGGTTAGTCCAGAACTTGGCTTATCTGCAGACTCAGACGCAGGATGTTCATTTCATGTTGAAAGTGATGATTCCAGTGGTGGGGATGCTTGTCCTTATGGTGAAGATGCCAGTGATTCTCGTTTTTGTCATTTAACATGTATTGTCATGTCAGCTCCAAATCTCTGACCTTACAGCCCTTAAAAAGAATGATGTAATGCTACGTGGATGACATGGAAAGATATCCAAGATACAGCATTAAGTGAAAAAAGCAAGTCTCAGAGCAGTACATATAGTATGGATATGTAGTGTAAATCTTTTTTATTTTTGAAATACTGGTGAAATTTTGTTCTGGGACCAGCAATGTCAGCATTACCCAGGAACTCGTTAGAAATGCAAATTGTTGGGCCTCACTCCTGACCTACTGAATCAGAAACTCTGGGTGTGGGGCGTCAGTGTGACCTCCTGGTGGTTCTGATGTACTGTCACATTGGAGCCACTGCTCTAGTGAGTTGGGCCCTGGGATAGTTCGCTACTATATATAGCTTGCTAGGGTCTAGTATGAGTTTGTAATACTTTTATAATTTGCATATTGTCCCCATAAATGAATTACTTATGTTTTGTAAAGGATTTTGATTACATTGTTTCTGATTCATTGTATTCATGTATGCCTTTCCTTTACAAAATCAGGAGAATTAAAAGCCAAAACATATATGTACAAAAAATCCTGGCGACTATATGAAAAAAATCTTTGGAAGACTATAAATGAAGCCAGTGCTTTTCAAACTTTTATTCAGACTTTAACACAGATTAATTGGGAGCCTTGTTAAAATGTAAGACTGGATTGACGCCTCATGTTCTGCGTTTCTAACCAGCTCCAGGCCAAGACTTCTGGTCTGGGAATAGCAAGCCACTGCAGTGTTATCCATGCTTATTTCTGGAAGGTGAAATTGTGGAGGATTTTCATTTTGTGCATTCCACCTTTGTGCATTATTTGAAAAAAAACATTTTTTTTTAACAAAGCTCTATTCAGAGAAAAGAACAAAGAATTTAAAACCTTTCATCAAAATTTGTCTTACTTCCACATCCCTCTGCTATGCAGTCTTAGCCTTTCAAAAATGTTTTTTCCAAGAGTTCATCAAAAGGAAACTGATTTATTGGCCTTATGCATTCCCACGCCATCCAGATCATTTTGGATATGAATGTTAAAAAGCAGCGGTATTAGGTGTGATAGAGGACAGTTGGAAGGGATTCAGATGAGATAGATTTTCTTTTCCCATGGCAAGCATTGGAAACCTAATTGAAATAGGCCTAAGGAGCTAAAGGAAATTTTAAAGAAATCCATGGGAAATGCTGATTTTAACCATGGCTGAATACAAGTCTTCAAATGGCATTCTTAGGAATTAGTCTCTTGCCATCTCTACGTTCTGCTTTCCTCTGCGATGGCTTTGTCTTCAGACAGTCCCTCTTTCCCTAGGGTGGCCACCAGCAACACTAGGCCGTGTTCTATCAGCTTAGCAGCCACAGCGAGATGAAGATGACTTGTCCCAACAGAAGTCTCAGGGATGAGTCCCGTTAGCACGAACCCATCTCTGAGCCTATTAATGACTTTGACTGGTTGCACTTGACCACATGTGTGCTTCTGAAGAAGGCTGGGGGTGGTACCCACCCCACCCAAACCAGCTGAGAGGAAGGGGGCGACTCCACAGGGGAACCGCAGTGTTGATGTAAGAACAAGGTGGACTTGATGTAAACAGACGGTGTTCTATAATTGTGTGGATCTTCCAGCCCAATCTTCTCAGCTTACTTATTTGGCAACCAGATTAAGTGATTTATCCAAGGTCACGATAGTAAACAGCAGGGCCAAGGTTTCCCAATGTCTGCCCTGTTGCTCTATCCTCTCTACTATGTTACCTCCACCTTCTTAGAGACCAGCAATGAATCAAACGTGAAGCTTCTATAACACTTGCTTATCGTTGAAATGTCTTCTTAAACACTGTATTTCAAGATATTAAACTTAAATGAACTGTAATTGCACATCTATCATCTTTGACCCTCCTACATCGACTGCCCAGAGTTAGAAAACCACATTCCTTCTGCGATAGTAATCCTTGCTGCTCTTTTCCTTTCTGGGGAAACAAGTTGAAGCTTAACAAAGTGTACCTACTTGGCAGAAGTTCAAGCCCCAACCAGGTGATCCCGTGAGTGAAGTGGATGCCCAATGGACAGAGGGGCTCCCACCAGCTTCTGATCTTCTTTTGTGGTATATTTTATCCCAAGACCTTGATTAATAGCCTAGACTGGGTCCTCCCTTTGGGCGGGCTTGTTGCCCTCCTAATTTTCCCAGGCACAGCGATATCCCTGTGGACAGGTACAGGCATGCATCAGAAATCTGGAGGCTTGCCCAAAAAGTATGTCTGCTGTTTTGAAGGGGCAATGTAGTAATTACCTGTGAGTAATGCAGTGGCAGACCTTCTATGAGAAATTAAAGCTGAAAAGAGGGCTTTCCTCTCCTTGAAGGAAGGGTATTGGATGAACTAACTCTTGCCTTGGGAACTCTTTCTTCTCTTTCCTCCCAAACTCAATCCCTTTCTCCCCAGACAGCCATTCTTAAGCACCCTACTCTGGCACTCAGCAAGTCATGGGAATAAGAAAGAATTGGCTGGAAGTAAACAATCTGCTTGTTCATAGCAATTGAAAGTTTTCTTACGGTGTTCTGGTTCCAGGGAGGTTGCTGAAGATTAAATCCTGGAGTCAGCCCCATTCGGTGAGAAGCAGCCTGGCTTCTGGTGGCTACAGCAGCAGGTAGGAAAAGAATGGTTGTTCTTATCTTTTGTTTCTCATAAAATAGGCTTTGAAGGCAAATTTAAGGTTAAACATGAGTATATTGGGCACAGTAGAATCACCAAATGATTTTAATACTATGACTTCTGTCTGTAAACCATCCCAGACTAATGAGAGAATTGGTTCTACTGTTGGAGAACCTGTTCCATGATTTCTTTTGGGGGGAGGGGTATGCCTTAGGTTGTCCAGTATAATAGCCGTTACAGTCAGTGCCGGGAGGAAACTCATGTCTTGACGAATTAGCCAGCATCCGTGTTCTCTGGGTTTTCACTTGCAGTGTGCATGTTTACATACAGTATGTGTCCCATGTACTCCAGACACACAACCACCTTTGTAAGCACACTCACAAAAACACAGATGATGATCTGACCAGACAATAGGCCCCCATTAATTCATTATTTTAGTCTCAGTTTTTCAAGAGCCCGTCAATTAACTTCTTGTAAGACACCACCACACGTTCTTTCAAAATAAATGGTTAGGAGTCTGAGAAATGTTAAGTAGATGTCAGTTACATTCATATCAGTCACATATTTACTCTCTGGGTCACAAAAGGACACTTTTATGTCTATTTTGGGGTGCTGTACCTCTTTATAAGGGATATGACTTAGTAAAGCAACATAAAAGACCATAAAATGAATATGATGAGCTGTTAGAGTTTGTCATAACCAGATCCCAAGTGTTGTAAAAGTGAAATATGATGCATGCGTGATACAAGGAAGTAATAAAGGGAATATGGAAAAGAACAAAATAAAGCTTTTGAGAATTTTTAGCTTTTTAAAAGCAAACTTTTTAAAAGCAAACTAAGTTTGTGAGTCAGCAACCAGAGAATCAGTTCTCAGAGAAAATATTTGTCAATTGTGTTATTACTTTTTTAAGTCTCCAAATAGTAAAGTTATCTATTATTTGCCATTGTGTGTGTGTGTTTGTGTGTGTGTGTGTGTGTGTGTGTGTGAGAGAGAGAGACACAGAGAGACCAAGAGAGAGAGACAGACATAGAGAGACAGCGAGCGCACCCCCTCTGTGTTCCAGGCACTGCGCTAGGCCCTGGATTACACGTATATCATGGTGAATTTCATCTTCACTAACATTTGCCTACCTCTTATTAGTGTTACTAACAAAAAGACAAACACAGAGTTTTAGTGCAATTACTGTAATGGGACTCCTAAACTGCTTGTATACCAGCCTACTAGAAAAATATATATTATCTTCCAGTTGGAAATGACATCCTGTTGAAACTAAACAGTCCCTCCCAAGCTTCTTTCAAATACAGTTCTCTGAGGCCAAGGAATAGTTGAGCTCCACTGTTAGATTTGGGTCCTGTTTGTCAGTCCTGAGTTCCTGGGGTAAGAATGAGGCTGTGCCCTGACTGGAAGCTTGGCCTGGAGCCATGCAGGTCTAAAACAGGGGCAATGCCTTCTCTGCCCATCCCTCTCCACAAATCCTGTGGGGGTGGGGGTGGGGGTGGGCAATCCTTTCCCGTTTGGAGGACTCTTCTCTAGGTGTCTCCCAGGGGACCTTCTTCATTTTGTATCAGGTGTGAATAGCTACTGGGTCCTCAGCAAACAGGATTGAAGCTCCTTGCAGGCTAGCCCTGGGCCCTTTCCTCCCCTTAGAGATGGGCTCCTCGGCTAATTTGGGGCAGACCAGAGGCAATGTTAATAGAGATAAATGTCAAGTGATCACCAGTACATGCTCTTCCTTTTCACTTGTTACCTACAGCTGCTGCTTCTCTTGGTTGCTATAAATAACACCATTTCCCACTCTGGGAAAATGTCTGAGTTTGTCATTGATGGTCTGATAACTCTGCATGTCTTCCAGTTCTGGTGAGAAATGCTACCATGGGTAAAATAACAAAGCAGAGGATGAAATCTATACCACCCCCACCACTACCATAGCACGTCACATTTGTGACAGCAGGCTATTGCCAGGCACTAGGGCTAAAGGCTTTACATATATGATCTCGTTTACTTATTACAGACACCTGTGAGGTAGCTGTTACTGGTATCCCCATTATATAGACAAAGAAGTTGAGGTTTAGTCTTTTACCTAAACCTCACTGGTGACTCACATCTAAGTGCCTGACTCCAAAGTATTCAACCATAGCCTGTGATGAGAGTGGCAAACAAGCTTAGCTTGACCGAGAGAAGACGTATGGACTCAGGAGGAGGGTGCCTCAGCAGACGCCCTCCTGGCCCTCTTAGCTTCCCTGCTCCAGAAAGGTCGGCCAGAGACCACCACAGAGACCAAAGGGCTGGCTCTGCTGCCTGTGGCTTCTCTCTACAAGTGGCCTGTCATACCTCTCTTTGAGGTCAGGCAGCCGACATTTATCTTGGTCTTTATTTACAAACAAGTCCATGCATCCTGTTCTTTCCTTGCTATTTGGGGCTGACTTTAATTCTAAAGGAGCATATGTTCTACTTCCACTGTGCTGGTGTTTGGGAGACAGACTGCAGTCTTAGGGGAATCAGGGAACGCCCGTAACCTGTTCTTTTCCTTTCCTTGATTTTCAGCTAATCTATTTCCCAGAGCCTAGCTGGAACCAAGAGGAGCTCTCCTTTGGGAATGGTCTCTATTTTATCAATCGCCACTCCGAGTAACTGTTTGAAACTACTCTGAGGAAGGGTTTGGAAAGGTTCCAGGCTGTTTACCCTTGGGCTCCACAATTCATAAGTCATGTCACAGGCTCATTTGTGAGGGTTGCTTTCACATCTTGAGCCCCTTCCTGTTTTCAACCCGTAGGCAAACTCTTCTGTAATATGAGTCTTGTCTCACAAGATGAGGGAAGGGCTCAGATCAGCCCGCACACCAAGGCCATTTGATGGTCCCTTGTTTAACGTGAGCAGTGCGTCCCCAGCCCTTTAGACTCCTTACAAACTATTTTCATTGTGTGACTTGGCAACAAATCAGTGAAGTATCACCTTCTTTGAAATTTGGCCTTAACTTGCTTATTTCCAGTTTTAAAAGGTTTCCTCGTTTTGCATTTTATTTGAAGAGAATAAAAGAGTTGGAGGTTTGAGGCAACGAAAAGGAAGGGGACTAAGAGTAACTGAGCACCGACTACGTGCTGGGTACTTTACTAGCCTCTTTACGTAGATGCAACATTTAATCCTAACAGAACCTGGCAAGATAGAAAGGTCCACTTACAGTTGAAGAAGCTACAATCCAGGAAAAGTTAAGCTACTAAGTGGTGAAGATGGAATGCAAACATGGGGCGTTATTCAAAGTGTAGGTTGCTTCCCTGATTCCATGCTGCTTCCACTATGTCACCTTGATTATAAACCCCTTCCCAGTGGAATATACTCAGATGGGTCATCTCATTTAATCTTCATAATCGTGGGAGTTAGGCATGTGACACCTGTTTGGTGGATGAGGAAACCAAGACTCAGAGGGTGCCTCTTGGGTTATTGAAATCGGCTCCTATTCAGGCTTGATAGTTTCCTACTCATCTCGAAGACAACTGACTTCCTGGGGAAATGATGTTCACATGAAAAAATGTAACCCTCCAACCCCTAATCCCTAATCAACAGTAAACCATGTTTTTAAAAATCACTTTTGATTTTTCAAACCTTGATTTAACAGTATGTGTTTATATGCGACCTCCTTTATGTTTCTCATGTAATTTTATTTCATAGACACAAGTCAGTATCAATGAAATGACATACTTGTCACTTATGCTAATAAAAGTTTTTGGTCCTGTTACTCAGGTCAGTTCCTTATTATTGAGCATTTGACATGGTTCAAAGAAAACATTTCACCTTTTCTTTTTAGTATTCCTTTGGGAAGGTATGGTGTCCGAAGAGGAAATCCTTGAGTCAGATAGTATGACAAATTTGATAGCTCTTATAACAAATTTCCAGATTGCTTTCCTCAGAAACCTCACACTGTCACAAGCAAAGACATGTTTCCCTACAATTCCAGGCTGGCCTGCTCTTTATTAAGCTGAATTCATTTATAGTTCTGCTCTCCAAAAGTTGTGGTGTACTGATCTTTGAGTGTCTTTCTTCCCATCACTGAGCCTTCTGAGGACTGACGCGGAGTCAGCTAACTGCAGCAAATGCTTCCAGTCAGAGTAATTCAGATCCAAAATGCCATGTTCCACGATCTAATGAAGTTGAAGACGGGGACAACGGGTATGTGATAGGTTGGGAAGTAAAGAGAAATAGGTAAAGAACCCATGATAAACATGTAGATCAGAGAAGTATTGAGGATATAGGAAAATTAGCTTCTTTGGTATTCTTAAGATGAAGGCTAGGATGTGAAATATAGTTATTCATTTATTGGTTTACTTGGTAGCCAGCCTCCAGGATGGCCCCTAATGATCGCTGTCTCCGGATTTTGCCACTCTGTTTAGTCCCCTCCCACATTCTATCAGGGTTGATCTGTGTGTCCAGTAGAATACAAAAGTGATGGTATATCGTTTCTGATATTAGGTTATAAAAAATGTGGCTTCCATTTTGGTCACGTTCTCCCTGTCTTGGGTCACTTGCTCTGGAGGAAGCCCACTGCCATGGAGGTGCCCAGGCAAGGAAGATAGTTAGTGGTGACAGCGTTCCAATTGCAATAGAACCCCAAGTCACACCTCTACCAGGAAGCCTGTCCCATCTGCTCAACTCTTGGTTCCTAGTACACCATGAATAGATATCAGTTATGGCTGCAGAATAAACCACTGCAAAATTGTGCCTGAAAACAACAATGATTTATTTCTCACAGTTTGTTGGGCTGAGTAATTCTTATGCTAGTTTTTCCTGGGCCTACTCATGTGACTGCAGCGGTCAGCTATAGATGTAAGAGGGTGACACTTTTATGTCTGGGACCTCAAATAGGATTGGATGGAACAGCTGGGATGGCTGGGACGCTCCATGTGGCCTTTCAACGTGGGCTTCATCACAGTGTGGTGTTCTCAGAACAAGAGTAGAAGCTGTAAGTCCTCTTGAGGTCTGGACTTCAAAGTTGCAAAACATCATTTTTGCTACATTTTACTGAAAAAAGTAAGTAAAAAGGCCACCTGTGATTGAAAGGGTGGAAGGAATAAACTCTACCTCTTAATGAGAGGATTTGTAAATAATGTGTGGTCATTTCTAATCTATCAAGGCTACTACCCTCTGAGCACAATTAGTTACATTCCTCCCGTGTGTAAAATACACTCTTTCCTCCCAAGACCCCTGAAGTCTCATCCAATGACCACATCAGGCTCGAAATCCATGATCTTTTGACTGCATCTAGTTCAGACAGACAGCGTTTCTCGTGTGTAGCAACTCTTTAACCAGAGATCTGATTTGCCTTCCAACCCAGCAAGTCCAGGGTTCTGGTTATTTCCTCTAAATTCTGCTTGTAAACTGAACCATACAATGTCAAAACATACAATGTCAAAACAGAGACATGGTAACTCTAATAGATAACCCCATGCAAAAATAGAGTAATAGGAGGCAATAGAGTAATTTGGTCCATAGCAGTTCTGTAATCTTTTTGAGCACATATTATCCAGTTCACCTACTCAAGTAGGTGGTGTTTCTTGATTAGAGTCTGGTTCTGCTCTTGACTCGGCCCTCTGGGTTCTTAGTTCCATCTTCTGAGATGTCTTTTCTTTTTGAAAATAAATGGCCTATGTTTGCAGCTAAGTAGTTTTCTCAGCCAGCATCCTGACTGTAGAAAGTTGGGTGGCTAGAGGTCTCCTATCATTTTAAACTGTTACTTCAATCTGATAGAACGCCTTTAAAAACTGTACCAGTTTTCTGTGTATCTTATTGTTACTCCATTAGACAAAATGTATACCCCCAATTCTTTCTGGGACAGGCATCTCTCTACACTAGTGTTGTCTAATAGAAAGATAATGCAAATCACGAACGTGAACCATGCATGAATTTTTTAAAATTCTAAGAGCCGCAATTTAAATAATAGTAAAAAGAAACAAGTGAAAGTAATTTTAGTAATATATTTCAACTCAATATATCCAAAATAACATTTCAACATGTAATCAACATAAAAATTAAAATATTTTACATTTTTCTCATTCTAGGTTTTTTTAAATCCAGTATATATTTTACACTTATAGCACATCTCAATTCAGACTAGCCACATTTCAAGTGCCCAATAGCCACGTGTGGCTGGTAACTACCATATTGGGCAGTCCAGCTTGATTCCTCAGAACTATTTTGGGATTAGGCTTTTATAAATCTTAGAAGCCCTTTTGTCCAGTTGAGGCATACTCAGCATTTCCTAAAGTCTTTTAGAGGCCTTAATAAAGCATCTTACACCCACATCCTTGATTAATCTTTATCCTGAGACCCTTTCTTACCTTGAGGATTCTTTACCAGCTAGATAGAATGGAAATGAGAAACAGTTTTACTTTTCAACCCAGCCAGTCCTGAGCCCTTCTATTTCCTCTGAATTTTGCTTGCAAGCTCAATAGTTCCTGCTTTCACTCATCGCTCTCTCTTCTTGTACCCTACTATACAAAGCTAAATCATTCTGCCTGGAAATCTCTTTAGCCAGACCCACAGATTTGTTAGATACATTTTTTACCTTAGACATTACCTTAGACATGACAATTTTGCTGATTGTTTCAGCAGTACACGTTGCCTTTTTCCCAGCGTCCAAGAACAATTTCTTCACTGCCCTTCCAGCCTTTGCCCACCATCTGGTCCCAAAGGCAGAGCCACATGTTTTAAGTTTTTGTTATGGCAGTGCCCTCTGACCAATTTATCTTTTCGTTACTCATTGATGAGTAACAAAAAAACCCTAAAATTAGTGACATAAAACAACAATTTATTATTTTTCGTGATTCTGTGAGTCAATGGACTAGTTTAATCACTGGTATTGCCTGGGCTTATTCATACAGCTTCCTTTAGCTTGAAGACAGTTGGGGGCTAGGCTCAGCTGGGACAGCTGGGCCTCTCTTTTTAGTGCTCCTTCTTCCTCAAGGAGGCAATACTTTCTCACATGGCAGCAGCAGCTTTGTAAGGGTACAGGCTTTAATGTGCAGGCACTTCTGAAGCCTCTCTAACTCTCACATTTGCTGACTGCAGTGGCCAAAGTAAGCACACAGTGAAGCCCAGAGTCGATATGGGAGGAAACCAGGCAAGGGTCTGGTTCCTAAGAGCATGATTGGTTGGGGAATAACTAGTGCAAATCTACCACACCATCTTATAGGTATCTTACGGATTACAGGAGGTAAAGCACTTTTTAGCACCACTCTGAATCTGCCCAAAGCCCCACGGGCAGAGACTGGAATTCAGTTCTCAAGTTGCTTCCACTGAACATTTGGAAAGACCCATCCATGCGTGGTCTAATTAGGAACGGAGTGGAACAGAAGGGAGAGGTTATATTAGGTGCCAGATATTGTGAAAAAAAGCTTCAACTAGGTTATCTCATTTAAAGCAGTCCATTTCACAGAAGAGGAAATGAGGCACAGAGAAACAAGTTGACCTCCCAAGCAAATAAGAGATGGAGCCAGGGCCTGAGTCCAAGGAGCGGACATAGCTCTTAGGGCCCTGCTCAGAATCACTGTCCCACAGCTGTCTACACAGGAAAGGCAGGAGAGAGAAGAAAAGCAGACAAAAACAAGGCCTGGAGTGCAGAAGAAAGCAGGGCAGCATTCCAGAGTCTGTGTATGCTCTTTTCAGGTGTTTGGTCCTTTGGATTTTCTGTGTAAGCTGTTCTGTTAGAACCCTTTTCTCTGGTGACTAGCTTTCCCAATCAGGGCAGATGCATAAGGAGGCCTTTTCCCCCCCTAACAGATCTCTCTTGATCCTCATATTGGAACTGAGCTCATTACATTTAAAATATTCTGATCCGTTCTGGAGATAATGGTTTGGTGGCTCTGAACGCTGGACAGAGAGCATGCTGTGTCTCAGAAGACCTCGGCGGGGCTCCTGCCATGCTGGTGGTGAATACACAGGTCCCAACAGAAAATAGTCATCTGGTTCTGCTGCTGCCACACCGAGAGTTACGAGATTTATGATTTCTCCCCCAACTTCGCAGGGGGAGAGAAAGAAGCAGCTCACATTTACAATCCTGCCTTCTAAAATCTGCTGACATGTTGCTGGAGTTGCACTCGAAAGGGTTTTCGCAGTTACCTGTTTTGGGAAAGGATGGAGGAAATGTTAAAAGATATAAACTGAGGTGAAGTATGAATGTTGTGTGAATGTGAAGAGAAAAGTTTTGAATGGAGCAAGATCCATGATACTCAACTGGTTTTGGATTAGTTTTTGTTTGTGTGAACACAGAAAGGCCTGGGTAACTCATGTTGCTTCAGGTAATGGAGGAAGAAGACTTCAGAGGTGAAAGAAACATGGAGGCCATAGAAGGTGCTGCCCATACATCGATGGGTGTGAGTCACACACCTTAAGCACATACACTGAGTGGTGAAGTGAATTGTTTCTAGGTGAATTTCTATTGCCAGTGTCAACAGTTTCAAGTGTTGGCTTAAATTAGGGAGCAGTTTTCATCTTTGATGTTGCAAGGGGTTTTTGCCACAAATTCTTATGTGAAACTTGCCAGCTTATCAGGGTGGCTTGTTATTAAGGAAATAGGTGCTCCAGAGAGCTTCTTTTTTCCTTTTTCATAGTATAAATCATTTCCTCTGCCCAGGAACTAACAATTTGGCCTTAGAATCATGCTATGGTCTGAATAAGGAATGGGAAACAAAAATTCAGGATTTTTCCATGCCTTGTTCCCTTCGACTTTGCCCTCCTCATTTGGAGTGTTTACATCATTTTAAATAAACAGCCTTTTGGACATTTCTAGCAGGAAACATTCTAGAATATTAGCTACGATTTATCTTGTGTAATTTTAGCATTTGAACTTGATAGGAGCCATTTATTCCCACATCCCACATTATTGGTCACGTGATGGTGTGCCTAGGATTAGGATATGTTCTCTGTGCTATCTTTCTATAGCTCTGATTCCTAGTATGTTTAAGAAACCTTTACTTTTTTTTTTTTTACTTGTGGCTAATTTTATCCATATTTGTAAAGGGGAAAGTAATGCATCCTGATAAAGTGATACTTATCATGGAGCAAAATACTGTTTTTAATTAAATGGTCTCCTTTCCAGGCAGGTTCATATTACTGAAATAATATGAACAATACAGGTTTTGTTTGTTCATTCCTTGGCTTTGGTGAATGAGGTGCCTCTGTTGCAGACTCATTCCTGATGTGCCACAAAATGGAAAGCGACTGTTTGAAGCAGCGATGGGTTCATGGTTCCTGTCTGATTCTGTGGGCCTAGCCAGAGCTGTGTTACCAGACAGCAGTAAGCATCTCTGATTTGACACACCAGAGAAAAAGGGAACCAATGAGGGAAGTAGACAGCATGACCAGTGAAAAGGGCAGTTTCTAGTCAGGTCAGAGGAAAGTTTTCCTGAGCTGGAATGTCAGCTGCTGAAAAATGAAGCTGAGAACCGACACACATTTCCATCCCAGCGTGACTCTCAAAAGCACTTTCTGTTTCTCTAGATAAAGATTTATTAAGATACTGAGGAGGACAGAGTAGGCTAAAATTACCCAGAGTTGTTTTAGAATGTTTCTATTTAAATTTAGACAGCAGCTGTCCATCTTTTTAATTGAGTTGTTCAAATCACCGCTGAGAAGCCTGCCAGCCAATGGGAGGGCACCACACCCCTGGTTCTTCTTCAGGTCCGGGGCTTAAACCTGGCTCCTGGGAGCAGCTCTCAGGTTGTGAGGCTCTGTCTCAAGGCAAACTCAAGTTATGATAGTTCCTCCAGTGGCTGGCAGTGACTTTGCCATTTCAGATCTATAGCAGGGGCACAGAGCCCCCTACCCCCAGGCAGGGTGCTTGCTTTATTGGTAAGTCTTGAGAGAGCTCTGAAAGGCATTTTTCTGTCCATAATTTGCCCACACCATTAGGGAGTTATTTCTTTGTGTTAAAAAACACCTTTATTTAAAACAGTGTTTACTATTTGCCCCATAAGATAAATAGCTTATTTTTCCTGTTTTTGGATGAATTGGCTACATGAAGAGCCATCCATTCTTTCTCCTAACAAACTGGGCACCTCTGAGAGAAGGGAAAGGGGCTCACAGGTCACGCACAAAGACAAGTTGTCTAGAATACAGGCTGTCAGGCCTGGACGGAGGTTGGAAAAGTGCTCCCAGCAATCGCTGTGGGGTGTCTGAGCACCGGTGAGTCCTAAATGTGTACCCACAGCCACAGTCTCTCTCCAGAGTGCCCAATCCATATTTAGAATTTCCCTTTCGGTATTTCCATCTCAAATCCAACAGGCACCTTAAATGTATATAGTATGTTCAAAACTGAATCCATCTTTTCTCCTTTTTTGCCCAAACTTATACCTTCTCTTCTGCTCCAAGTCTTACTGAACTTCTCTCTCATTTCCCCTTCCTACTCAGTCTCCAGTCCTGAAAATTTCCACTCATCCCTTTCTCTGCTGCACATCTGTACTGCTGCTAACTGCTTACCAACTCACAGCTTCTTCACACAGATTGTTGCAATAGTCTTTTTTCATTGGTCTTTCTGCCTTCATCTCTCTCTCCTTACTTTAGTTCCTCCTTCATGCCACTGCCAAAATTAACTTTCTAAACACAAATCTTATTATTATTCTCCCCTAAAAACATTTCCTTTATCTACCTGCCATCACTGCAGAATAACATCTAAACTCCCTAGTACAGGACCTAGAGCCCGTCTCTGTCTGACCATCCCACCCATCCCACCTCACGCCCACATGGAAACAGGGGCCTTAGTGACTTTGCTTATGCTCTTTCCTCTGCCTGAAATGACCTTTTCCTCTCCATCGCGCTTTCACTGTTCCATCAAACCTAGCATAAATATCACCTCCTCTGTGAAGCTCTCTCCAGCGCCCACAGGCCAGTCCAAGCCCTTTGGAGCTGCTGCTGTGGCACTGATGTTTAGCACAGTGCCCACACACAGGGAGCGCTCCGTTAATGTTTATCATTGAATGAGGGGGATGATGATGGAAAAAGAGCTCCAGGAGATGACGGAAGGTGTGGGAGAGAGAAGAGAAAAATACTGAATACCAAATGAAAACAGCAAATGAGAAATCTCGTTTATAACCATCAGATTGGAAAAGATGAAAAAGACTCATAATGCCTTGTGTCGAGGGTCAGGGGGCAATACAGGCGGTTATAGTCAATGCTGGAAAGATGGAATATTAGCAGCGACTTGCTGGAAGAGAGTTTTGGCAGGATGCATCAAAGCCTTAAAAAAGATGGGATTTTATATATGTATGTATTAAATTTGGTTATTTCCTTTTCTAAAAAAAATTTTAAAAAATAGATGGTGGGATTTCACCCACCAGTTCCGTTTTGAAAAAATCATCTTAAGCAAATGATCTGACAAAGATTCAGTGATGTTTATATAAAGATTTTTGAATATTTAATTACAGGCAATTAATTAAATCACAGCATATTTTTATCCTGGATTATTAAATAGCCACTAAAAATGATAATCTGCAGGATTTTTACAAGTTAAGTTTTTTGTTTTCCTATTTTGTTTACAATATAATTGTCCTGTTTTTGATGCCCAGGAAATGAATAGATGGGAAAAATAAAGTTACTTTTACTTACTAAAAATAAAATGATAATTTGGATCTATACTTATTAACATGGAAATATAACATTTGTGATCTATTGTAGTGTGAAAAATAGTCAGTTATAAAAATACATGCATGCTATAATCTCATTTCAAAATGTTAGCATAGAAAAAATCACGAGGAATGTGTAGTATCATATCAACTGTGCTTAGTCTTGACTGGTGGTATTGTTTACATTTTTCTGTATTTTCTGAATTTTTTGAGCTGATCAGGAATTAGTTGTATGAGAGAGAGGCTATTGAGGGGAAAGCCCTAGAAAACAACAAGCTCACCCTGAATACCAGTTCCCAGCTCCATAGTGGCCGCAGGGCAGACTGGCCAGTGGACATTTAAGGTGACAGAGAGGCAAATGTGTCCCGTACCTTTTTTGTTACTATCCAAGCTCACCAAGAAGCCATTTGAGGCCATCTGGAAGACACTGGGGGCTAAATCAGCTAGGGACGCTGAATAATTCATGGCCATAGACCTTTTCAAAATTCTACTCCAGGGGAAAATCATTTTTTAAAGTTTCCCTATAGGGAATCCCAGTCTGGCTGAACTAAAACCTTGGCAGTCACTTCGAAAGCTGACAACCACTGCCCTGGTCTCCCCTCCTTTCCCCACCAGCACATTCTAGTTCATAGTGTGCTATCTAGAAATCATAGTTGATTTCCAGTTCAAGCAGAAGTATGCCAGAATGAGTGTTTGTTGAAATCACCACCCAGGGGAAGCTGAAAGGGGTAGACTGGGCATTGCTCTGGTGGCAATGCTGAATGCAGGATCCAGGGAGTATGGCAGCAACATTTGCTTCTGGATCATTCCCCAACCCACATGGTTTGGTCAGTCCCCTGGGCCATGCAGGAAGTCAGAAGAACTACTTTTTTGGTGCTGGAAACGAGGGTTACTCTGCTCTCTAAGCTGCTTTGTGTAGCTTAAAACAGCCTGAGTCCTTGACTAGCCCATGAGGTCCACCTCATCCTTCCTACTCTTTATCCTCCATTGTGACCATTCAGGCTCCTCCGTCTGGGACCCTGGAGCCATCTTCCCTCTCTCCAGCCCCTCAGCCCTTCTTGTAGCTATTTCAGCACCCAGAGGCCCTGGGCAATGAGGTAAACAGGAGAGCACCGAGCCTGTTCTGTGCTCACAGCTACGTCTCCCTCTATTGTGTGACCCAAGTCAGCCCTGCCTGGTTCTCCTCACAGAGGCCTTCCCCCACTTCCCGCCTCTTTAGTGTTCCCGTACCATGGCCACCCAAACTCATCAATCTGGAGGCCGCAGAGCCTGGCACTGGCAGCAGTTTAGCCAGAGTCTGTCCCCAGAGCAAATTGTCTGGGAGCTCTGCCAGCTTCTGGAGAAAATCTGCTTTGTGAACAGGGGAAGAAGCCTCCTTTATACTTTCTGCTAATCACGTTATTCACATAAGAGAGTTCCCGGGTTTCCTTCCTTTCCCACACGTCCTCATCCTCAAGCCCCTGCTTGTCTGGGAACCTTGAGGAGACAAGAGCAAAGAAGTGAACAGGTGGTGAACGATTGTCCAAAATATGAAGGAAAAAGTAAAATACGTGTTCTGAAAAATGGTTCAATTTTTCAAAAGGCTGCTGTATTTTACTAAACATATTTTCTCAGAGCAGAAGAAAACAACGATCTAGCCTTGACTGGAAAGTTTATTGTAGCCCATTATAAGGCCTCTCCCCCTTTCACAAAACAAATAGTAGTATGAGTTATGTCTCAAAAAGCAAACTATAATTAACATCTCTTGCCTACAAGGTTCATTTCTCTGTGATGTTTCTAAGCTGGTTTTGTTTTCTCTGCCTTGACTTGTCCTTTCACTTTTGGCCTTTCTCTCTCCTCCCATTCCCTTTCTTCTCCTTTTGGTCTTTTCGTCTTTCTTTCCTTCCCAGCGTTCCCTATCTCAAAATTGCATAGAGGCTAACAGTTCAAGTATGACGATGAAAGAGTGACTTTTATGTTAAATCATATTTAAAAAGTCAAGGTTAGATGAGGGACATCCCTCTTGATTATGTTCCTTTTTTATTAGATTTGGCTCTACATGATGAATTCTGAAAACGAAAGTAAAAAATTAGAAGGACCAAGATTTGTCACCAATAACAGTACACATATGTGTGTGTGTTTTAAATAAGACCTGAGTACATTCCCAACGGGGATGGTCCAGAATAATTTTGTGAAAACAGAGCCATGTTGGAGTCAAGCATAGCACTCAGAGTGGCCATTTTGGAAGAGGGCATTTCAGTTGAGTATATCAGTTCAGAAAAGTTGGATGTTCTTTATTTTTAATCAATCTTGTTGCTGTGTAGGGAGGCTGTGGAAACATGTCATGTGCACTAACGTTTATTGAGTGCGTTCTATGATGTGCCAGGCTCTTTGCTGAGCATTTTATGTGTAATATGTCATTTAATTC
This sequence comes from Rhinolophus ferrumequinum, assembly GCF_004115265.2. Lineage (NCBI taxonomy): Eukaryota > Metazoa > Chordata > Mammalia > Chiroptera > Rhinolophidae > Rhinolophus > Rhinolophus ferrumequinum. Next base: position 40,966,543 of record NC_046289.1, on the reverse strand, counting down.
TTCCAGCAACCCTCCGAGGAAGCTGAGGTTTTGAAAGGCAGGTAATTGACCAAGGTCATATGGCTAAGGAGTAGCAGACTCAGGATTTAGACCCATTTTGCTGACTCCAGGGCCCACTTACCAACTCACTTCTGAGGCAAGTCTCGTTTTCTTTGTGCTCCTAACATAGCCAGCTGTTTAGAGTATCGAATAACACACTACATAAAAGCATATCGTAAACTGCTCAGCCTTAAACAAATGAGTATCCATGCCTTTCTTTGTGTGGTTGTTTCCCCTGAACTCTCACTATTCCCATTACTTATGTGTGTGTGTGTGTGTGTGTGTGTGTGTATACTTCTTCCCCCAGGAACTTCTCTATTTTTTCCTGGAATTTTAGTAATACTTTCTAAAAGAAATCCAAGAATATTTTATTACTACAGATTTTTGCTCCAGCCAGTGACTTCCTTTGTAGATGTTTCTGACTTGCCTTATGAAAAAGACACTGTGGAAATATTTATCATTGACATACCAGAAGCCGCATACATTATTTTCTTTGTAAATCTCATAAGAAATCTCAATACATAAACGTATTATATTGTGTGTGCACCAGCTGCATCAAACGTACCTGGTAATTCGTCTCATCTAGGACTTAGAAATCTGCCTTTCCTTCAGGAAGTAGACCTCCATGGCTAACCCCTGAAGGAGCCATCTTTGCTGCTTTGTTTCCTTTTCCCTTTTCCCACAGGCCTTTGTGGTAACCGTTCTGTGTACATGCCCTACTCTGTGCCTCTTCTTCCCCTCTCCGCTCCAGACCCTTTGAGGCTGTGACTGGGTCTTCTCTTTCTTTTCACCTCCTCCATGGCCCACAACCCAGAGTGAGCTTGAAGGGCTGATGGCAAAGCCTGTTAATTTAACTGCTTTATTCACCAGCAACTCTGTCTCCAAGTACCTTGTAGTAGCCCCACTACTTTCCAACCTACTCCCAGGTGGCTATTTCCAGGTAAACATATTAAATGAAAAACTGATGTTCCTCAAACAGAATAGAGGCAGAGATAGATTTTTAGAATCACTAACAATGTTTGTTCTTAACTACAGTTTTTTACTTATAACCTTGGTGATAGTGTTAGTGCCAACTTTCCAAAAAAAGGACTGTGACTGTCTCAGATAAGGTGGTATCGTACAAGCCAGTGGCCATGAACTAACATGAAGAGGAAGGGAATTCTGATAATAAGAATAACAGCTTTGATCATGAAAATTCTTCGGGGTTCGGTGATGGATTAGGAAAAGTCATCTCAAACTGTGAGGGTTTGCTGTCATTGCAGGGAAGCACGAACATCTTTTATAGGTTGTAGAACATACTACTTGACAAGACATCAATGTTTACAATAGAATAATGTAAGAGACTAGGGAACCCTATTATGACACCATTTTATAGATGGAAGAACTGAAACAGAAAGAAGTTAAGTTTCTTGGGAGGGAAAAGATTGGTTGAAAACTAGGATTAACAGAATAGTTCTTATAATTAAATGATAAATCCATTATACATATTTTATTCTTCTGCTCTCCTAATAGTACTTCACAATATTTATATGCGAAGGAATCATACGATCTTTTCCAACACTTTAGTCTTCTTCAATTGGACACTAGAAATGAAGAATATTGAATTTTGGATTTTGCCTCTGTGATAAGCTCAGCCACTAGAGTCTAGCCATGCTATCCTTAAATTTCCTCATCTTTAAGGAGTTGACATGGGTCTAGGAGTGGTGGATGGATAATAATTATGTATATGAAGGTGTGGCAACTTAATTAATATTTATAAAGCACTTGGAGATCCTCAGATGAAAGGTGATCATCCAAAGAACAATTTTCATATGATCCCTCCCGCATTTCTGCTCCAGAGTTTTGGGCCATAGTGAAAGGGGTTAACCTGGAGTCTGGGAAGCTCTGCCCCAGAATTACGATGAAGCATGTAGACATTAAGTTTGTCATCCCTTGTGCAGAGTGATGGTTTATTTTGGGTTGCTGAAATGCTGCTGCAAATCACTGTGTCCCCAGGAGACAATGTCATATCATCCATCAATCCTGCCACTGGGGAATTTTCTGCCTCAGCAACTCCTTGTCCTTAAAGCTGGCCCATCCAAGGAAGTCAGAACCACCTTCTGCTAGTTAAAAAGCACTAAAGTTTTCATAATACAGCACTACTTGGTGTTTCTACCATGTTTCCCTGAAAATAAGACCTAGCCAGGCCATCAGTTCTAATGCGTCTTTTGGGGCAAAAATTAATATAAGACCTGGTCTTATTTTACTATAATCTAAGACCAGGTCATGGAATGGAATGGAGTAGAGTGGAGTGGAGTGGAGTGGAGTGGAATGGAATACTGGTCTTACATTAATTTTTGCTCCAAAAGACGCATTAGAGCTGATGGTCCGGCTAGGTCTTGTTTTGGGAAAACACGGTAGTAACCATGGAGGAGAGAAATTGAGAGAAAGAGCAGCCTTTATGTCCCCCCTTTTGTCCCTCATTCCTCGAGCCTACCTAGCTCTGGTCCTAAGACCAGAATGGAAGAAAAGCAACAGTTGAGGCTCAGGGGTAAGCCAGCTGTAGCTGTTATTGAGAGGGCTCCTCTCCTTGCTGCACAGTGTCTCCTGGGGTTGACCATGGCAGCACTGACACTGAGCAGGCGTGTATAGACTCACTACCTACCCTCTGTCAAAAGTAGGAATGTCCAGTCCAATTTCGCCCCAATGAATACAGCGGGTGAGTGGGTGGGGAAATCCATGTTAGATTTCCCGGAAGTGTCCCTACAGGACCACCTGCATCAGAACCACCTGAAGAACATCCTGAATTTGGGAGCCTGGGACTCTGCATTTTAACAAGCTTCCCAGGTTTCTCTGAACTGGCATAGTCCCCTGATCCACTCCTTGTTGAGACCAGTCTTTACTGAAAGTTTGATCCTAATGACCGAAACAGGCTGACTGTTCAGATTTCCTGTGAATAGAGGAACCATCCCTCTATTAGGTGGCTGCCACCTCTTTTGAGAAAATGTCATGTAAATTACTAATCAGAGAGTTCCGTGGAACTGATTTCTTTGGCCACTCCTCTCAGCCCAAATCCACAATTCTGCTAAATATTCAACACCTACTAAAAATATCCTGTGTCAGACCTTTCTTTGAAATGGCTGCTTTGGCTTTACAATGTAAAGTCTGGATGTGAGAGGCTCAGGCAAAAGTTCTTATGTTCCAAGGGAACCTGGTCGTCATTTAATCAGTGTTCTCAGCAGCTCCCTGAATCTATATTTTTAAATGAAGGAGGATTCATCTATCGTTAAGAGCTTCCCTAATGATCCAGAGTCAGGTCTGGGTACCAGTCAGTTAAAGTAGCTTAGTCTTTGACCTGGGCTCAGCCCATCTGAAGCTCTATTTTACCACACGTTGGTTGGCTCATCCCCTTCCTTTCTCATTTATTCATGTCTGGGCCCTGGCATCTCCCCAGATGAGGCCAGTTTCATCTCTCTAATCCTGATTGGAGGCAAGCGGTATTTAAGCTTTCTCAGCTCCCATGTCAGGGGGAGAGTAGGCTGATGGGAGCACTAGCTGGAATAGCAGGGAACTTACACAACCTCTTTGAGCCTTAGTGGCATTATTTGTGTACATGAGAAGGATAATTCTTACCTTGCCAAGAATAAATTAAATGATGTATGTTAGGTGTCCTACCTTGTACCTGGCACATAGAAGGAGCGCAGTACGTGATATAATGTCACTATTATCATCTCTGGGCTCTTGGCTTGCCTCTCCCAGGTGTCTCTCCCCGGTCACCTAACTCTGGATACAGCCAGTACTGACAACAGACTCCCAAGCAGAATGTAGTTGGGCAGAGACAGGAGAATAGCTAAAGCTCTCCCCTACCCCAGCATTCTTCAAAGGTGAACCTCTCACAATTTTATGATAAAAATATTAATAAGAATAGTTATTAAGATTATGATGATAAGAAGAAAGAGGAAGCAATATGAGACACAAGGTAGATAGAAAAGGTACTGATTTTTTAAATCTGTTTTCTCTTTCATCAACCAATAGCAGAGTTTACACACACACACACATACACGCACACACACCCTTAGTCCTCAAACCTCTGGTTCAACCACAGTTGTATCCCCACCCCCACCCAAGAACCTTATTATGCCCCATTTCCTAGATTTTGCTACAAGATAGAAATAGAACCACACTGTGCACTCACCCTCAGTCCCTGGCTTCAGCGGTCCAGTTCTGATCATGAATCTCTGCCCGTTGGTCCCAAATTCCAAGGTGTTCCATGCACCCCCATTGCCATAACCCAGATCTTAGCTCTGCTTTTGTCCCTGTTTCTGAGTGCTAGTTCTGGGACATACCTCAGCCCCCTTCTAACACTAAGACCTGTCTGTCTCTAACTAGGCCCCTGCTCAGGAGCAGGCCCTGTTCTCCACCTTTTGATGCACACAGCCTAACTGCCTGAACTTCAACAAATGTGCTGCCCAAATTCCCCCTGGCTGGACTCCATCTACCTGTTGGGCATCCACTTCTAGAACAACTGGTGCCCCCATTTTTTTGGGACCCAGTGTGGAGCTATCCATACTCCCTGGACATTTTCGTGGTCTGGCAGAACCTCCACTGTCACCTGGACCTATCTCCCACCACCTGTGTTTTTGCCCCTTGATAATAAGTTTCTCCCCCTTACTTCAAGGGTCTTAATAGTGTCAGCTCTAGGCCGAACACCAACTAACCACTTGGAATAGGCAGAGATTGTCATCAGGAGACGGGGCAACTTAGCTGCTACTGATGTTTCCGAGGAGACCCATCTACTGGCTACTTGAAGAGCTGTGTTGAAAAAAACCTTTAGAGAGGCTGATTTTTTTTTTTTTAACCATTAAACGGCATAAAATCTCTTTACCTAGAATCTAGCCAATAAAGTTTGAATTCCAAGAAAAGCCAGCTGCTAATGCAAATAGAATGTGAGAAGCTTTAGAAAAGCAGAGCTTTCAGCATAAGGAGGCTGAGATGCTGCAAAATAGTTGCTAATGTAATACAAAGAGATGCAGGCTGCAAAGGGGCATTTTCTAACCCTCTGTAAGTTTGCAGTTCTGATCATCACTCCTAAACACTGGGCAAGTTGGCTGCTGTGCATCTTCATCTCCTGGCCCCCAGCAGAGCTATCCTGAGGAGGAGGGAATGTGCCTAAAGGAATATGGGGAAACCTGGAATTTTCTCCTCCTGCCAAAGATTTGCCCACTAGTCAGATCTGTGCCTTGAATTCCCTCCACGAAGGACTAAACTCAGGTATTTGTATCCCAAGACACCCTTTTAAAAGGCAAAATGAGTTCCATTTGAGTTGAATAATAGATTCTTCATGTGCAGATACTGTTTTTTAGGTCCATTCAGGCAATTAGACATAAGTCAGGTCCATGTCACTGGGGAACAGTGGGAGAAAGGAGTGCAGGCATGCATTGATTTCAGAGACCACTGGGGAATACCACTCTGTAGTAGAAGACATCAGAGACTGGCAGGGAGCTGGGGCAGTCGGGAGCCAACACAAACAAGCAAAATGGTATCTCCAGAAGCCTTCAGAAGGGGACATAGTGAGGACGTGTGTGTGTGTGTGTGTGTGTGTGTGTGTGTGTGTGTGTGTGTCAGAAGGGAACACAGTGAGGGTGTGTGTATGTGTGTGTGTGTGTGTGTGTGTCTGTCAGTCTTTGTCTTTGTCTTTGAAAGTGGGATAAACAAGGTAAAATAAAAATTTCCATTTGTCTATGTTCACAACCCTTCAGAGAGCCCTGTTATATTTGGTGTGTAAAAAAAAATGAGAACGTGCTTGTGCTTCTCTAAATACAGGCAAAATGGACTGATTCTTTGTCTCAGATAAATATGAAAAGCTGTGGGCTTAGAACTCCAAGTGTTTACTTTTTGTTGGCACTTAGAATGAAATGTTCCAAATTTAACATTTAAAAGGGAACAAAATAACCCATTATGCAAATGGAATTATGGGATGGAGAGTCCCTGGGCAAAGGAAGAAGATCAATGTATTTATAATTTCATTTTATTCTTCTCCCCTGGAGACAATTCCTTGTTTATTTTAACCTGATGCCAATGTTTGAGTCAAGAGGTGGTGATTTCAATCTAGAGCTTGGTCAAGATAGCTAATCAATTGCCTTAACTATAAAGGATCTTGTAATTTTTCCTCCAAATTGTAATGTCATTCATAATTTTCTTTGTCATTAAAGATAGATGTTGTGTTATGAAAGACTGAATGATGAGCTTTTTGCGTACTATAATTATTATTTTTGTTACGAAAAATGCCTAAAATTTGGAACTGGGAAATAACAGAGATGATTAAGGAAACAATCTGTAATTGATAGATTTACTAAATTACATTTTCCAACGGTTTATTTATAAAAGTTGACCAATCCGATTTGACTGTTTCTATACATACAAGGCCGTATCTCTCCCCTGAGGAGTTTGCTGGCAGTCAGGCTAGGAGCAGTAATGAGTTTTCCAATCCAGACCAGCTGGAATCAAAGCTCCAAGCACTTTATTCTGTGAAAAGAATGCACCATTTGTCACATTGATATAAAAATTCTTAATGAAGCATTAATAGGGAGAGCTGTTTATCCTTTATGTAGTGATTATACAGGCCAGTAAGAATGTAGAAATATAGCTCTTTGAGAAAGAGAGATTAAATTTTATTTTCTCTGTCATAGATCTCATCTGTTGGTGGGAATGATAGAATCTCAAATTTTGTTCAGTTACCCAGCCCTGGTCCTGAACAAAGTTGAGTTTCCCTTCCATATGACCCAGTTATAAAGCCTACAATTACATCATTGTCATTGAGGCAGAGACAAACCTGCTTCATCTTCTGCAAAGCAATGGCCTGAAATGTAATCCTGCTACATGATTAACATGAAGCCGCTGTTATTTTAGAGTCACGGCCATCCTTGCAATTGAAAACCATTCTCCAAATGCAAGCTGGTTCTCCAGTAGGACCTGATATGATAGCTCACAGATTCTACTGCCTCCCCTTGCTCCTTAGAGGCTTGAATAGCTCCATGGTCCTTCCTCCCAAGTTGCTTTCTACAACGATCTAGCCCCATTGTCCTTCCAAGGATACCAAGGCAATGAAATTCCTGAATAGATGTGTCTAAGCTAAGTACAACATTAAAATAAATAAGGATATTTCCTCTGTGTAAGAGAAAAAGATCATTTCAGCATGTTCCAGCTAACTTCTTATAAAATAGGGTTTATGTAGAAAAGGGAATTTGAGGGTTCACAGAGCCATGGCTTCCAGGGGCTCTTCCCCATGGAATTAGATGAAGCATTGTGTCAAGGCTTTATTTGAAAATTGAGTTTTCTTTAATACTATGCAGAGTATACCATAAAGATACACTGTAGTAAAGATAATTTATCTCCTCTCATGGCACAATGATAGATAATATTTTTAAATCAAGAGGAAAAGAGAAAGGTATACTTGATGTAGTCTACCACCTATGACACCCCATCGGTAAGAGGGTTGTCCATCTGGGGCAGCAAAAAAAGAATACTAGAGTCTAGCTAGTCCACTTTGCTGTTAAATAGCTGTAAAATCTTGAATAAGAAATTTACATTCTCTGAGCCTCATTTCCAGCTTTATTTAAGGGGGATAAGTGTACTAATACTCTCTGTGACTGCCTCCCAGGAGTGTTATAAGGAACCAGTGAGAAAACTTATATAAAAATGTTTTATAAATTATACTAAATAGTATTCGTTATAGTGGTCTATCTTTAGCATTAATCGTTCCTCTGATATAATCTAAGAAGAAAGTAATTTCCTGGTGACCCTCCTCATTTCTGAAGTCTGGTGCATTTTCTCCCACTTAGGGAATTTTAACCATTACAAATCAAAATGATGAAAGTCTTACTCCAAGTATTAACTGACTTCCTGGCGGGGATGTTACTGGAAGATCTGGAATATCCTATTGGAACCATAGCGTTATTTTCACTTGAGTAGCTGTGACTATTTGGTTATAGCTCTCCCATCATCGAAAACACTCCCAGCATAGAAAACATAGAAAACACAAGCCAGGGGACTCAGTCTGACACTTCATTCATGCATGCATGCTTACAGTCATTCATACATAACTCCATTTAATGAAAACCTATGTGCCAGTACTGAGCACAGGGCGATGAATTCAGTAGTCTGTCATCAAGACGCTCACTGTTTCACCAACAATAAACTGAAAGATTTGACACATGCTGCCCTACATATTTCTTGCTTTTTCTGACACAATGCGTGGAATAGGGTACATTGTAACAAATATTTGCTAAAAGAAACAAGTAAAGTATAGGCTACCAGTTTTCCTAGAAGACAAACTCACTGGGTTCCAATTTTGAGAGTTAAGGAGAGGTTTTATTATTCTAAGTCAATATATCGGAGCTTTCTGTTCTTCTTTAAATCTAGGGGAAAAAACCCTAACTTTTAAATTACTTTTCTAGTGCAACAAGGAGGTCCTAGTGACCCTTACACTGTAATGAAATTGTGTTTGTACTCATTGATGACTCATCCTCTGTAGTGAGGAAGACTTTCTGTGGAGAAGTTTTGGAGAGAAAGGAATGGACTGAGGGTAGGCATTGAGGCAGAAACTCCTCCTAGCACAGATTTTGGGGAAATGTATCACTGGCGAGTCTTGTTCTTGAGAAGCCCCGGGACTCAGCCACAGATGCATCGTTAACCGCTGTGAAATAGGCAGTGTGATCTGCCACGGCACTGCATTTTAAAAGATATTCACTGTGTTCACTAGCAAAGCTTAGGGATGTGTCCTCTCTGTCCTAAGGAATGTTGTGAAAAACTTCTGCTCTTTGAAAGACAGCATTAAGAAGATGAACAGGCAAACAGAATGGGAAAAAAATATTCACAACATAGATATAAATATAGATGATATACAGATATATAGATATAGATATCTGCCGAAGTATTTGTCTCCAGATACAGAAAGAACTTTTATAAATAATAAAAAGACAGCTTAATTTAAAAAAATGAATACTTCACCAAAGAAGATATATGAATAGCCAATAAACACGTGAAAAAATGTTCAACCTCATTAGTCATCAGGGAAATACAAATTATATACCACAACGAAATACCATTATTTACCCACTGGAATGTCTAAAATTAGAAAAGATGTGGAGCAGCTAGTGCTTTCATACACTGCTAATGGGAATGTAAAATGGTATAATCACTTTGGAAAAAAGTTAGGCAGTTCCTCATAAAGTTAATTAAATAGTAATGTATGGCACAACAATTCTACTCCTAGGTATTTCCTCAATATAGATGAACATATATCTCTACACAAATATTTGTCCATGAATGTTCACAGCAGCTTTATTCTTAATTGCCAAAAACTAGAAACAACCCAAATGTCTGTCCAGAGGTAAATGAATATATAAAGTATAATATATTCATACAATGGAGTTAAACTCAGCATTTAAAAGGAGTGAACTATTCATATGTGTATATACACATATACACACACACACACATACATATATATAACAACGTGAATGAATCTCAAAAAACGTGCTGATCAAAAAATGTTAGACATAAAAGAATGCACATTTTATGTGCCCCCACCCCCCAAAAAGACAAATCTAACCAATAGCAACAGAAAGCAGATCAGTGGTGTCCAGGGATGGGTGTGAGGGGAATGGTATTACAAAGGGCTGCGAGGGAACTTTTGGAGATGATGGAAATGTTCCGTATGTTGATTGTGGACGTGGTTGCACGGATGTCCACATTTGGCCAAACTGCACACTAATATAGGTGCATTTTGTTATGCGTAAGTTATAGTTCCATAAGGCTGATTTTTAAAAACTAACGTCATGAAATGACATACACAAAATATAGTAAAGTAGAACTGAGATAAAAAGTATTTATATACAATTTATAGTAAAGTATTTTGAGCATAGTGGAATGTAAAGAGCTAAAATGAGATTAGAATATATAAATTAAAAGAAGTGTTATCTACGTATTCTTTAATAGTAATACTATGATATATCTCAGAAAATACGAAACACAATGCACTTGAATCTTCAAGAAACATTTACATGTGTATGTCTTTTATCTTCCAATAGAGCATATATCATTAAAAACAAGGACTGGTGTCACTTTTATTTAAATCCGTGGAAGAGAAACATTGCTTTGTTGATAGAGGTGGGCAGGGTAAGAAATTTAAATGCGAAAACCCTAGCCAAGAAGTAGGGCTTAACCTCAAGAAGCAGCAGCAGCAGAATGAAAAGGAGGAGGAGGAAGTGGTGGGGAGGGAAGGCTTACAGGGACCACGTGTTTTGAAATGATACATTTTCCCTAAAGAGATGCTGTAATATGAGGGATTGGTCTCCCAGGGATGCCACAATTCAGGAATTGCTCTGGGCTTGTTGTAGATGCAAATCTACGGGCCCCATCTACTTCTTTTGTTACCCCTGGAATACATCTTGGGTCCAAGTCTTATTTCTACTCTATAGAAGACACTGAGACTCCTCCACTTAGATGTGAGTCAGTCCAAGATAGAGACCCACAGCTTACGTACCTTCCACCCTGGGCCCCTGGCATTGTAACTGGCACAGAGGAAGCTTAACACATATTGTGAAATAATCAGGTCTTGTTTCAAGCCTAAAATTCTGTTTCTCTACTTTTCTTTAACTCACCAAGATAGATTTGTGAAGAACAGAAATGACATTTATGTACCATAAATGTTTATATTTGGACAAGGTATATTTTTTTTCGAATTTGGTTTAAGCCTACTTATTACATAGACTTTTCTCTGAGCAGTGCGGAGAACTCACTTAACACTGAATTGAAAATGTGGAGTATAGAATGAATGCTTTTAAATGTAGTAATCATTTAAAATGTACCAGCATTAAAGGTCATTTAAATGACTAATCTGTGGAAATATAAAGCGAAAAGATGACATTCTTAATTTAGCTATTACTTAGGTTTGTTCTTTACCAGAATTTTAAAAGTGGCTGAAACATACTTCATACTGATTTATCCAAGACTACTCATCAAATCAAAAATGGATACTTATATAAAATGTCTTATTTCTGAATTCCAGAAAATAATCTGGTCTTAACCTCAAAAATTTTAGGTTATGAGTGACATACAAACAGTATCATTTTTAGTTGCATATTTTACCTGTGGTTATTTTTATATGAAGACGTAACTCCAGAGTGCAGAAAGAGGAGTCAAATAACAAAATGATGGGCAATTTAAACTTACTCTTGTAAATGGGCCTTACGTTTTTCAATTAGCTTTATCGTTTAGGTTTCTGTCTATCGTATTGCTGTTGTAAAACCCTGCAACGCCATGTTTGGGAGTCGTAGCACCATAATGAGAACACCCATTTCCCTTCTACTTTTCAGGAAGGGCTCTAGGAAATAGAGCATGAATTTAAAATTCAGTCCCATGTATCTTCTCGGCATCATCAGAAAACCATGGTTTAGACAAATTTGCACAAGTGTGCCCACTTGGGACTTGGCAAAGGGACTGTTATACTTTCCCCTGGACTGAAATATATTAATACTTTTAATGCTGGAAATTTCTGTTAACAACTAGAGCAAATTCGATTTGGCTTGGAGGATTCAGACCAAAAAGAAATTTCGCTTTGGGCAAAGTTAAATTATAATAGGAATTTAAAATGCAACACATAACATAAAATTTTATGTATAATACTTCAGCAGCCTGTGTACTCAAATTGGAACAATATGGCGACATTAGCATGACACCTGTGCAAAGATTGCATGAGAATTCTTGCATGCTTCTCATTGTACAAAAATGTAGGTTATAGACATCTGGATAGGATAAAAACTATACAGAATATAATACAGTGTAAACAATAATTATCTTGAGGAATTATGACTGCAATTTTTAAACCTCTTTGTATTTTAAAAATTTTTTTAAGAAGTGTATAACTTCATAATCAGAAAGAAATAAAGTAAGTATTGAAACATAAAATGATGTTTTCATTTATCCTTTCAAAATGATAAAATAAATGATAGTTTGTTCAAGCTATTTGACTACCTGAAGACAAAAGCAGAATTGACAGAGTTCATTTAAGTTTTTTTTTTTGTTTTTTTTGTTTTTTTTAACTTTAAGCCCAAATACCTTCGGGAACTGACTTTCAAGCTATTTTGAGCAGTGAAAGCCTTTGTAAATATAAAATGTTACGCACTCCAGCACGTAAAACAGGCAGGCGAGGAGCTGCTCTGGCTGGGCAGGGTTGGGGCAGAGGACAGCTGAGCCTTCCCCTAAGTCTTCGTGGTGCTGGAAGCACCTGTACAGAGCCTGGGGCACTGCAGAATAGGGCTTGAAAACCATTGTCTGATGGCTATGGATTATGAACTAGGTGATTAACTCTTGAAGACAGTAACCCACACTATTGATGCCTTGGCATCTAACACAATGCTCTTGACGTGTCTGGACCTCAATAAATGTTTATTGCATGGCTGTCTGACCAGCTTATTTTCACTGGGCATCTAGTCTTTGTGATGCAGCATAAGATGGTGACAACTTCAAGGTCCTTCCCAAATTGTTTGTTTCAGAACTCCCCTAGCACCTGATAACTGTTCCATGGATCAAGGAGGTATCGAGAGCCTTAAGACTTGCTTGTGAAGTGAACCACTGAACACATGCACATCTGTAATTCAGGTTTCACCTAAATGTAAAAGCAGACTTACTAAAGTTGGCTGTATTCAGTGTTTGCAGCCTGGAAGTATGTTATGTAACAATGTTGTTGCCTGAATTGTGTGCAATAAAATGCATATGATGGGAAGCAGATGGTTACTACGAATATGTGCTTTGCAGATTATTTGGTGCTGGCAGGTCAGAGATGGTCTCCAGAATGATGCAGAGTAAGGGAAAGGGCCCAGATACTTAGACTATGCATGCTTCCTGTCACTTTATAGTTGCCTATTTTTGTAGTACATGCATGCCCATTTATGTGCTAAAATATACAGATCAGTGCATGTGGTTTCCATACATAGTATAATGGTTAAGAACCTGGACTCTGAATTCAGACGTCTTGCATTCAAATCTTGCCTCCCCCTCTGACTGGGCCTGTCGCTTTGGGCAAGTGAGTTGACTTTGCTGTGCCTCAATTCCTTCTTCTGTAAATTGGGGATGAAAAGGTGCTTCTGAGGGAACCCAAATTAAGACTCACGAACAAAGCAACTCTGCAAACAAACAAAGCCTCACTCCTTGCAGGGTCCCTCCACTCCCCTCCTCTTCATCTGGGCACTCTCCCTCTCTGCTTGCACGCCTGAATCTATCACAGTGCCCAGTTCACCATCCGCGCTCAGCTCGCTTGCTGGCTGCCCTGCCTCTCTGAATTGTAAGGTCTCTGAGAACATGGATTATGTCTTTCACCTTGGTATCTCCAGGACCTCAATAAATGCTTGCTAAATGGATTTCCTGTGAGCTCTGCAATCCTCCACTGAGAATGCCTCAGCTCAGGGTATTTTGCAAAATGCCTGGTAAGAGTGACAAGGAACATGAGTCTGGGGAGTCACGTTCTGAAAGAGAAGCAACGCTGATAACTCTTCCACAGTAAAACTTAACCCCTGTCCATGTGTAAAGCACATGCATAGTATGCTCCAACTTCTTCTCTAAAGTGAGGATTAAATAACACTCATCATGATTTAGTGTCGGAAGAGTGCTTTAAAACTTCAGTGAGACTCTATACGATTAAAATAGTAGCCACTGTTCCATCATTTAAATAACCTCATTGGCAAAGACCATGCATTAATCATCACAGCAGAGTATTTTTACATTCACTGAACATCATGTTTCATCTGAGAACATCACCATGGATTATAAACATTACTTCAACGAAGTCCTCCTGACAACATCCAGCCTGGTCTTTTATGTGAATTAATAAACTGAGGCCTGAGATAGTTAAACAGCTTGTCCTAAAACATCGAGTTGTGGGCAAGAAACAGGTTAGCACTAGGCGACTTGGTAACCAAGAGATAGCCCTAGGTAAATATTTAGGTAGATGAAACAAATAGATCAGATAGACCCATAAGGAAAGTAGCACTCTCTCCTTTCTCAGCTCCCCATAGAAGCATTTCCAATGGGGTCTCTCAAAAAAAAACAACCCTGAATAACAGGTTTCATGAATTATGAAAACCCTACAAAATATTTAACAGTTGCTTTGTGCTGAGCAGCTACTCTGTGTGCATTCCAAAGAAGACCATTCAAGTGGTCCTATATATTTCATGCTCTTGACAATCAAAATAACTGTACCTTTCAGCCAGATAAAGACGGACGGTGCTGCTCCTTTATGGAAGACAGATGGGTGAGGCATACATTAAAATGGCTTCCATTACAGTAAAATATGATCCCTCTGTCTGAGCATTTGTTCTGCAGACATAGCGGGAGCCTTTCAGCAAGACTCGGTGGCAGACCCACTGGCCAGCAGTTGCCAGTTCCTCTTGCTTATGTACTGGTGTTGGTGAATGAATTCCCACCTGGGCCAGCGGGTCACCCGCTAAGAGGTGTGGTGCCTTTGTGGCTCACCGGCACTGGTGCTGTCTCTCCCCAGCAGGCCCCCGGAGAGCACCAAAGTCCGTGACACCACAATGTGACGCACAAAGTCCTAGGAGCACTAGGAACTGACACCTTCTCAGCCCAGTTGTGCCTGCTGTGTGGCTTTGGGAAAATCACTTTACCTTTCTGTTTCTCAGGCCCTCAGCTTATAAGATGAGGAGTTTTAGCCAGGTCTGTAATTTCCCATCTGCACCACAAAACCCTGCATTTCAGATTTCTCAGGAGCCACCAAAAAGGTCCCAAAAGGCTCAACACCAAGGTCCCCCACCTGGCTGCAACCACCTGCCTTACTTTTTATTTTTTTTATGTATTGAGTGTCCACGTAAGATTGCATTTGGAAAATAAATAGGATTCTCATTGCTCCAAAAAAGAACCATATGATTTCACTGATGTGTGGTATATAAACCAAAAACAACAAAGGAACAAGACAAACAAATGAAGAAACAAAAACTCAGACACAGACAATAGTTTAGTGGATACCAGAGGGGAAGGGGGGAGGGAGGTGGTAGATGAGGGTAAAGGGGATCAAATATATGGTGATGGAAGGAGAACTGACTCTGGGTGGTGAACACACAATGTGAGATACAGGTGATGTAATACAGAATTGTATACCTGAAATCTGTGTAACTTTACTAATAATTGTCACCCCAGTAACTTTAATTTAAAAAAAAAGAAATATGAAAGTCACTGGTCCTGATATCTGCTTTTCCTAACTTTGAAAACATAGAAATCATTGTTTCTGATATCCTCGAGGTTCTGTTATATCAGAGCAGAACATAATTGAACCATATCAGTGCAGAGAGACCTTCCGGCAAAACCAGTCAGTCAGTGGAGGACCAACCAAGGAGCTTCGTAGGGTCAACCCTCCCACCACCAGGCCCCACTTGCCATTAAGGGCTCAGCAGAGCTTTCCTGGCAAAGGGTCCTTTGTTCTCCTCTTCTGTTAACTTCATTGGGAAGGCGGTGCCAGTTCACGAGCCCCGATACCTCCTCTCAGGTTCAGAAACTTCCTGACATGATCACAAGTCATTCTTTTTGCAACACACAGAATTAATAGTCTGCTTCATAGCACATGCTGGCAGAACAACCCCATAAACCTAGAAACGTGGTGTTTTGCGTTTCTTTTTCATGCCTTTCCTCTAAAAGGGGAAGAAAACTAACACTTTACAGTGTCTGAAAGCACATAGTAATTATGGTGCTAGACTCCTTGGGCTTAAATCCCAGCTGCCGTATTTATTAGCTTTTTGGCCTTGGGCAAGTTACTTAACTTCCCTCTGTTAGTTTAGACATCTATTTAAAAAGAGAATAACAATAATAATAACACCTACCAACCTTTCAGGATTATGACACTTAAATGAGCTAATACATGGTAATGCATGTAAAGTACCTGCCATTTAAGAAGCACTACAGAAGTATTTGCTAATTAAAAGATATAAATGCACACGTATATTTAAAAATATATTTTATATAAATATATAATGTTTATATTTTACTATATACATTTTATATATATTTTACAAACACACACACACACACACACACACACACACACAAAAACGCAGTCACTATTGCCCAGGTACTGGGCCAAGCATTTTATCAATATTGTTTGTATTTGTGTATTTGTTATATACTCACTAACAATCATCTCACCTTTATGGATGAGGAAAAAGAAATGAACTTTTCCCCCAAGGAATTAGTAGGTATAACATATAGAGGAGGGGTGGGGTGGGGTGGGGTGGGGGTTGTTTCCTAGTCCCAACAGATCACTCTGCAATGAGAGGGATGCATGTCTTAACCATCTCACCTGGCAAAGACACCTGGCAGCCACATCTGGTAATGAAGAACCCACACAACCGTTTTTCCTCTTTCCTCTAGTGAAAAATGCATATTTCCCATGGCTGGAGCAAATGCCAGACCACAAGGATCTAAGAGAGATTTAAGTGCTTATGCCCAGCTTTGTGACAAGATGCCCTGGGTGGCCACCCGGCTACGGGCAACAGTGCCCGCAGGGATGTGCTAGACTCGGCTCCTGCCAGCTCCTGAGAGCCAACTGTTGCATATCCAGGAGTTTTGTGAGGCAATTGTTAAACACAGCTACTATTAAAAAGTACATAAACTTCCAATTAAATAAATTATATTCTAAACAAAGGTAATAAATCCTCAACTCGTCCCTTCCTAACTATCTTAGTATGTTTTACTGTTATCTATGTTCTTGAGGTTACATACCTCTACTGTATCTGGATGGTGGGCCTACTGTACAACCCCGTGCTGCTGTGTCTCTTCCCAGCTCCGTTTTCAGTGGTGTCACATTGGAAGCTTTCTATCGTCACGGAGGGAGTATTTACACCAACAGAAACCGGCAAATGCTACAAATCGGGGTTTGACTTCCTGTTTTGTTGGTTATGTAGACGTAGCAGTGGGAAAATGTTAATAATGCGGATTAAACTTAAACGTGCTGCATGTACCTCAAGATACTTATTAATTTCCTAACTCTGCAGTGTCTTGGCCTGGCAGACACCACCTCCACAAAGACATGAAGGTCAACATCACCAGTAATAAGATGTATGGACATCATGTACCCCTTGATGTCCTCAGTTGGGCCCAGGCTTCTTTTCCAGGTATAAGAACCGTCATTTTCATCCCCACCCCCTTTGCCAGCGCTAGCCCGCTGGGCTTACAGTTGCCTGGATCCACTCTTGAACCTTCTTGCCTTTTACGCCTGCCCATCACTCTACTCCTGGCTGGAGTAACTTCTCCATTCTCTACTTAGATGAATCCTGCCTCTTTGCCCGGCACGGTGTCAGTTCTTTCTCCCTCCTTCGTGAAGCTCTCCATGAAGATATCTGCATTCTTCATTCTTGCATCTCCAGTATTAATTCCTGTATTATTACTCCCTCTAGTACCATTCATTGGGAGATTATATGACATTATTGGATTGTGTGTGTGTGTGTGTGTGTGTGTGTGTGTGTGTTATCCTCCAACATGACTTGAAGCCTCCGACAACAGAGAATGCTTCCTATGCTTCTGTAATTCATTCCAGAACCGTAGTATGTATTTAGTAAAGATTTGTTGATTGCTTTTAAAAACAAAGAGATACCATAGTTGAAGTTCTAGATTTTATTACTTTCTTCACCATGAACCTTTAATCTTTAAGTAAATTACTTGTCTCTGGGAACTGCTTACTTCTGAGTCTTTCAGATAGAAGCATCAACATCATTATCTTCCGTATGTGCATACAGCCTGTCATCCATTGGTTTCGGTACTAAAAACCACAGTTAACCTTCTATCAGTGACATCAGTAAGAAGACCGAGCTCAGCCCTAGGTTGTCCGGAAGCCCACTCAATTTCATATTGTAAATCTTGGTCACCCCAGTGCCTGGCACACCGCCGGGCTCTTCCCAGGCCCTCTGAGATGTGAAGACTGCAGCTCTGCTATTAGGTCACTCTGAAGAATGTTCCCCCAGAACCTTTTGGAAACTGCTACATCCTCCAAACAATAAGTGTGTCTGCCTTTTCCGTGTCTGCCAAATGCTTGGGTTACATACCTTTTGCAGCTCTTATGATTTTACCTCAATATAACCCAATGACAGAGTACCATTTAGAGGAATCGCAGTGTCAGGTAAACAAAGCCAAGACCCACTTAGGTTTCTGTTGTATTTTGAAAAGAGCCTGAAGTTCTTTCTGGAAAAGGGCAGGTTGATGGTAGGGAACTGCTCTACTTAGGGCAATCACTCAATTGTGTTTACAGGATTTATTTCTCAGGGTGGTTTGATTTATAGAGAAGTTGACTTTAAAAAAAAAAAAGCTGGATAAAAACAGGTTGCACATTACATTGGTATGAGTTGTCCTGAATGGCATAAATTATTTTTCCTGAGGCTATTGGCTCAGAGTCTGACACTGGTATTTTATGGGAGCCTAATGCATGGAGATCATGGCTGCCTCTCCATTCTGTGTAATACCTGGCCTGACACTGAGTCTCACCGAATGCTGGTGATCTTCAACCCATTCACCAAATGGGGGACTTTAAAATAATCCTCTTCAGATATTTCTACCAACTTTGTCATACCTACTAATTCTAGCTTTGGAAAAAGGAGCATCCTCTTGAACACCATCAATCAATGTCGTGGTCTCAGAATGGCATTACTAGGTCTTCAGGTCCCCATTTCCTGCTCTTTCATAGGAAGTCATCCAGCTCCTCGACGGCACGTTCAGAGAGCATTTCTGGGTCCTGGCTGAGGTCGTGCCTCATGAGTACTTGTCACCACACACTGGCACAACTCTCCTCATTTAAATCTTTCGTTGCAAGCTCTTCCCTCAATGCTGATGCCTTTATCTCTGTTCATTGTCTTGAGACCAATAGGAGGAAAGTATTATGAGGAACAGCAGAATTGCTACTCCCAGGTGGGTGGGGAGAGAACCTAATTTGCAGCTTTGGGTTGCTTGGTGTTGTGCTTGGGTGAGGCAATTCTGCCAGCTCCTTGCACAACCCCAGGAGGCGAGTCAGTGGAGAACTCACCCTGTTCCTGTCTGCCTGCAGGGACTTGTTCACACAGTACAAATGGCTGTAGATTAGTTCATTCCAAAGGCTACTAACTGGTTATTTTTTTCTGAACCACATGCTTCAACCAACTTCCTTTACATAAGCAGCCATTACCCATTCAATAGCACAGCTAAAGAAAGGAAGGCTTTTCTCACTCTACCCTTGGCAGTGTGTGATTTAGTCACCACTACTCAAATCTTAGTCACAACAGTGCCGGATGGTTGGAGAGTGAGTTGTTGGATTGTGATGGTTGGATTTTTTTTTAATTGGAAAAGTACCTAGAGAAAATTCCTTCCCTAGAGGATGATCTGAGATGCTTCTTTTTAAAACCTTCCTTCTACATTTCCTGTTTTGAATTCCTGTCAGGTCTACATAAATATCACTGTGTCTCTGCTATTCCCAGAGAGCACTTTATTTAGCTTTTCCTTCTATAACATTCCACTTTAAAGGGGCTGTCAGTGTCATTACCCTTCCCCTAAAACTGGGGATGAATATTCTCAGCCTTCCAGAATGGATGAATACTGGCTTTTTCGTGAGAAAAATCAATTCCGCCACCCCAGGAAATAGGGCAGGGAGCAGCTGGACAAAGGCCTGCACTTTAGCTGATTAGCAAGGTCATTTGTGTGACCCAAAATGTTATGTTTTCCTGCTTGTTTTACAAAAAAACTGATGAGCGGGACAGAGGAACAAGAGGCCAGATCAGACAAGGGGCATGTGCCAGGTTCTCTCCAGTGGAGAACACAGCCCTGCGAGCAATCGTTAGCTGGATGCCATCCTGCTGACCCAGGATGATCCTCGAGAGCAAATCAAGATCCCACTTCCAGGGAAGGGCAGAGCAGTTCGCCCAGAGGCATTGGAGACCCAGCCATTCCCCACCATTTGTGAACTGTGCCGTTTAGATAGTCTGGAAAGTTTTCTCTACCAAGGCTCAGGGAGCTGAAAGGACATTTTGAGCCTGTCTAGTTATCTTTTGGGTGAGGCAGGGAAACTCAGTACCTCTGTGGCTTAGACGGCCTGAATAGGTCTGACATAGGCCCATCTTCCTCACCCCACTTTAAAAAAAAAATTGAGATATAATTTGCATATATAAAAGTTATCCCTTTAAAGTATGCAACATAGTGGTTTCTACTAGTATATTCCCAGGTATGTGCAGTCATCACCACAGGCAATCTTACAACACTTTCATCATCTCATGAAGAAGCGCCATATTGTTCAGCTATCACAACCTTACCCCTCCCCCTCACCTCCTTAGCTCTAAGCAACCACTAGTCTACTAATGGATGTGTCCATTCTGGACATTTCGTACGAATGGAATTACATAACATGTGATTCCTTGATTATGACTATGTATTGTGACTGGCTTCTTTCACTTAGCATCATGTTTTTAAGGGTCATCGATAGCGTAACATGTGTCAGTGCTTCATTCCTTCTCAGGGCCAAATACCATCCCGTTGAGTGGGTACACCACATTGTTTATCCATTCATCAGGTGATGGACATTTCAGCTATTTTAATTTTTGTCTATTATAAATCATGTTGCTGTCAACATTTGTTTACAAGTTTTTAGGTGGGTATACATTTTCCTTTCCTTTGGGGCGAAATTGCTGGGTTATATGGTAACTCTGTTTCACTTTTTGAGGAAGCACCCAACTGTTTTCCAAAGTGGCTGTACCATATAAAAATCCTACCAGCAAGGTATGAGGGTTCTAATTTCTCCACATCTGTCTTTTTAAATTTTAGTCATTTGGGTGGGTGTGAAGTGATATCTCATGGTGGTTTTGATTTGCTTTCCATTGTGAGAAGCGATGTTGAGCATCTTGTCATGTGTTGTTGTTTTTTTGTTTGTTTGCTTTGCCCATTTGTAAATCAACTTTGAAGAAATGCCCATTTAAATTCTTGCCCACATTTTTCAAAGTTTTTGGAAAATATTTTAGTTTCTAGTTTTGATCACTCATAAACCAGCCTAACAGTTTTAGGTAGACCATTTTACATGATGGCGTGATATAGGTAATGGAGTTGCTTATTTATTTCAATGAGATTTAAAACAAACTTTATTTTTTAGAGCAGTGTTAAATTCCCAGAGAGTTATATAGCCCTTGCCCCTACACATGCACAACCTACCTTACTACCAATATCCCACACCAGAGGAGTACATTTGTTACAATTTATAAAACTACTGACACATTATCACCCAAAGTCCATAGTATAGGGCTCACTCTTGGTGTTGTATATTCTGTTGGTCTGGATAAATGTATAATGACATATATCCATCATTGTACTCTCAAATAGAATAGTTTCACTGTCTTAAAAATTCTCCACGCTCCAGCTATTCATTCCTCTCACCCCCTCACCCCCAACACTTGACAACCACTGATCTTTTCACTGACTCAGTAGTTTTGCCTGTTCCAGAATGTCATATAATTGGAATCGTACAGTATGCAGCCTTTTCAAATTGGATTCTTTCATTTAATAATATACATGTAGGCTTCCTCTGTGCATTTTTCATGGATTAATAACTAATTTCATGCTGAATAATATCCCATTGTATGGATGTACCTCGGTTCCTTTGTCCATTCACTTACTGAAGGGCGTCTTTGTTCCTACGTTTGGGTGATTGTAGTAAATAAAGCCGCTGTAATCATCGGCGTGTATGTTTTTGTATGAATATAAGTTTTCAGCTCATTTGAGTATATACTAAGGAGTGTTATTGCTGGATAATATGGTAAGGGTATGCATAGTTTTGTAAGAAACTGCCAAACTATCTTCCAAAGTGGCTGCACCACTTCACATTGCCACAGCAAAAAATGGGACTTCCTGCTGCTCCACAGCCTGGCAGCCCTTCCGTGGTTAGTGTTGAATTTGGGCCACTCTAGTAGATGTGTAGTGGTATCCCACTGTTGTTCTAATTTGCAGTTCCCTAATGACTTACGATGTAGAGCATCTTTCCATATATTTATCATATATCTCTATATCTTCTTTGGGGAGGTGTCTGTTCATGTCTTTTGCCCCCCAGTTTTTAATTGAGTTGTTCATTTTTTTTGTTGTTGTTTTAAGGGTTTTTGTATATTTTAAATAACAGTTCTTTATCAGGTATATCTTTTACAAATATTTTCTCCCAGTCTGTGGCTTGTCTTCTCATTTTCTTGACAATATCTGTCACAGAGTAGAAGTTTTTCATTGTAATGAAGTTTAGCTTCTCAATTATTTTTTTCGTGCATCATGCCTTTGGTGTTGTGTCTAAAACAGTCATCACCATACCCAAGATTATCTCCAATGTTCTCTTCCAGGTGTTTTGTACTTTTGCATTTTAAATTTAGGCCTATGATCCATTTTGAGTTAAGTTTTGTGAACAGTGTAAAGTCTTATTTTTTGCAGTATCGACTGTGCCCATTTTTAAATTAGATTGTTCTTTTTTTTGTTGAGTTATGAGTACTTTATGTATTCTAAATATAACTCCTTCATCTACTATATGATTTGAGAATATTTTCTTCCATTTTGTGAGCTGTCTTTTCACTTTCTTGATGATGTATTTTGAAGCACAAATATTCTTAATTTTGATGAAGTCAAATTTGTCTACTTTTTTTTTTGTCACTTATGATTTTGGTGTCATATCTAAGAAACCATTGCCTAATCTAAGGTCAGGAAAATTTATTCCCATGTTTTCGTCTAATAGTTTTACAGTTTTAGCTCTTTCATTTAGATTGATAATATATTTTGAGGTAATTTTCTATATAGTGTGAAGTAGGGATGTAATTTCATTCTTTTGCATGTGGGTATCCATTTGAAAACACTATTCTTTCCCATGTTAGTAGTCTTGATTCTCTTGTCAAAAATCAATTAACCATAAAGGTAAAAGGGTTTATTTCTGGACTTTCAATTCTATTCCATTGATTTATATGTGTGTCTTCACACTAGTACCATACTGTCTTGATTATTGTAGCTTTGTAGTAAGTTTGGAAATTGGAAAGAATGTGTCTTACCTTTGTTTTTCTTTTCTATTGTTTTGGCTACCCTGAGTTCCTTGAATTTTTATATATATCTTAGAATCAGCTTGTCAATTTTTGCAAAGAAATCTTCCAGTTCATAAATATGAGATGCCTTTCCATTTACTTAGGTCTTCTTTAATTTCTTTCAGTGATGTTTTATAGTTTTAAATGTATAAGTCTTATACTTCTTTTGTTAAATTTATTCCTAAGTATTTTATTCTTTTTGATGATATTGTAGAAGGAATTTTTTTCTTAATTTCATTTAGAAATTTTCAGATTGTTTATTGCTAATGTGTAGAAATACAATTAACTTTTGTACATTGAGCTTGTATCCTGAACCCTGGTGAACTCACTTATTAGTTCTAATAGATGTCTTTTTTTTGGTGGCTCTAACTTCACTTTGCACTACTCTTCTCCTTGTTCTCTGAATTCTACCCTCTCTGATCTTCTTTCAGTTTCTCTGACGTTCTCCCTTTTGTCACAGGGCTTTGGCACATGCCATTCTATCTGCCTAGATCTCAATCCTTTTCTACCTGGTTGACTCATTCTTCAGCTCCATTTCCTAGAGCTGCCCCCACTTCAGTCCCCATGTGGTCCTTTTTGCAAGCCATCACAATACGGTGTTTTTCCTCCACGTTTACCTCAGCTTGTGTTCTCATTTATGTTATACCTGGACCATTTCATTATTTCCCAACAGACTATCAACCCCTGTTTGATTTTACTCAGTATTATAATCTAATCACTGTGCCTGGCACATAGTCGATGCTTAAAAAGTACTTGTTGAATGAAAGAATGGTTAACGTTAGAGAAATGTGACCATCGTTAAGAACTTTGGGCGGGGGTGAGGGTGATGGAGGAACAAATTGAAGGTGGGGCACATACCATCTGTATAACTGATCTGGCCTTCTGGGGAATTAAATTCCGGAATGGAATGTGGTTGTCTGGGGAGAGCAGAAGCATTGAGTCTATAGCCAATAACATGTTTTGTTTTTCTTCCCCCCACATTTAATCTCCTTACGTGGTGGTGGGAAACCCAGAAAGGAAAAACTAGACACCTGAGTCATTTATAGATGAATAACCATAGTCTGACTTTATTTTTGCTTCTCACCTTTCCTGAGGTACAGCTGACGTGTGTGTGTGGTGGGGGAGGTGAGTTGAAAAGATTCATCTATTTTTCTTACCAATTTATTCACTCTAACAAAAATAGGGAAATCCCCAACCAGCTGTTCCAGTGACTAGCAAGAAAAATATTTCCTTGGAACACTGCAACAGAAAACAAACTTTGTGTGCTGGCCTCACTGAAAGAGTGCTCTGGAGCCTTTGAATTACTGCCCACTCTTCAGAGTTTCATAGCTATCAGTGACGATAGTTCGAACAGGTTTTGTTTTGTTTTTGTTTTTTTATTTTTCCCTTAACTGGAATTCTCTTAAAACTGTAGGTTCAACTCTGGCACTTTAGGTGGAAGTATTAAGGTTAAAGGTGATAGAGGACAGAGAGAAAAGTAGCTAAGGAGTCTAGAAAAATGAAGCAAAGATGAGGTAGGCCCGCTGCTTTGTGGGTATATACTAAACTTTCTGTTCTATTCTTGGAATCTATGTTTCAGTTGTCAGGCCAGACAGAAGGGAAATGTTTGCATGCAGTGTAAGAAGGTTGGGAAGTACAGATTTTTCACTTTGAGCTATATTTCAGATGATCCTTACAGCCCTGAAATGGAGTTTTCTCCAGGGGTTTTGAGATCTCTTAGATAAAGTGAAACACTACATCTTGAAGCCACAAGACTATCATAGGAGACACTCTGGTTTGTCTGTATGTCTCCATCATCTAGCATATACCTGGCTCAGAATAGAGGCTCAGTGTAAATTGGATGGAACGTCTTAAATAAGACAATGCAAACCAACTAATTTTGCAAACTAAATATTACAGTCCCATGAACTAATCTCTTTTCCTAAGTTTTTTATTTCATCCTGATGTTCATCCATCTATTCTGTCTCCTATGCCACAGAGTACAAATATTTAATTTTTTAAAGTATTTAGTTTTTTAGGATAGGTAATTAATTATTGTTAAATTCTATAAGTAAATACACGAAATAATTATTTTACTGTCAACAAAATAAAATTTAAAACAAAATGATTCAAAAGTGAAAAATGTATCTTAGGAGCTGTGGTCTTTGAATATCTTATCAAAGGAAGTTTTAAAATACTAGGCATTTACATTGAAACAAGAATGGACAAGGAAGTTTATAAAAACATGGCATTTGAATACATTTACTTTCTTAGACTGATATGTTAGGGTAAATGCCATGCAAAAGCTACCTTCCCTTATCTTCCTTCCTATTTCAGAACACCTCTCTAAGAAAAGGACAAAATTACACCCTGGAGTCCTTTCTTCTGAACTCTTCCAGTCTCTGTCAGGATGTAGATTAGATGTGAGGTATCTTAGACTAGAGGTTATCAAGTGTTCATGGGTAAGTTTCCAGTTGCTTCCTAACAAAATTCCCCGGGACAAACTGGTGGCAGACCTCCAAATCAGGGTGACTTTACTCCAGTTTAATAATTTGCAAACTGTTATATCTCTAAATAGGTCAAGATCATTGAACGTGGATTTTCTTACTTAGATTACCTTACTTTTAAAGCTTGGCCTAGAGCATCATTTATATGCTCTTTTGATTCATAAGTATTCACTGAGCATTGACTGTTACTCTTGTAGACTCAGGAAAAGAACAGTATTCACTGGTGTTTAATATTATTATTATTATTATTATTATTATTATTATTTTTATTTTTATTTTTTTTTATTCAAGGCACAAAGCTCCTGTTCTTGTGGAGCTTATATCCTGGTAGAACTTATTCTAAGCCCACTTAAGCTGTTTAAGAGCTTGGAATCTAGAGACTGAATTTGACTTTCTTTTTCTTTAACATTTACTAGTTGTATAACCTTGAACAAGCCACTTAACCACTCTAAAACTACTTTTCTTCATAGAAGAATGGAGGAAAAATAGTATGTTTATCCCATGTTCTGAGGTGGGAGGTAGAAGGCAGAGAAAAGTTGAGAAACAAAACATGCACTGGCTTTTCAAGGATCGTGGCTACATATGGATTTGCGCAGAGGCCAAAGAAGATCTTTTGTTAAGATGTGGAAACATGCACATGGTTTTCGGCTGGGAAGAAAGAAGCAGCAGGAAGAAAACATGTGGAAAACATGAGTGAGGGGAAAGGGATACCTTCAAGGGCATAGGAAAGATGAACCTTGACCAAGTAAAGGGACTGTGACTCCAGATGTCTCGGGGAAAAGTTTTGAGTCGGGAGACTACACATGCTTATGTAACCAGGCCCTGGGAAAGTGTCATTTAAGTTGTGAACAGCTTCCCACCTTAAGAAGTAGGAACTTTCAAGGGTAATGTGTGATTCCTCTGAGACACTTTCCTGGTTACATTATGGGGTATGAGGCTTTTATCATGGAAGCAATTGAAATGCCTGTAGAAACAGTACATCAGTGTTTCTCAAAAGCTTTTCTTGTGACAACTTCTATCAAATCACCTGGGTACTTGTTAAATCTACATGCTACTGGATGCCATACCAGGTGCCCCACAGTAAAATCTCTGGAAGTTGGACTTGGACTTGGACAACACTTTTTTTTGGGGGGGGAGGGGTAAAATACACACCACATAAAATTTACCATTTTAACCATTTTAAAGTGTAAATTCAGGAATGTTTAGTACATTCACAATGTTATGCAACCATCACCGCTCTCTAATTCCAAAACATTTTCGTCACTCCCAAAGAAGACCCCCATGTCCATTAAGCAGTCACTCCACACTCCTCCAGCCCCTGGCAACCGCTGATCTGCTTTCTGTTTCTATCCATGTGTCTGTTATGGATAGATCCTGTAAATGGAATCCTATAATACGTGACCTTTTCTTTCTGCCTTCTTTCACTTAGCATAATGTTTTCAAGGTTCATCCACGTTGTAGTACACATCAGTACTTAATTTCTTTTTATGGCTGAATAATGTTCCATTGTATGATATATGACATTTGTTTATCCGGTCATTAGTTGATAGGTGTTTGGGTTGTTTCCTCCTGTGGCTACTGTGAATAGTGTCTCTGAGAATATTTGTGTACATATGTGTTTGAACACTTGTTTATAGTTCTTTTGAGTATATACCAAGAAATGGAATTTCTGTGTCATGTGGTGATTCTATGGTAACTTATTAAGGAACTACCAAACTGTTGTGTACAACGGCTGCACCATTTTACACTCCTACAAGCAACATATGCATGTTCTAATTTTTCCGCATCCTTGTCAACACTTGTTATGTTCTGTTGTTCGGTTATTATTATTATTATTGCCATGTTAGTGGGGGTGAAGTGGTGTCTCATTGTGGGTTTGAGTTGCGTTTCCCTAATGGCTAATGATATTGAGTACCTTTTCATGCAGTTGCTGGCCATTCACATATTTTCTTTGGAAAAACGTCTATTCCAGATCCTGTGTTTATTTTTTAATTGGGTTGTTTGCCTTTTTCTTGTTGAGTTGTAGAAGTTCTTTGTATTTTCTACATGCTAGACCCCTGTCATAAATATGATTTGCAGCTAGTTTCTCCCACTCTGTGAGTTGTCTTTTTATTCCCTTGATAGTGTCTTTTAATGACCAACAGTTTTTAATTATGAAGTCCAATTTATCTCTTTCTTTCTTTCATTACTTGTGAGAAAGCACCCAAGTTGGTTATGATTTTTATGATTATGATCATACACTAAAGCAATATAATCTTGTATTGAAAATGTTACCAGGATACTACTTATCGAGCATAGCATATTCCTAATAGTTGGGTTTTCTTTAGCTGTATCTATCTGAAACATCCGATTTTTCCAATTAAAAGATACTTAAGTATATCTTGTATAAGATATTGTTTCACCTTTAATTTTGATTACAAATAACTTATATGCATTATTTAGAAGGGTTGGAGCCAAATCAACCATAACAAACAATGAAGTACTAACAGTCTAGTCATCATTACCTAACTGTTCTAGTTCCATGTTCTAAACATTTACTTTTATATAATGTTTGCATTTTACATTCATTTTATTCACCACAAATGTATTGCGCATCCGCTGTATGCCAGACAATGTGCCAAGCACTAAAGATAGAAAGATAAAAAGATATGTTCTCTGTCCCTGTGGATCTCACAGTCTTGCTGGAGATAAAAACATGGGAGCCAAAAAAGCTCATACCTCATCAGACGTTTCTATAAGAGAATAAGACCAAAGTGCTGTGGGGTTGCAAAAGAAAGAGTCACGAATTGTATCCTTTTGAGGAAGGGAATTCCATGAACTAATTTAATTTTTAGAAATATAATTCTGACAGCAATGCGAGCGTGGACTGGACTATAATGAATAAGAACAGTCAGTAGGGTCAGTAATAATGACTATTTTGGCAATGAATTCTCCCCCTTATCCTTCTAGTCGGTCCTTAGATATGTTCTACAGTGTTTTAAATATTGCTATGAGGTGGGTTTTCTTAAACTTTTATTATAGAAAACTTCCGATATATAAAAACTCTTTGACTAGTACACTCCATGTACCCATCAGCACAGAGTCAATTGTTATGAACACATGGCCAGTCTTATTTTATCTATATTCTCTGCTCACTACTCCCTTCCCAGATATTTTGAAGCAGATCTCAAACCACCATATTATTTCGTCCATGAATATTTTATATGTAACTCCAACAGATAATAACTCTTTTCAAAATACAGTCTTAACAGGATTATTCTACCAAAATAAATAATTTTTTTAATGGTATGAAGTTTTTAAAACTCAAGAATTTGCATAAATATTCACATATATAATTCTATCTTATTTTCTATAGAGAATTTTTTCCCTTAATATCTTTGGTAGAGGATGGAGGAGGGTGATGAAGTTTCCTAAAAACTGAAACGATGCTTCTTAAAATACACATAAAATATATAGTTCTTAGAGCCACATTAGTTATTAGTTCTTTCATTACATGTATTTAGTAGGGGAACTTCTATTTTATTTGTCATAAATTTATAGTTTGAAAATAATATGTATAAATTGATTGTTGAGAAATTCCATCTCTGAGATTTTTTTACTCAATGATTCCTCACAGTTGTGCAGTGCCTTGAATTTTCCAAAGTGCTTTCATGTGTATTATCTAGTAAACTCTGATAGCTCTGCTGTGCAAAGATGTCTATTATCTAATGTTTGCAATTATTATCAATTCTACTTTGTTGTAGCTTTCAGGCTTAGATTGAAATAATAAACAAAGTATGCAAAATCCTTTACTTGTGAGCCAAGAAAGACTTTGTAGTCAAGCCTGCATGGGTGATGAAAGGAAATTACGATGAGTAATATCTTGTCAGTTATAATTTACTTAATTTTCTGGAGTATGAGAATATTTTGTATTTATGTGTGTGTGTGTGTGTGTGTGTGTGTGTGTGTATGTGCACGTGCATGCACATACACACACACCATGATTTTAAATTCATACTTATAATTCAGTATTTCTCATGGGCTCAAAACCTACACATAAATTTTCTGGAAACTTCTTGGAAAGACTTGTAATAAGATTAAGAAACATGGCAACACATGAATTAGGGCAGGGTTTAGGGATGAAACATGCTGATAGATCACTCATAATTGGTGTGCCATTCTTTTTAATCATTTCTTCAGTTTTCATTAACATTCCCAGACATACTAGATGTAAAAAGATTATCTTCTAAACATTCTGTAGCAGAAAAACTTGGTGACTATTAATCAGAATGTTGATGGGTGTCATATTTAATATAGATTCTTGCTCCTTACCCATAAAATATAGAAAATTCAAGTGCTCTTTAAATACTGTCACTGAATATAATTTATCTGAATGCAAATGATATTTGAAATACCTTTATATTCCCACTTGCTTTTCTCAAATAAATGTTGAAAACCTGCCCCGTGACTAGAACCGAGTACAGAAATTGAGAGTGTGGGCTCTAGAGTAGGAGATAAACCTGGGTGTACAAACCGCTAGACTCGGGTAAACTGCACAGTCTCTCCAGGCTTCAGGTTCCTCCAGCAATGTGCTGGAGTCCGTTAGACTGACTCCCAAGGGCTGATTGTTAAATATGCAAGAATTTTTCTAGCCAGTGTTTAAACCATTGGCTGCTTGAAATCAGCCATGGTGGTAATATTTATACCATAGAAATCGGTGAACTCTGTAAATTAGTGTTCCCTCCCTATTGCCCAGAGCTGTTTTACCAACACTCCACTGCCCTCCAGATAGGTTTAAGGATAAAAGGAGTTAGTTTTCTATCAAGCACTTTGCATAGTGTTTTCCATACAGAAAGCATTCAATAAATGCTAGCTGCTCCTGCTGCTGCTGCTATCATTCCATTAAAAACTAATGCAACCAACTTGCAATAGTTTACTTACCAAATTGATAAATCATTTATGATTGATTTCTCACTAGCAGCACACCAGGGAATATGCTCAGACCAAAAAAAAAAAAAACACACGCAGTGAAAACCTGATCAACCCATTGTGGTACTTATTAACATATTCATCCTTTATCTTCACGTTAAAACATTTGATGAGAGAAAGAAAAGAATGACAGATGTGAAAAAAATGAAAGCAGGGGCTATATCTAAATTAAAAATGTTCACTCTAGTTTTGTCTTCCTTGACACAGCTCATTGAAATTTCATTATAAATAGCAAATGACAAAATAATGAACAATTTTAAACACTTGGTAGAAAAAGCTGACAATTCTGCAGGTGGGTACTAGACTCACCAGGGTGATCACTTTATAAGTAATATAAATGCCTAATCACTGTGTTGTGCACCGGACACCGATATAATATTGTGTATCAACTGTAGTGGAAAAAAATTAAATAAAAAAAGAATAAGAAAAGCCTGACAATTCTGGATTTCTGCAACAAATAGTGGAATTCCTGACCCAAATTGTCTTACGCCAAAAAGTGAATTAGTGGTTCCAGAAGTAAAAATCCAGGGGTAGGTCTGGTTTCGAACACTAATTGCTGCAAGGCTCAATTAGCCATGAGTGCTCAGCTTCTCTGTCTTCACTTATGTTACCTTATTCCCAGCCTCTATGCGGCAGCCTCAGCTGTTCCGAACTCCACCTTTAAAGTGGGAAGGATTTTCCAGAATCATGTCCACCAGGACAGAGCAAAACCGCTTTTCTTCTAGTTCCTACAAAACTGCAGAAGTTCACTCTGATCGAACTGTCATATGCCTGATCTCGTTTGAGAACCCTAACAGACTGTATCTAACGGAGTGGAGATAATTCACCCTCCAAAACACTCGGGACGCTATTACACTCAGAGGATGAGATGGATGTTACGCAGACAAGAAACAATTGTCTGCCATCAATCATCTTCCTCGTAATTTAATAGGTATTGACGACCCAGATGTGCACAGGTATAGAATAAGCACACTGCTTGACGATAATGTCTCAGGCTGGGTTTCAGCCCCGAGCACTTCTGATGCCACTAACGACCTTAGTCATAAAGAAGCACAAATAGAGATAGCGTCTTTATAGGGAAGTGATTTCCAGAAACCCAGGTAAAAGAGTGTTCAAAAGCAAATACTAGGAAAAAAAATTTATAACACCACTTGTCAGGCAGGTTTGAAATGGACAATTCAGATACTAGTTGACTGTCCCTGGAATGTCATCCTTGTTAATCAAGAGCCAGAGCCCAATGATATAGTGACCTAATGGGTTTGGGAAGCAGTAACACCTTGAAAATTGAGCGAGGTAAAAACTTTGGGTGTTCTTCTTTAATGGAAACAAACCTGTTGGCATGTAGAAATTCCACAGGGTGTTTGGCTGTCAATTTGTTTTAGAATTTCATTCCAGGAAAGTAAGTCGTAACTCTAATGTTATGGAGAAGTTTAAATATTTACACCGGGGGAAAAAAAGCATAAAATCCTCAACCTCCAGAGTATCCACCACTGACAGGGTACATAATTCTACCGAAGGCCTGTCAAGCAGACCATTCTGTGCATCATGGTCTCTGTTGGGAAGTTGATGATTCTGTTTCTCTTGGCTGCTAGTTTCTTCAGCCTTTGCCTGAGGTCATCCTAACTCTTAACCCTCTCTTGAAGCCACGGGCTGTAATACATGAGTCACAGGTTAAAATGCAGCCTTTTCTGGTTTATATCATATCCCATTCTGTAATAGTCTTGGAGTGGCATTCCATAATTCAATCCTAGCCTAACCAAACGCATCTTCTGGCAATGTATATTGAGAGCCCTACAGTGCTTATTAGTCTAAAGCTATTTAAGTGAACCATTTTTCTATCCCCCTGAGAACCTTCTTATGGTGTTCTACCCAAATGTGATTTGTTTTTAATCATTGTGATGTTCACCTTTATCTTCACCATTACATATGACATACTGAATAATCTTGTAACATGTATAAGAAGAGTATTTTACCAAAAGGAGGCGCGCCTGTAAGAATTTTGGAGGGTGGGCATATTTCCCACAGACTCTGAGATTGAAAGGATGTTGGCAATCTGTGTGGCCTTGAATAATATCGGTCTTTTGTAATTCAACTAGAAACTACCAACCCAGAGTTCGTAAACAGTGTCATATAACCTTTATTTGAAATACACAGAAATGTTAATGAGGTGTTGCCATGAAATCATCGTTTACTATAAAATAAAATGTGTGCCCAACATCCAACAGTGGAAGTCATTATAGATCTCTTTTTTCCTATGAAGGAATGACACCCAAAGATTTCTGGGTCTTAGAAAGAAAAGAATTCTGGGGGCGGCCGGATGGCTCAGTGGTTAGAGCACAGTGCTCATAACACCAAGGTCGCCGGTTCAAGTCCCACATGGGCCAGTGAGCTGCGCCCTCCACAACTAGATTGAAGACAATGACTTGACTTGGAGCTGAGCTGAGCCCCCCACAACTAGATTGAAAAACAATGACTTGACATCCTGGAAAAACACACTTGTCCCCAATATTTCCCAATTAAAAAAAAAAAAAGAATTCCCATTATTTGCAGAAGTATCATTAAGGCTGTGCAACTGTGGCACCAGAGAACAAGTGCCACTTAAAAATACAGAAAAGTTAAAAGGAGCAAGTGTTCCTGATTGCTAAGCTCTCCAAGTAATGTAAACATATCTGGCATCTGTCCCCACTTTTTCCTGGGGCCTTTTAAATGAAAGGTTAGTAATTCATTCTTAATCACCCACGAGCTGTGAGGTGCCCTAGGGCTTGTAGCCATAAGAAGTAATTGCAGGTGCCTCTGAGGGTCTGCAGCACAGGGCGAACGTGATCATGATGGATTCCTAACACAACCTGGCAGGCCTAGGGTAATTAGCTCCTGGTCCCCTCCCCTCGCTCTGAAGTGCTTCTACCTGTCAGTGGATTTCTGCAGGCACAGTTCGCCAGTTTAGAGTGGAAATTGAAGAAGCTCTGTGAAATAGAGAAAATGTAGACTGAATTCTTAATTTTTGGAAGAGGATGTGTGGGGAAGATAGGGGAGATACGAGTGAAAGCCTGACACACTTCTGTAAAGCTGTTTTCCTGAGGTAGAAAAAGAAAAGTGCATATTTACCCCTGAATTTGTGGAGAGCGACTCTTTCTGGTGTTCAGAAGTCCAGACTTCGATATCATCCAGATTTACTATAAAGCCTTGCTCTTCAAAATGTGGTCTGAGGACTGGTAACATCAGCATCATCTGGGAGCTAACAAGACATGGGAAATCTGGCCACCCCAGACCTGAATCAGAATCTGCATTTTAACAAGAACCCCGAGGTGATTTGTATTGACATTATCATTTGAGAACCACTGATGTAATGCATATTTGTGATGCTTAATCCAGTTAGTGAGCTTAGTGTTCTCTCTAAGAGGCATTTATATTCCAGGTATAATTGCCAAGCAGGCCCTGAAGGAAGCAGGTGCAATGTTGTTCTTTGGCAGAGCATGCTCTGAAAGCAGGGACCGTGCCCCACTGGTCTTGGGATTCCCGGAACCTGGTTCAGCATGTGACATATTGAAGTGGATGGATGGATGGATGGATGGATGGATGGATGGATGGATGGATAGATGGATGGATGAATGGATTGGTGGGTGGGTAGGTGGATGGATGGATGGATGGATGAGTGAAGAACATGGTATCCCTCCCTCCCCCAAAAAAACTGAAGTGAAGATAAAAAAATCAAAGTAAAATTTGGTTTTAGTTATTACTTAGTCAGGAAACTCTTGCTTCATATTGTAATCACAATACAGTATAATATGTCAGGCCAATAAAGTCTTATTTTAGGAATTAATTGGACATTTCTAGGCCTCCAGTAGCCTGTGGAGCCAAGTTTGGGATGTGGAAGGGTGTCTTCCAGCAAAGAAGACTGTCTTCTCTTCCCTGAACTCATATGACACTCCGCGTTTGTGCCTGTTATTGCTGTGATCCTTTATGTTGGCTATGCCCTCTCTCCACTGCTGGAGTACAAACCTTTTAGAGACAGCCTTAAACACTGACTCCCCTCAACCCAGTACACGTCCCCCAGCCTGAACCACCACCTGTGGTGCTCATGCCATGTCTGCTAATGATGAGAGCCGTATGAAAATATGAAGGAATTTACTCCGAGAGGAACAATCCGTGTCCTCCCGCCCTCGTCCTGAAGTTTACCTGTTCCCTGGCACCATGTCCTTTGGAAGTAGGAATGATGTCCTTTTATAATTGGCGCGTCTCACTTTATTCAAAAAATTGTTGGAAATTCGAGCCAGCCAAATGATATAAATAGTGGGCAGTTCTTGCTTGTCTGATACACGATGAAACCGGCCTTTGTGCCTGTGAGTCCACACTGCCCTCAGGAAGTGGCCCTCTCTGAGATGCATTGCCAGTGCCAGCTCTCATGGAGGGGACACTGCATGCCTCCCATCTCAGGTGGATTCCTGAAATGATGCTTCATAATGTGGATGTAAAAGCAGGGCAATACAGTGAGTAGAAGAAGCACTAGACATAAAATCAGAAAACTTGGATTTGAATGCTTTTTTCCCCATTTGATTATCCCCCATGCTACTGAATATAAATCATAGTTGAAGCAAACCAGTGCCTAGAATATTGTTTAGCCCAAAATAGTGCACAATAAATACCAGGGGTGCCAAAAAAATGGATGCAAGTGAACACTTTGGTCAACGTTGCTTAAGCAGTAGTTTGCCATAATCAGAAGTTGAATTTCCTTTAAGTGAGGTAAACTTGTTGATAAATTGTTGTGAGAAGTTTACACGAACTAAAAAGCCTCATACTTTACTAAGGTGGACCACCAGTCAAGGGGGTCTTTACTAACATCAGTTGGTGGACTCCTGTCTATCAACTTTTCATCCCAGAACTGCACACTGATTTAGAGTTGGCATCCTGTCTGGACTAACACAGCTCTGTAAATCTAAAATCTGTTTTGCCTTTGAAATTTGGGGGCTTTAAGTGCAGTGGTTTCAGGGGTTGGGCAACCAGTTAGAAGGGTGACAAGTGACACTTTGATCCTCTGCCAGTAGGCACAAACCCTGTAGTAGGTGCCTCTAGCGCCCAAGTAGGGATTTTACATGAGAAGTGGACGGGGCATGATGCACGTATAAACCTACTGTAGGTACTCTGCCCAACTGGAGTGCCCACTCCCTTCTCAAGGACAGCAACTACTGAACCCCATTCAAGTGCCGATATGGGGCCCAGTGGTGCCAGATCTTCTGAGTTTTCAAAAGAAGCCAAAATTTAAATATTTATGGGAATTCCTAATTCTAAAATAATGTCAACTCATTTGCTTTATTTTTTAAACCATTTTATTGAGGTATGATTGACATACCAAAAGCTATGCATATTTGATGTTGCAACTTGATGAATTTGGAGATAAGGATGTATCCATGAAACCATTATCACAATCCATGCCTTAAGCATACCCGTCTTCTCCCAAAGCTTCCTCCCAGCCTCTCTGTGTCTCCTTCTTATTTTAATTATTTGTGTGTGATCAGAACACTTCCCATATACAAGTCAAACATGTTCACCTGGGAACTTTAAGCCTCTGGGTTGGGCTAGGACGGTGTTTAAATTACCTGGAAGATCTCAGAGACTTGAATGTCAGGTGTAAGAGTGCTCCAAAAAGACTGGTGTGCCTGCCACCATCAAGAAGCACAACATGTATTTCTCGTAAAGCAGACCCAGATTCTCAGTGGCTCCTGCAGGAAGTCATAAGTTGCTGGAAGGAACCCAGAAATGTCAGTGCTACTGAGCAATTACTGTAGGGTAATGTCTCCAAACAGAGGAGACTGCCAACGTCTTTGACCTGGTTCAGCGAATGGGCAAGTAGATCAGACAGAGTTCTTAATATATTGTGGATAAGCTCTTCTCATGTCTTAAGAGATCTCTAGCACAAATTATAAAATCCCTCCGATTTACCTTTTCTTGGAGGTCGACTACAGTTAAAAGTCTACACAACATTTTTAAAAGGAAGCAAATGTCAAAAACAGACAAATACCAGCCAAGTGACGGGAAATGTCATTCAGGATAATAGCCTTAATAGCATTTGCACAATGGTCATTAAAATACATTCTTTCCTATAAATGCTCTTAACTCTGCGGGATAGAGACATGGCTTTAATCAGACAGGTTCTCAGATCAGGTTACATCAAGATACAAGCAGGGGATTATGTGCTGCCTGATAACATGGGAAAGAAATCCATAACAGTTTCTTTATATGGTTAAAACGTTTTATGAAAGAAATGGATAGTCAGTCATCTTCATTATTCAGCATCTACACATAGTAGAGTTGATTGAAAAATGAAGGTTGACACAGTTGCTACCCTAGAAGTTTTGAGCTTAATTTCAAAGGACGAAGGGTCATAAATCCACAACTGTAAGAAAAAAGGCATAAGAAAGACACACCCCAAGTAGAGTGATACTCAGTGGAGTGGCCACTTGGTTTGAACTCATATAAGATGGCTGTTACACACCATAGTCCGTGGCTCCTTGCGGGGCCCGGTCAGCACTAGGCTGACCAGCAGAACTGAGGAAACCTCAGGAACTGGCCTCCCCCACATCCAGGAGACACTAAGAATTGCCATAGAAAATGTGCCTGAATGAGAACTCCTGTGGCTCCTCGGAACGGCACCAAAGGCAGACTGGAATGAAGCAGGAAGGGAGGTCTTCTCTCAGATAGCCTCCAAGCCACGCACTGGTTAGGACCTGGCTTAGCCTGTTCCTAAACCAACCTCTCAAAGGCCTCGGGAACACAGGGAGTCCCAGATGACTTGGCTCCTTACCTGGGTGAGGTTGGGCTGATTTTTTGTTTATAATTGGAGACTTTCTCTTTGAAATGATAGGCCTGGCAATTGGATTCCTTCTATGTTCATTTTGTGACATCCATCCATCCATTCTTTCACTGTACTTTTTAGTGAGTGCCTACAATGGACCAGGCACTGTGATAGGTGACAGGGATAGAAAAAGTAACCCAGAGACATGTAATTCCTGTCCTTACAGAGCTTGCAGTCTGGTGGAGGAGACTTATATGAAATACTCCCACAAATGGTAAATAATTATAGTCAGTATAAAGGCTATGCATTGGCACTCTTTTGCACTTTTTCACATCTCTCAGCCCCAGCGCTTATCCAACCAAGGCTGTGGTAACAAGCACGAGACAGCCTTTGAGCAGCTTCACAGAGGTATAATTTGACAGTGCCTGTCCTGAGCCACTGGCTACTCCTTGCTTCTGGCACTAGGGCTTCTCTGAAGCTAAAGTGTGGGAACTTTCTCAGAACTCACAATTATCCAGCCTGGAGAGGGGCAGGTCCCTTAACATCCATGGGGCTACCTAAGGCTAATAAATTAATGCCTCCCCTTTTTATCCCATGGATGGACGGTTCTAAGATGTTTCTCATAAAACTCCTCAAAATGTTCCAGCAGGATCAAGTATCAGTTGTTCACAGCAGTGACCAAGTCAATAACATGCTTGCACTGGTTTTTCTCCTTCCCTGTTTCACTCTCCTAGTCCCTCACTTCTGCTTCCGGAGATCAATCTCCACATAAACTACCTTCATGTAAGCCCTTTTTCAGGCTCTACTTTCAAGGTTAAGATATGCTATGAAGAAGTATCATGACTCTGAGAGACAGGGAGGGAGGGGATATATGTATATGTAAATGAAAGGAACCCAACTTAATGTGGATTATAAGGGAATATAATGCTTTACCTGCTCTACTACACATTTTTGGTGGGCTACCCAATAGTCATCTTCTTTTTTTCCCCTGCTCATAGAACACTGATTTTATTCAGGTAGCTATCCCTCAGGGAAGCTCAAGGAAATACTCTATTTGGTGTAAACCAGTTATGATAATCCTGTTTAATATACCAATGATTGATCTAGAGATGAACATATGACCCAATTTGGGCTTGTGAGATGTAAGAAGAGGTCTGCTGGGGGCTTCTAGAAAATTTTTTTCTCATATTCCAAAGGAGATTGTGTGTATCTAGAAGTGACATCTAGAGCTGTGTCAAGCGCCTTGTGGTCATGAGGGTATCTGCCCAAGGACAAGGACGGAGCATGGCACAAAGTTTGGGAGAGCTGGGGTTTTTGATGCCACTGTAGGATCACTGAAATAGCTAACAATGTCCTTGTTGTTTAGCTATTTTGATCTGCGTTTTCTGTTGGTAAGTAAAGGTCACCTACCCTAAAGAATGGATACCTGATGCTACAGCCAAAAGCATCAAATGGAAACACCTGCTTCATGATAGAAGGATGGGTCAGATTTTCTCTGGGGATATCTACTAACTACTTCTAAGAGACACAAAAATCTCTCAAGGATACCATTTTCCTGGTGCCTCTTTCTAATGCTGCTTTGGCCCTGAAGGAGTTTCTGATCATGAATAGCTAAGAGAAGAAAAGGAGTGAGGTTTACCAAGAGGAAGAGGGGCAGCCTCTGTACCTGGACAGTAGGAAAGAAGAGGAGGGACTTCAAGAACCTCTAGGAAGAGCCTTGCATGTAGTAGACAGTTCATACATTTCCTTGAATGAATCAAACAAAGTTTACCTCTGCTTTTCTTAGACTTAGCAGGAGACTTGATTGGGAATTATAGGAAATTCAGAATATACCATCTCTTGATTATCACTTTCTTCCCACCCACAAACATCAATGTAAAATTTAGAGAGCTTTCATTTGCTCAGCTTAACAGATTGATGTATTTTAATGCACTCTACATTATGTCTTTAGTACATTTTATTCATTTTTTTTGGGATCAACCACTGAATAATTAGAAGGTATTTTTCTTAACAGGTGTCCAAACATTTCATAACATCAGTTTACTTTGCAGAATTTGCGTTGTGAATAGGTGAGCACCTTAAATATCGGTTGTACCTTCAAGCACTGAAATTTGCTCTGTGGTGGTATTAGCTTAATTGCTTTACCAGGCGGAGGCTCCGTCAATCTTGTCTTTCTCAGCCACTCTTATTTTTTATCCTATTATGCATTTAGATCAAGTCCTTGGTGGGCAGGGGGGCAAGTAAGAACATTAGACAAGGTTTCTGTTCCAGGGGAGATTTAGTCCCTAATTATGTCCAAATTTCCCAATTCATAGTCCATCCTAGTTGTTAAGAGAATTAATGTGCATCTTATATGTAACGTAATAATGCCTCACGTGTCACTGGAGAGTGTAGCCATCACCTAGGTCTGTAATGAGCTGCCCTGTCTCCTTCTCTCCTCTCTCTATTGTAGTCACAGGACTTCAACTAAAACTTCTACCAAACTGGCTCCCAATTCCAGATCTACATCTGTGACCTTCATTCTAAACTCCAGACATTTGCATTTCCAGACTCTCCCATTTTGGTTTTTAAACAACCCTATTATTTTCTCCCTGCACTTAGCATGGTATTTTGAATGCTATAAAATAACAAATGAGCAAATGAATAACTCAATGCATAACATGGAAAACCAAAGCTGACTCTCCTAAGAGCTAAACGTTTTAGCCGTTTTAAATAGGAAGCCTTTAAAACTGTCATAATTCCATGGCTTTTTAAACAAAATATAACCTTTTTTTTTTTTCTTAAACTTAGGGATCACCATTATAAATATCAGTCGCTGTCACATATAGGAACACAGTAGTCCTTAGGTATTATTAATCATTTCAGGAAAATAGCCCCTCCTCTGCATGAGTTCTTTTGTCTGTTTTGCATAATCATCACTATCAGGACGTCAGCTGTCATTTCTCACTGCTGCCTGCAGCTGTGTCTGCAGCATCAGTCCCCAACTGCTTGATCCCCTACTGCATCTCTCCTCAACAAACTTTATGATTTTAACTGCTATGAGTTAGGAAACCCAATCGCTAAGTTTTTAGACATGTCTAAAACAAAAATGCGCTTGTGTTACACATGTCTAAAAACTTAGCTTCAATTAGCTTGAAGAGAGGCCCTGAGGCGTTATTTATAAGAAGTAAGTGTGGATTCGCTTAAGTTAGCTTTGTCCACTCTGAGGCATTTTTAATTTTTAATTTCCTACCTTTTTGTGTTCTAGACAAACTAAGTGGCTAGATAAGAGAAAGTTCCATATAAACATAACATGCAAATTATACTTCATTTTGCTTGGTACCTACTCTTTTAGAGAATATATGAACTCTCACTTAGAAAAGAAATAAGATCTGTGAATTCACTGAGGAAATATAGGAAATATTATTTATTCCCCTATCTCTTTCTGTTTAAAGGTCATAATGTTGTCTTCTCTGGACGACTTCAATAATCATCCTTCACAGTGTTTCTCAAAGTATGGTTTTTGGACCAACTGTATCAGAAACATTCAGATTAAATGTTATCATGCAGATTCTTGGGCCCTAGCCCTGGCAAATTCATTCAGAATCTTGTTCGGTAGTGGATTCCAATATTTGCTTTTTTTTTTCTTTTAAGCAAGCTCCCTAGGCGATTGATTCCCAGGCATACTAAAATTTACATTGCTGAGCTATTTATCTCTCCATTGGCATGCTTCACAATCTCCACTAACCTTCCTCCTTCCTCTGTGTTTTCCTGTTTCAAGCATTTTGCTTATCTACTTTATCTCAAATTTTCTGCTCTTCAGAACCTCCAATTTCAGTACCCTCAAATACCTTCCTTTGAACATTTTCTATCTCCTTCATTAACCTTCTAATCAAGAATAAATAAGGTAACCAGTTTCTTCCTGCACACGTAATTCCTGCCATCTGCTTGACCACTTCCCTGAGCCTCCATGTGTAAATGGGTTACATAAAGTGTTGAAAACACCTTTTGTGGGAGTTTTTAGGAAGAAAATTAAAGCACATTTATGTTTCTGGGTAGAAAAAACTAGATGACTTATAAAGCCATTTCCAGGCTTATCTGGAGTCTTCATGTTGTAAATAGTAGTTTATTATTTTTCTGTCCTCTCCCCTTTATGATATTTCTGTCAGTCTTTTTTCTTTATATTTTGTAGTTCTTCTATCTTAGGACTATGTTTTATTATCATTTTGCATCTCCTATTATAGTAGACACGAGCGATCTGCAGTACATTTGTCAACATGGAATAAATACATTTTGACCTATGTTTTGCATCATTGTTTTCTATGTCTCAATCTAAGTGTAAGGAAGAGACTCACCAATTATACTGAAATGAGCATAACTCAACACAAAACTAAGTTTAATTCTGGACTTATTTAAATATTCTCTGGTAAGAAGCACTTAAAAGCTTTTATATCAATAGCAAACTACACCTTGAATGGAGTGGTAACAGAAATGTAGGAATACTTGTGTAGGCAGGCAGAAGTGTGTCAGAAGCAGTGTGGGAGAATTTTAAACCCTGATGAGTTTGGTGTACGCCTAGTGGGCAACTGATCTCTGAGGACTCCCACTCCTTTGCATTGGCCCCTCTTTTCTTTAGGCATCCAGAGTGCTCCCAAAGAGACTGTTTGTATATCCTACCCTGATTTGCCCTCCCGTGAATTTCTCCAAACTCTAAAATTACTCTTGGTTCCTCCTTCATAAAAGCTTCCAATCCATCATCTTGGTAGTAGGGAGAAAGTAATCTGATGTTTGCACTTTGAAAACAACGTTTATTGAATGAAATTCATCTTGGATTGTCGACATCTATGAAGACCATATTCTTAAGCTCCTCTCCCCACCATCAGAAGACTATGAGTTAGCAACTTGCCATCCCATTTGGAAATGTCACTTCCCACTTGGGGGGGGAAGATTGAGCTAAATTCCTAGTCCAGAATATTTGCCCTCTGAATGTAGATAACTCTTTTCAGATGGATTCCTTCTGTAAGACTCCTTTGCACCAGGGTGGGTCAGGAGGGTTCAGATGAATCTAGCCATGCATGACTG
Organism: Rhinolophus ferrumequinum; assembly: GCF_004115265.2. Taxonomy (NCBI): domain Eukaryota; kingdom Metazoa; phylum Chordata; class Mammalia; order Chiroptera; family Rhinolophidae; genus Rhinolophus; species Rhinolophus ferrumequinum. The sequence continues at coordinate 40,924,109 of NC_046289.1, read as the reverse complement.
CAGAGGAAAGAAATTACTATGGCTTTGATTCCTTTATATAAATGACAACATTAATTTTTCAGGCTATCAATATGGTGTTTCTCTTGTGACCTCTAACCCTTACCCTGTTTCAAGGAAGACATGTTTAATCATTGAGGGCTACCATATGAAATTGAGTGAAAGCGTACAATTCAGTTTGAAGGTCCTTCAACATTGGAAGGGACCTCCTTTGTACCCCAGCCTGCTGTCGCCCAACTCTAGGAATGTGTTTTAAACCACCAATGCTTAGAGAGCAGGGGAAAAAAAGGTATCTTCTATAGACGACAGAGTCTGAAGCTGTGATCATGCATTTAAGTAAAAGTGTTATAGGCAAATAGCAGTAGACGTGTAAGCAAAGATTATGTTAAATTTAACAATAGGCTTGGGTGGTTTCTTACCCAAGAAACTAACACTTCAACCCAACACTGCCCTGATAAGCTACAAGCAAATAGTCTTGAACTGAATGGCAATCACTTTGTAGATGATGAGGTCTCCGTGTTAATGGATATGCCAAAGTTATTCAGTGGAAATGAAGGTCAAAGGCTTCTGAATGATGCCCATGATCCTTTCAGGCTATTTTAATTGAGCATTTCAGTATCATGGTTCATTGAAAAGGAAGAAACCAGCCTAGACTCAGTTTTAACCTTATCCTAATGGAAAAATACATATATATATATATATATATATATATATATATATATATATATATATATATATATTTAGTTCATCATCTTTCCTAGGAAATCTGATCTTGTAGAAAGCTCCTGGTGTTAAACCACTCTATAAAACTACATTTCCAGCATTGCTAATTCACTTTATTTTCCTATTCAGTAGAATTTAGCCAAAATCAAAGATTCCCACTTGGTCTGTTTTATCAGCCCTCCAGGGCCCAAGTCTGGCACCAATTGCTTCTTCGATTTCAAGATGAGTTGAGAAATGACAATTAGGAAGCACAAACCACTGAGAAGTAAATAACCATCACTCACCTTCACCTGTCATGTCCATGATCCTGCTCCATCCCCACATCCACAGATTCCACGATCTAAAAATGAATGTCTTGCTTCCTTGATCAGAATGTAAATGTGAACCAGAGGTTGCCTGGACCTAGGGACTAAAGAGAGTATGTCAGGAGGTTAGATCTCTGTCTAGGAGTCATGCATGATGGCTTTCATCGGATCGTGGAAGATAACAGGGGCATTGTTCAGGCCACATGGCACTCTGGGATTTTCAAGCCAGCCCTGGTATATGCGCTCTCTAAGCACTAGTGGTTTATAACACAGGAAAGCCCTGGTGCAAAAGTAGTTCATAAAAAGTAGGAGTGCAAGCCCATCATACGTGGTGACTAAGTGAGACCCCCAAAGTGTTAGCCTAGATAAAGCTTCTCCATTTTACTTCTTATAAAAGAACATCCAAGCCTCTCTCTCTCTCTCTCTCTCTCTCTCTCTCTCTGTCTCTCCGTACTAAGTGCAATTTCTGTTTAGTGGCTAAATTATAATGGGTTGGAAAAACATGTTACCAAGAAGATTTGGGTCAGTACAACTTTTTCTTTAGCACAAGATTTTATAACCTGAATTAAATTAAATGTGAATTAATTAAGAAATACAATTTGTATTATAGTGATTATTGATTTTTTAAATTACTATTGCTGTATAACAAACCTTCCCAAAATTTGGTGGCATAAAACAACCGTTTATCATGCTCTTGGATTCCATGGGTCAGGAATTCAGACATAGCAAATACACAAGTAGCTTGTGTATTTCCACAATGTCTGGGACCTCAGCTAGGGAGACTCAACAGCTGGGGAATGACACGATGATGTGGGGTGAGATGATGCTGAGACTTCTTTCTGACACACCTGGTGGTTGTGGTTGACTATAGGCTGGGAGCCCGGTAGGGTTGTTGACTAAAGTGCCAACAAGTAGTCCCTCCAGCATGACAATGACAGTCTCAGATAGCCAGACTTCTTACATGGTGGCTAGCTCCTCCAAGAGTGAGTGTCCTACAAGAACCACGAAGCTGAAAGGTCTTTTCTGATCCTGCTTTATATAGCATCATTTCCACAGTAATGGAATTGTAGCTTACTGCCCAGACTCAAGGGGAAGAATCAAAGACCCCACCTCTCAATGTGTCAAAGAACTTTTGTATATGCTTCAAATAAGTTTTAAAGTCACCTCATTCATATAAATCATAACTATCAAGAACTAGGGCATTGTATAAAAAAGCTACAGTGGTTGTAATACAACTTTGATTAAATGTGTGTCTCAGTAACCATAGGTAATAAGGAAGATGAGGAAAGTATATGAAAAGGTTTATGATAATACTGATGACTATTGAAAATGCTTGACATGATTAGGCTTGGAAAGTCCAGGTTTTTTCACCAATATTAAGGTTATATAACTGTACACTTAGAAATACTTAAAAACAATTCTATCTTCGGAATTCCTACAAGAGAAATAAGAACATTGCAAGTTATAAACTTTCTAGGTTCCAATAGCCTTTGCCTCTTGAAAACAATTGTTTTATACTACATACTCAATATTACTTCACACCCTAATTCCTCTACAGGCCTCCTTCAAGTTTACACTCCATTTTATAGAGTCTCTCTCAGCACTGAACTCCTTTGTCATCACTTTTAAACATTTAAATTCCTAAGCCTGGATAGTCTTCTCATTAGAGGGAGAGAAAATGCGTTCGTGTTGGTGTCTTTGATATTTGAGGCACTACATGGTTTCAGTTTGTCTCAGCGCCTCAATTTCCTCTCTACAATAATGAGTTTGAGAAGAAACCTGTATGACCTTGTTTTAGACAAAAATCTCTTTCTTATAGTTTTGAAATGATGATATGAAAAAACAACTTGGCCCCTTTGAGAACAGAGGAGGTAATATAGAGTGACCTGCAGGAACGCAGGGAGATGAAGCAGCCTCCGTTTTGAGCCTAGAGTTCTGGGGTCCGAGACGGAGCTGACCAAGAACAACTTTGGCAGATCATGGACAGCAGGAGCTCAGAATAATAGGTGGTTTAAAGGATGTAATTAACAACCTTCCTCTGAAGAGCAGAACGACAGCCTTAGAAAGAGGGTCAAGGACCCGTTTTGAAAGGCTGCAGGGCAACAACCTCCCAGCCTAAGTGAAAGCAAATATTTAAATAAGCGGCGCATCTATTAGTTACAGAGTGACTTCACTTGCATGTAGTGTTTCTACTTGCTAAAATCAGACACCATGTCACTTACAGAAAGAAGTTTCTCAATATATGTGATATTTTTCAAATTAAGAATTTAGGCAAAAATATGTGGGTATGTCCCCTGTTGTGTATTTGTAGGGAATAGCAAACACAAGGAAATTATCTTTCACGGGAGGAATAATTGCAGACCTGTCCTTGCCCCTTAATTTCCAATGGTGTACTACCCAGCTTGGATTCATTTCTATTTGTAAACTCAATAAAAGTCTTGAGTGAAAACTTCCATGGAAGAGCTTTTATAATTCAAAAGTCATCATTCTTTTAAAACCCAGAACTCTCTTTGGCTCCTTGAATGGCACTGCCGTGGGGCCTCCTCTTTTTGTTCTGCTCTGCACACAGAGAAAAGAGGTGGAGCCAAGAAAGATGAAAGTTCTTGACACTAATGCCTGCAGGACAAGTCTGGCAACTTTCAGAACAATGCAAATTAATGGCCAAATTACACAATTTTCCCAAACTGCAATGACTTCTTTACTGGAAGTTGTTATACTTGGTATAACTTTGCCAAATACAGTTATAACCCATTGGGTGACAGCTGTAGTTGAGCTCTGTAAGCTTCAAGGTGCTGCTGGAGCCATACCAGATTAGCCAACCGGGTCCAGGAATGGATGGCATGAGGTGTGGTATACTCTTGTAGGCTTCCTGCTCAAAGGTAGCTGGGGGACGGGGGTTATTTTAATATTTAGAAAGAACGACCTTGTTTTCAGTCTTCAGAAATGAACAAAGTTGGGTTTCTTTTATGGTGGTGGTGGAGATGGTGGTGGTGATGACTGTCCTTGTTGTGTTTGAATGAATCACCAAGAACCAGAGAATGCCATGTCAGGAAGGGACCCTGAGGACCTAGCTCACCCCCCTGTGTTAACAATGAAGGAAGGAAAGGCTTGGGGAGCAGCAGTAGTTCCGGAAGTAGTAGCAAGGCCTGAGATGGACATCATGAGTGAGGCACATTTTATTATTAGGTCTAGCGTGACTAATTTTTCTCCGTCACATTCTCTTTTCTGACAGACATTTAAAAATAAGGAAAATCTTAGGTTATGTTTAGACAATAGTCAAGGAAAAATCAGCATTGATCTGAGTTACTGCTAAGGTTTAGTTCCTGAGTTTTGGTCACTGGTATGAACAAGCAACTGTATGTGATCACTGAGTGATGAAAGCATTGTTGAGTTCTACGTGGTTGCATTTACTTGTAGTCCAGTTGGTCGGAAAAACCACTCATTCCTAAGTTATAACAACTGTTGCAGTGAAGTAATCATATGTTATTTTATATTTTACATAGGTTCTGAGTTTTAATTTATTGTAAATATCTGGCTTCCACCAAGGAAATACTCTCAAACACATTGTATTCTTTTTAAATGTAGCTGAAAATATAGGACATTTATATATTGCACAATTATTTATAAACCTTGCTTACATGAATTATGAGGGAACTTTTTAAAGGTACAATGATTAGATACCTAAATTTGTGTGTTCAAAGTAGGTGAATGTTCATTTTCCTTTAGCCTAGTGTGCTTCAAATTGAGGACCAAAGGGTTGAAAAATCCATTGAGTGTGTTTTTACCAACAATTATAAAAAGAAACAGAATAGAATAGAATGGAATGGAGTCGAAGAGAATAAAATAGAAATTATCAGAATGCATTTAGTAGTGGTTAATACTGTTTCATGTAACTTTAATTTCAGTATTGTATGTATACCGTGTTCCCCTGAAAATAAAACCTAGCCGAACGATCAGTTCTAATGTGTCTTTTGGAGAAAAAAATTAATATAAGACCTGGTCTTATATTACTATAAAATAAGATCCGGTCTTATTTTACTTTAATATAAGACCGGGTCTTATATAATATGATATAATATAATATAATATATTATAATACTGGGTCTTATATTAATTTTTGCTCCAAAAGATGCATTAGAGCTGATTGTCTGGCTAGGTCTTATTTTTGGGGAAACAGGGTATACGAAAGTGTTATTCTGGAACATAACCTAAAATTTATGTCTCTCTAAGAGTCACAATAAAAAGTTTAAATTTCTCTATGTTGCCACTAGTTCTTGGTTTGGATGTTCTCTCTAATTTGCCACGTTGTCTTTATGATCAAGCCTCCTCTGCCTGAGAGCTAAGTAACTTGTCCAGGATCCATACAAGGTGGTACCAAAACTGATGGCTCATCCACTTCTCCCTCTACCAAATTTCCTCAACTTTCAAGCTGGACAGAAAATACTTTTTCTAAAACATGCTACTTCTAAGTTATCAAAAATATATCTGTGATAATCTTACTTTATATTTCTGCAAGCGCTTTTATTAACAGTGTTAGGCTTATAGATACGAATGCATATATACCTCTGTATAAAATTGTCCATTTTCTGATGAGAAAGCTGGTAAAACCATAAAATAAAGGTATTTAAGGGTACTTATTCCTGGACAATTCTTCAATTATCTTTCAAGACACGTGGCTTTCCAACTTGTATATCCAAACAATTTTTCTCTTTTAATCTCATCTTATTTCCACATAGTCTGTTCTCTGTGGAGATACAAAAGAAATTCATAGAGAAAATGGTTAAGCAATAGCGCTTGATGAATAGACTTAGGAATCCAGAAATTTCATTGTCACACTTTAAACCAGTAGCTGTTGAACACTTTTGGGAAGAACTGCATGGAGCCTCCAGGGACTGTCCCATTCCAAATCTCAGTTTCCTCCAATCTCCACATCCTACATCACCTTTCAAACCAAACACACAGCAGCTAGTTCCCTGCTTGGGCCCTCAGGGAAGAAGTCTGTCATAGAAGGAAGGACTGTGCCTAGCCTATTACAACTCCTTGGCAACTTGCCTAAGCCAAAAAAAGGGGAATGTGAGAAGAAGCAGAAGACTATACCAAAATAGTTCCAGATGGATCCAAAGATTTATTTTTATTTATATATTTTTTAATTACAGTTGACATACAACATTGTATTAGTTTCATGTGTATAATATAATGATTACATATTTATATGACCTACAAAGTGATCACCCTGATAAGTCTAGTATCCATCTGGCACCATACATAGTTATTATAATATTATTGACTAGCTTCCCTATGCTGTACTTTACATCCCTGTGACCATTTTTATAACTGGCAAATTACACTTCTTAATTCCTTTACCTTTTTCACCTGTCCCCCAACTACGCCCCATCTGGCAACCATCAATTTGTTTTCTGTATCTAAGTTTATTTCTGTTTCCTTTTATTTTGTTTTGTTTTTTTAGATTCCACATGTAAGTGAAATCATATGGTTTTTGTCTGACTTATTTCACTTAGCATAATACTCTGTAGGTCCATCCATGTTGTTCCAAATGACAAGATTTCATATTTTTTTTATGGCTGAGTAATATTCCAAAGTACTGTGTATCCCTGAAAATAAGACCTAGCCGGACAATCAGCTCTAATCTGTCTTTTGGAGCAGAAATTAATATAAGACCAGGTCTTATTTTATAGTAATATAAGACTGGGTCTTATATTAATTTTCTTCCAAAAGATGCATTAGAGCTGATGGCCCAGCTAGGTCTTATTTTCGGGGAAACATGGTATGTATGTACCACATCTTCTTTATCCATTTGTCTATCCATGGACACTTAGGTGGCTTCCATATTTTGGCTATTGTAAATAATGCTGCAATGAATATAGGGTTACATATATCTTTTTAAATGAGTGTTTCAGATTTGTTTCCAAAGATTTAAACGTAAAACATAAAACCATAAATGTATTGGAAGAAAATATGAATAGAGTTTTTTTGTAAAACTTCTTGAAAGGTAAAAATAATGAGTCCCCAACTAAAATAAATAAATAAATAAATAAATAAATAAATAAATAAATAAATAAATAAATGGAAAAGTTGGTAAATTCAGCTACTCAAAAATAGACCTTTCTACCTAAGTGAAATACACCTAAACAATGTTAAAAGGCAAGCTAGGAAAAATGTTTGCTACATATTATGTAGTAAAAAAGCTAATTTCTATAATATATAAAGAACTCCTATGAATCAAAACAAAAGAAACAATAATTGAATATAAAAATGGACAAATAAATGGGAACTACAGTTCTTTTAAATATGCTATATTTCACTTATAATAAGAAAATGTAAATTAAAATTGGATAGAAATTTTCAGTTATCAGATTGGCAAAGATTAAAAAATCGATAACACTATTTTGATTAAGGTATAAGGATGGTCATACTCTCATATATTTGTAGTGGGTGTACAAATTGGTACAACCTCTGTGGAGGGTAATTAAAGAATATCTATAAAAATTAAAATATACATGCAATGTGATTCAGAAATTCCATTTCTAGGTATTTATCAGGTAAATGTACTAGCATATAGTCAAAAGATGTATGTCCAAGACTATTGTAGAATAGTTTGTTTGCAAAAAGAAAAAAAAATAAGGAAACAACTTAATTTCCATCAGAAAGGGTCTGGCTAAATAAATTATATATATCCATTTGCACTGGATTACAAATGCAGTCATTGGACACCTCTGTGTGTACTAATATGGCAATCCCTGAGGTGTGCTAAGTGAGAAAAGTAAGCTTCAGATGTAGAGTATGCTACCATAGGTGCAAACAAAGGGGATGGGATCTCTATTCATACATGCTGTGTATACTTAGAATATCTAGATGAATGTACAACTAGATAATATTCATTGACTCTAAGAGTAAGTGGTCACTGGTAGGCTTAAGTGGGCATGATTTACTTTATTCTCCATATCCATTTGAAACTTTTGAATTTTGTACAATGTGAATGGATCACCTGATAAAATGTTGTTTGATTTTCGTTAAGAGAAAAGAAAGGAGAAAACAAAAAGAAAAGACTGAGAGAAAGGAGTATGAGAAAGAAGGATATAGAAAAGTACATGAATTTTACTTCTAATTTGGAGATTTGAAATTCATTTGTAAACTGGTATTTAGCCAACAAATATGCAATGATTTTCCTTTTGGTGTTGTGTTTGCCATCTGGGTGTATCCAAACACTCCAGGCTCAGGAAGCCATTCTAGCTTTATTATTTAAATCAAATGACTCAAGTCCTCCTCCCATTTACAGAGGGAAGCCCAGCATTCTTCACCTCCCAGGCTTCTTGGAGGGGTAACATTTCTATTGTACACCTCTTGCTCTATCACATAATGGCATGAAATCCTTTATTTCACTTACATACTTTGTCATACAGCTTTGTATTTGGTTATATCACATCATGGCAAAATAGATGACCATGGCACACTGGAGATCCGATTGCCCTGGTGTTACAGTTCTAGGGAATTTCTTAGACTTATTTCTTCTAACATGCTGATTCCTGCCTTGTCTCAGGCCCTCTGTAACTCAGAATCTCCTGAGCATCCTTTCTTGCTGACTGTCCCCAGAAGCTCAGAATGGCTGCTCCTTTATCATGGAAGGCAATCCATTTTTGTCTCTTCTGCCTGGAGGATTTCTGCCAGCAACTTTCAAAACTCTTTTTCCCCAAGCACATATTGCTAGTAATATGAAAAAAAAGTTAAAATGTCCAATGATAGGGTATTGGTTAATTATTATATGCCAATATAATGGAGAATTATACAATCATTACAAATTATCTGAAGTTCCATATTTATTGCAGTAGGAAAAAATGATAACATTAAGTAAAATAGGGTGACTAGCAATAAGCACATATGTATGTGTATATGTGTGTATATGTACCTATATAGTATATATGTATATACGTAACTATACAGTATGTATATATGTTTGTATACAGTATATGATGTACTCGTATATGAGTATGGCATGCATATGACATATATGTAACATGTTCATATGTATGCATACGTATGAATATTTCTGGTACAATCCCATTTTAAAAATTGTACATCATATACACATTTATATTGGCAGGAAGATATCCTACATCAAAGTGTTAACTGTATAACTCTGGTTGGTGGAAATTTGGAGGATTTACTTATTTTTTGAATATATTGTAATTTATTTATGTTTTGAATATATTAGAATCATTACTTTTGAAAAAAAAGAAAAAGAAAAGGTCCATAGGATCAGGTGGGTTAGCACTGCTAACGGCTCCCCAAGGCCTTACGGGGTTGACTGCTGCTATAAATAATAGGCTAATTCAGTTATAATCTGAATCAGCTGCCCCTGACCCCAGACTCCTAGTCAATAAAAATACCCTCATGTTCTCTTCCCCCAACACTATTTTACAATAGAATGCTTTCTCTGTGCTCTGTTAAAATAAGGTAAACTCTGGAAAAAAAAAAGAAAATAGAAAAGGCACAAAATTTCCTTTCCTTTTTGTTAAAACAGTGAGAAACTCAAATATTTCATATAATGTTTTCTACAACTTTTCCACCTTAAGGGTTGTTACAAATAGGCCCCTCTTCTCTTCCAATGACCTTGAACAGAAAGGGTAAAATCTCATCTTTTAAACCACCAAGAGGAGATTAGAACTAAAACGAGAATGAAGATTTCTTAGGGAACCATGAGCAACTGTGATGAAGTATTTAACAAACAGAAAGCCCTGGGAATCTCCTAATAGACTGCAGGACCCATCCGAAGGGAAGCCAGATGTGAAAACCAGAGTACGTAGTCTTAACAGTGGCAGCAAGCTGCATATCAGCCCTGCCCCTGGCCTGCACACTGACCAGGCCGGACGGAGATATCCTAAGTCAAAGGACTGCTGATCGATTCCTAAGTCAGAACACATTGGGCTCCCTTTATTCCAGCCACTTTCGTCTGAAAACATGTCATATTCCAACTTTAGGGAACTGAGACATAATTTACTATGACTCCCTCATTTGAGGAACCAAAACCAGGAGAGGTTAATGTTATCTGCCCAAGTTCAAGAGCTGGTTAATAGAAGAGCCAAGACAAAGCCCTCTGGGCGGAATACATACATTTGGGATGGCCAAATGAACAAATGAATGACTATTCCAATAGGAGCATGAAACTTATTCCAAATCTAACACATGCTGCTTGCACTGCCCAATCATTTGGATGCTCCATACATTTCCTCAGAACAGACACTAAGGAATTGATTGTGCACAGTAAATATTCATAGTTTACAGGACACACAGGGCTACTGTATAAGTAGATTTGACTGTATTTCAAATATGCGAGAAAACTCTGTTTAAATAAAATTCTTTGTAAAATACATAAATTTTCTGGAAAAAAATAATCAACCTCAGCTTATCTGCTATATCAATCCAAATTTTCATACATACAATTTGCTTTGATGGTCTTCCTATACTGAGTGAGCTGAAAGAGTTAATGGAGCATCGCGGGGTCCTGTCCTTCCTGTACGTGCACAGCCTGTCAACCCCCACTGGAGAATGTGCATTGTGAGCTGTGATCTCCAATGAACTTCACAGTCAAAGCCCAACTCCTTGCATGTGTTGTCCAGGGTATTTTTCTCTCTAGACTGAGAACAGTATTTTTTTAAAGTATCCTCCTGTGTGTATGACTAAGTGACTTTATCTTACAAAAAGGAGGCTGACAAGGCAAGGTCACTTGTTTTTTTGATTAAATTGGTTGCAATGGTGCATTTGTCACAGCCCCCGCTGTGCAGGAGGCCCTGTTAATGTACAGCAGGGATCACGAGTTCAAATGCCCACCGGGGCCAGATAGGTGATATACAAAAGTAAAGCAGGTCAAGTGGGAGAAGCAATAGGGATTGGTGTAGGTAGTGGAGACTGGAGAGCTAGTGCCCCATTCAATGGGAGGCGGGGGGTGGGTGTTTACTCAGCTCCAGTTCATCATTACAATGTCGAAATGTAGGCCAGATTTTGACAGACTGTCCAGTTTCTTGGGAAAATATACACCTATGCATTTTAATGTAAAAATCTTCCAACTTGTTAATGATGGCAACTAGTTCACATTTATTTTAAAACATTGCAGGTGATGGTAAAATAAAAAAGTTATTTGGCCCACTGGTTACCAGTCTGAGACACTTAGATCTTTACAATGATGTTTAGTGAGTGGTATTAAATTGTATAAACGAATGCATTCACTTTCTAAGTAAAACACAAAGAAAGACCACCCATCTCTTTATACGAATCATATGTATCATTTAATCTTTACCTTAATCCCTTCTTTCCGAAAGCTGTCCTCAACTCTCTGTATGGTCTGTATTGCGCAGTTCATGGTTAACCCTATCCTGTCTTTCATGGTTTCTAATTATTTCACACGTGCAGGTCTTGCATTCAGACTTCATTGTAAACACTTCCAGGGCAAGAAAACATATCTAATATTTCTTTTACTCAAATACTCAAAACTCAATAAATGTTTGCAGTTGATATTTTTTCAATAAAGGGAAAAGAGAATAGCCTTTTCTGACCCACAAATACATAGTTATACTAGAAATGAGTGTCATGAAGTTCCTGAATGTCTAGCCTAGGCAAGCAAACAAGTTCAAGTCTGTGGGCACCTTGCCCAGCTGAGCTGAGAAGCACTGTCTTGCCATAAAAATTTAAGAAAGCACTTGGCAAAGTAGCTATGAGTTCATCATGCCTTTTCTGGAATAAAATATTACAAGATGTATTTAGTCAGTGGAGGTGATGTGATTCTTTACAAGTGTTGATTTGACCAAGAATTTTTTTTAAGCCAACTCTTGTCTGTAGGAAACCTTCCATTATTTTAGGCATTAAGAGAATGGTAGGCTTAGTTAAAGAAGGCCAAGGTCATATTTTGGCATTCACAAGTCAGAACTCTCTGGGCTATCTTAGAGTGACTTAGAGGAGCAGAAGCATGAACTGTAATCAGCTTGAATCCAGAAATGGGTGTGAGGGAGGAGAAATGGAGCAGATGTTGAAGATGCAGAAATGTCTGACCACTGTATTTGCCCCTATATGGAAGTGAGGAGGGGGTTGTCGAGAAATGGCACGTACCAGAAACAACATTGCACAGTGTCCTGGACATTAAATTATCTCTAACCACTAAGAGCAGACCTCAAAGCCAGATCGCCTGGGCATGTGTGCCAGGCTGCCCACGAATGTGTCTGGGAGTGGGCCTCATGTTTGGTGTGGATTGGCTAACACCACAAGGTGAAGAAGTATGGAAACATGATCCCCATGGATCCCTAAGTCCACTGAGCTTGATGTGATGGGAAATCTGAAGGCCGAGGCAAAGGGATCAGCTCCGAGGTGAACTGACTACCTGACCAAAGAAAAACATTGTATTCACTTCCTGACTTGGAAATACTGATAAAATACTAAGAAAGTGCTTTTACTGAAAAAAAAAAAAACCCTCTGCATACTCCTTATCCTCACACACGTCACACATATGTGCCTCTCAGTTACTTCTTTACTATCCTCATAATTTCCCCAAATTATTTGGTGATCCAAACAAACAAACAAAAAGAAATCATCAAACAGACTACTTCATGACAGTAAGAGGCCAACTTTGGAATGCAAAAATAATGATGATGATGACGATGACGATGATAATGCTTTGGTTACTAAAAATAGTGCCTTAACTTAGGCAAACGAGATTTGGGTCAAAATGAACATTAATTAATTAGAATGTTTAGTTGTAGCGCTGATATTAGTCTCACCTTCTGTTCAATAGAATTTATTGCTAAATCATAAAATTTCCTCTTTTACAAGTCACTGTGTTGATCCAACTGCATCTTCTTCATCTGAAAATTTAAGTTATTAATAAAAAGGGATGTAGAAAATACAACTCATATATATTTGGGATAATGGTGTGTACTCTGTCCAAGAGTTAATATTAATTATAATGATAGAGTAATTTATGTCTCTTTTCTTGATTGCGTCTTATCTTCTCTCAACAGCCTTCCTGTCCATTTTTATTTTTTCTCATGAAGCTTCTTCTCATTGAAAACTTACTGAATTTCATCAGGTAAGAAGTCTTAGATGTGAACTTGTAAACCTTGTTTCAGAAAAAACCCAAGTTTAGAAAACCCAAAGATGGTGTCAGCTTTGGGCAAACACACAGAATGTAAACTGGGAAAGTCCAACAGGATCTCTAACCATTTCACAGCAGTGGTTCTGAAGGGGTGGTCCCGAGACCCACAGCATCAGCACCACCTGTGAACTGGCTAGAAATGCAAATTCTCACGCCCTCCCTGGTACTTTAACAAATGTTCTAGATGATTCTGATGCACGCACAAGTTTGAGAACCCCATTAGATAGTCTTCATGGACCAAAAAACAGAAAATGTCTCCTATTGATTAATGGAATTTGATGGATTGTTTGGTGTTTCTTCTTCTTTTATTTTCTCCACTGCCTTTTTCTCCTCCCTGCAGGTTTATGTACTATTCCTCATTTTGCAAGCTAAAGTTCCCTTCACAAAATCGTACTTCATTACAGACATACTACTGTCTTTATGACAACTTCAATGCTATCTAATACAGGACGCCATCAAAACTATGTCTTCTGTAGAAGTTGTCAATTAATTAACTGATTTGAATCTCTGGCTTTCAGAAGGAAGTCTTCTGTTAATACAGAAGACACACCTATAAAAGGGTGCCTAATTTTTAAGATGGTTGCCTTTTAAACCTACGATCCATAGAATATTTTTTTTACAAGTGAAATTTATATTTTTATATGGTCTGGAAGTATTGAATTGTTCCTTCGGAAGTGATTTGCAAAAAAAGTGTGTTGTTCGAAAGGAACTTTTATTTTCTTGCAGTGTTTAAATATGTTTAAGGTCTCTATTAATATCCAGTATCTCCAATCTGGAAGCCAGCCTAGCACCCATTTCACCTCCAACTTTACTATGATTTGGTGTAACCCGGGGAATACCTGTGAATTATCTGCTAAACCTATAAAGAATATATATGATGATGCTGTCATTCTGAAGTGATTGCTAAATGCTGCCCTCAGAATGCCTTTGCATAAGAAACTTTTCATTTGCAAAGACGCACCTGATTTATTCTCTATGGTATGCATATTTCTTGAGCAAGCAGGTGTCAGGGTCTCTAAGATTCAGTTTACTCACTTTTAAAATGGAGATAATAGAATCTACTTGTTAGTATTGTAAAAAATAATGAAGATAATCCAGGAGCAGTTAGCACAGTGCCTGGCTCAATAAATATTCATCATGATTAAAATAATTTCATTAGTAGAATTGCAAATTCAAAAACATCACATCAGACCTTATCCCATTGAAAACAAGCACATAGGGAAGAGATCACATGTCTCTCCCTTGCATGGTCCATCTCTACTAATTATATTTTCCATGAAGATTTGTTGTTGTTATTAGTTCCCTGTTCTCTGCTCTCCTAGTTCCTTGGCCACTGCTGGCACGCCAGCACGGAGTGAGGTAGAATTAGGGACATGATAAAGTATGGAAATGCATCATCTCTAGCCAATCTAGAGGACTAGAAGTGCATAGAACAGTCTCTGCAATTGGTTCCTTTAATACCCATCGGCCCGTGGAGCACAATCCATAAGTCCAGCTGGGTGACCCAAGTGCAGGTAGGTACCTGCAAGACCTGAAGAGGATCTTGAAAGGTCATTTACCAAATTAACCTCTGTTCAATTTAACAACAACAACAACAACAACAAGACATGTATCCAATTTTTAAAGATTTTAGAAGGGAATTTCCCTAACCTTCCATACAATGCTAATATTATTAGATAAAAGTTATATGTCATTATGAAATCTCATTTTGACATAAGCTTAAATATTTCTGCAAGAGAATATGCCAGAAATGTTCAGGTCCATCTATGACAAATTATCCCAAAGATGGGGTTGGTGAGAAAAGGGATGCAGAGATAGGAAAGGAGGTTCTTGGAATAGAAGTATGTAAAACATTGGGATTAAATAAATGTCCAATAAACAAGAGATTTCTGAGTTCGAAGTAGTGACATGAGAAAATGAGAAACATCTGGAATCTGTATTTATTTTGCTGGTCAGAAACACAGTTTTGAGGTCCTTTGTTGAATTGTTTACTTTGTAAAGAGTTATTAAAAACAAATGCCTAAGGTGCTTGAGAAGAGAATGGAGTTGAATTCAGACCACCAAGGCCTCCAAGGGAAAAAAACTCTATTTCAAAGTTTTTACTTTCCATCAACTGAGCTTAATGCTGTCTCCTCAGATGAATTTGTTTGTTCCATTTCAATACGCACTTGAAGAGTCAAAGACTTATATACCCATCTATAATTTAATAGCACATTTTGCGGGGGTGGGGAGTTGGGGAGAGAGAGCACGCTGATTTTCTTCATATTCTTAAGTTATTTTATATTATTCTTCCAAAAGCCACCCCCACACCCCTACCCCACCCCCAACACACACACACACACACACACACACACACACACACACAAATAATCATCTACTAAGGGAAGGAGATTTACCTAGATGTTGGCCCTCACTTTTATAATGGACACAGCTCGGGTGTGCAATGAGATTTTTTCCCTTTTCCGTTTCTGAGGAAGAGTCAGGAGTCCTTAACAATTCAATGGATAGGCTTCCAGCCAAGATGCACTACAGAGTACAGCGAGGAGTTACGCGTTACTCAAAGCCGCTATGTCCTCAGTCAGTGCTTTCACATGCCCTTGGGGATGCCAATAACGACTCACTCACTGGAAGGAAAGCAGGTGTTACAAGCCAATGAGGTGACTCGGTGTTGAAATTCTGAGGGGTCCTCAGAATTGTTTTACGCCACTGTCCTGCTGTGTCTTTTATCACCCCTTACCTGTGTGAGGTAAGGGAGAAAGAGGAAGGGAGATGGGAAGGAAGGAATGAGGCAAAGGGCCAGAGGAAACATCTTGAGGTGAAATAGATATTCCAGGAATACTCTCCTCCCTCAGCAATTTTCTATTCATCTCAAGTACTTTACACGAAAGTAAATATTGTGAGAAGCCAGACCGTAGGGAAGCCACAGAATGAAATTGTACATTTGGCATAAACTGCGTTGATGAAATTCTGGTGGAATCCTGAATTCCCATGATGCTACCGCTGAGCCAGGCTTACACTGGTCTTTTGTATTCAAGTTATGATCACGAAGAAAGTCCCCCCCATGTCTTATATTTTTATACCTAAGTTGTTCATTTCAGGCGTGTGGACCCCCTGACCCCACAGGAGGCGAGGTGGAGGGCAGATGACCATTTGCCAAGACCGTCATTCTCATAAACACTCATAAACCAAAGAATCGGCATTTATGGGTCAAACCACAGGTCTGGCTGTCTCTCTAACCAAGTAACCTGACCCTAAAATGACAAGTAGGAAAAGATTGTAGGGAAAAGAAGAAGACAAGGTGGATTTCTGGGAGGCTTTCCTAGAGTCCCATAATAATTACTTGTTGGTAAATTCATCATCCTCTTCAACCTTTTTTTTCTTTTCTACTTGAAACAGCTCTTTGGGTATGAGTTTTCATAGATTTACTAGCCACAGTGTGACTCCATGCTTTCTTTGATTTATGCAAAACTACCTTTGATTAATCTTTGAGGAAGGTCCTTAGTGTGTTCACCCCGCCCTATCATTGGTGGTTTGTAAACCTCAGTTCTCTCTGCCCTTGGCCTTCATCTTTTCAGACTGAAAAGTGCAGGAGCTTCCCGCTCACCTCTCAGTCTTTCTCATTCTGTCTGCTGGACATTTCCCGGTGCTTGTTGGCCCAAAGTATTCTAAACATAGAACAGGGTACTTGCAAAGATAAAATATATTCACAGAACCTTTAAAATTACCCTAAAAAAGGGTCCCTTTTTTTGAGATCTATATGCATTTTGTATTACTAAAATTAAATATAGACCTCTTGCTTTTATGGAAGATAAATTTGGCCTTTTTCGTCACAGCCTACTCAAATATCTCCTTTGTGCCTAGAGAGATGATGCCCCATCAGTCACTCAAATGGCTACCAGGAACATTTTTATTAATTGTATTTTATTGCTGAGAGACTTAAATTTTAATTTTAAGATTTAATTAATTAAAAATATAGCTTAAATTTCAATTTTAAGATCCAGAAACAGTCTAAAGTAAATTGGAGAACAAGAATTAAGGCCAATAAGTGATTCTATCTTATCTGTCGACATGAAATGATTTTTTAAGACGGGCTGTGACATAAGGAGCTTTCTCCGAGCTCCTTGCACATTAGCCTTTTGGTCTCGCATCTGCTGGGGAGGGGGAGGCATCTGGCTTTGACTTCCTCCCACAGATGCTCCCTGGCTGAGGGGAGTAGAATTTCTCTTTGGGGGCCTCCCTAGGTGAGGGCTATACTGAAGTGTCCTTCCTGGACTTTCTGGGTCCCTATCAAATGGTTTCCATTTGCATGAGATTTCACAGAACTTTAAGCCTTCTGTCTGGTCACAAAATGTTTTCTTTGTGAAACCCTGAGAGATTTGCTTTTCCTCTTCATCACAATGGCAGGAATACAGAGCTTGCTCATGATTTTTTGATGGGATTCAGCTGCCCAAACTGCAGTGCCTTCAGCTATAGTTTGGAATTCCCCATGTCTCTGGGTCATTTTTCATTTGCAGATGTGTGGAACGAACGAATGAACTCTCTCTCTCTCTCTCCCACTCTCTCCATCTCTCTCCCTCTCCCTTTTCCTCTTCCTCTTCCTCTCTTCCTCCCTCTTCCTCTCCCTCCCCCATCCTTCCTCCCACCCCCACCCCCCCAATGTCACAACCAGCAAGAGCTCATGGACATGAGCTGCGTCTTAATGAACATGAACTTGTCAGTTGATATTCCCAAATGGAGCAGATGCTGCCTTATTTCAGACACTTTCCAGTACAGTCACACATTCTTGAGAAAGTAGACCCCTGTCAGCACCAGTCAGCTGGCAACAAGCAGATATGGCCATGGGTCAGATCAGTTCAGCTTGAGCCCTGTGGTCAGCAGTGGGGAGCAGTATAAAAGCCAGCAGACAAAGGGGAGTCAGAACAAGCCAAGAATCAGAGCAGGCCTTGCCCCTGAGACCAGGAGAATGGTCCACAGGAAGAGTACCTGAGACCAGGGTCCACAGAGTCTTCAGGAACCAGAGAGACCAGGCATGAGGAAGCACAAAGCAAGCTTATGTGCTAACATCAAAGAAGGCATTCTAATTGTTTCCTGCTCCTGGATTTCTCCACATTCCTGTAGTACTGACAATAAGCCCAGTGTTGGTGGGAACAGAGGACTGAGATGGAGTGCACAGGCTCAAGGAGGGGATCCGGTGTATCTCTTAGTGAGACCATGACAACATAGAGAAAGAACGAGTTCTTCCAAAGCACACATAGACACATTAAACGCAATGTAGTTTGCCAAGGCAAGTCACATCGACTGAAAAGTCCTCTAGCCTCAAGCATGTCTACCTCATCTCTTCTTTTGAAGCAGACGCTTTAAAAATTTTTTATCTTATAAAATTCAACATGTGAGCTCTTCTATAACAGAGCTTCTTTTTCTTCTCCTTCTCCTTTTCCTCCTCCTCCTCCTCCTTTTCCTCCTCTTCCTCCTCCTCCTCCTCCTCCTCTTCCTCCTCTTCCTCCTCCTCCTCCTCCTCCTCCTCCTCCTCCTCCTCCTCTTCCTCCTTCTCCTTCTCCTCCTCCTCCTCCTCCTTTTTGGTCTCCATAAGTGAGCATCACCCAATACATCTCTCCACCCATAAACTCATATCTTCCATCTTTTCTTTGATCCTCAGCATCTTGTCCCTTGGCTCAGTCCTCCGTGTTTCCATTTTTTGTCATTTTGCAAAATCGTCCCTGTCTTCACAGCCATTGAGAGTCCAGATCTGTGCACTCTGGGGACAGGAACCTCTCAATGTCAAATTAGTTATTCTGGCCATCTTGTCTGGCATGCCGTGGAAATGCTGTGTGGAGGACAGGTCCTCGTCCTGATTCTGTCTTTCACTGGCCATGTACTTTAGGCAAGTCTCTCTCTCTCCTTCAGCTTCTCCTGCCTACTCCAATGAGCTGTTGTAAGAATCAGATGAAATAATGGAAGGGAGAAGATTATAAATGAAAGCAGTATATAATACAGATGGAAGGCATTGTTGTAATAAAATATGGATCCTTGGCTCATGTTGGGGTGGGGCTGAGCTTCCTTCCGTCATTCTTTCAACTTGTTTGTGTAACCTCTGGTGAAATATTAATAATTATTGCTAAGTGGCATAGGTTTCAGCACACCCTTTGTTTCTTCTGTGGCTTTCACAGGGTTGTCACATCTGCCATGAACTGATACTTCAAAAAAGGGATAGGGTTGAAAGACACGTAGCTAAAAAAGTACTGGGGGGCTCTGGTTAAATGAGATTACACAGGAGTCTAAGCAGCTACTGCAACTCAGCAAAGAACAACAATATTACAGAATCCACAGTACAAACAGCCAATAGCTTAGCACTGTGGTTCTTAACATTTGAAATTTCCATTCAACCAGCTTCCAAATCTTGCAGCTACCATCATCATGAACATCAAATTTAACTGAGATCCTACTAGTTCAATTAAATCTCAACACATATTTTTACCTGTCATATATGTGCCA
Source organism: Rhinolophus ferrumequinum (assembly GCF_004115265.2). NCBI lineage: Eukaryota > Metazoa > Chordata > Mammalia > Chiroptera > Rhinolophidae > Rhinolophus > Rhinolophus ferrumequinum. The sequence continues at coordinate 40,904,435 of NC_046289.1, read as the reverse complement.
CACCCTATGTTAAGTATACGATAATGAATAATTTCCAGATTATTCCTTAAGAAACTCATATACAGATACATATGCACATAAAAGCATAAGTGTTCGATGTGATCATTGCTATATGGGAGGTATAGTCAGAGTGCTGTGGGAATATAGAAGATGGAATAACTCAACTAACTCTGTCTGGAAAGCTGAAGAGGAGGTAACATGTGAAGTGGGCCTTCAAAAGGATGAAGTTGGTCAGAGAGTGAGTACAGTGTTCAGTACCTGAGCCGTGGGACCAGCCCAACTGGTTCCAATCCTGACTCTGCCACTTCCCCACAGCGTAACTTGGAGATTTCTTTATGTTTGGATGCCTCGATTTCCTCATCTCTACAATAGATATGATACTGACAGAGCCTACCTCAAGGGTTACCATGAGCAGAAATGAGGTAAGATCCATGTAGCATTCAGAATAGATTCTGACATGAGGTTAATCACTCAATACATAGTAGCTATTATTATTGTTATGATTGTTCTTCACTAAGTCAAAAAACAGGAAAGAGGTTCCTGGAACTCTTAGAGACCTGATCTCTGAACTTAAGAGACTTATAAGATTTTATAGCAGACTTATAAGATCTTATAAGATCTCTTTTTATAATTATACTTCTAAGATCTCTAATTACAATCATTTAAAAAAGTAAAGCCAAAATTTATATGCCAGGCACTAGACATTTATATATGTAGCTTGAATTAATTCTCGTAACTGTTTTGAAAATCAGAAAATTTACATTGAAATGTCAATAATGCCACAAAGAATATGAAGTAAGTGAAAAATAAGTGGCACAAATGATGGCTGAAAGAGAATTACACAGGAGGCATATATTTACAATTTAAAAAAAGAGGCAAAAGTCAAAGTGATTTCAAAATGGTGGGCTTAAGCCAAATGAGGTCCCAGAAAGGTTTTTTTTGTTTGTTTTCATTTTTTTTTTTTTACTTTTCATTTTTGTTTCTTTGCATATTCATTGCCTCTAAGCGGGGCGTGCCCTTTCCAATGTGCTCCTGTTCCCACCGCTAATCTCACACTCAGCCCTGAAAACATTTGAATATTGAAGTTTGTGACATGTGAAGGACCTAGAACTTGAATCTGGCAACTGCTCCATTTGTTAAGTGATGTTTTCATGTCAGGCATTGTGCTAGTCTTGCAGACACATGATCCATGTAACATTCTGAATAAGGTATTAGTATCCCCAATGTGTGGATGAGAAAACTGAACCTGAGAGAGGTTAAGCCTTTAAAAAAGGACAGGATGAGAGGTACCAAAGCAAGGAGTACATGGCCTATTCCAAGACTTGTTTTTGTTTGACTGGAAGGGAGGATCCGTGCAGGGGAGTAGAGTAGTATGAGTTCAGGTGGAAGAGGTTGGATGACCTTGAAAGCCAAGCTTAGGAATTTGAACATGGCTACAGGAAGCTAATAAATGATAGGTTTCCTCTTCTTCTTTACAACTTCATTAAAATTCACCCACAGCAAACACATAGGTTGCCACAAGGTTTACTCTGAAGAGGGAGAAGGTGCTGGGTGGGGCTGAAGAGGTTCACTTCTCTTTGGAGAATGCCCAGCTATAGGCAGGAACAGTCCTCATCTCTCATGACCACGTAAGGGAGGAGTGACCTTCCAATCAATATTCTCAGCTGAGTTTTCTTCATATACATGTAATATCATTTTCAAGAAAATGCCCCCCCCCCCCGTTTCCCTCCCTGGATTCCAATCCTTGAGATCTGAGTAGTATTTAAGTCTTTTACTGCAGAGTGCCCTCAAAATAAAAAAAAAAAAAAACCTTCTTAACCTTTGATCCTAAGAACTTCACATGATTGCTTCTGTTTGCCTCTCCACCCTCACCTCCCCCTACTCCCATAATGCCCCTCAGCCATACAGATCTTATTGCTGTTCCCAGAAAGTACCAAATTTTCTTCATATATATTTTATCAGACCACATACCACCCTCTAACGTCCATAATGCTTCCAGGGTATAACTTCTCACTAAGAATACTTTTGTTGTTGTTGTTGTTGTTGTCTACATTAGACCATAAACTCTATGATGGTAGGGACCCTTGTTCTCTGTTGATTCCCTGCATCTAACACACCCCAGCACATACTCAGTGCTCAATAACAATTTGTCGAATTAATGCATGAATGATTAGATGAGAGAATAAGTGTTCTGGTCCCTTGGTCCTTACTAATTGTTGGACCACGGTCCTCTACTTGCCAATGTGTTTTCCCTAATTGTCCACCTGACCCTAGACCCCCACCACCAACTTGATCGTTGATGTCCATGTCCTTCTTCAAGTCTAACATATTCCCCACCCCATTTACAATCTGACACATGCACATACCCACCACCACCAAAAACAACAAAACTTGTCTTCTCTCTCCTTTCTGGTGGTCATCCTTTACCAAAAACTGTTGTTTTTGCCAGAGTTCTATTGTTGCTACCCATGAAATACTCCTGGGTCTCACACTTCCCATTTCCCTCTCAAATCCAATAGTTATGTTTGAATGGAGTTGACCAGAAGAAGAGACAGGGAGGAGAACCCTAACATCTTGATTTTATAGCATTGTTGTTGGCAGTTCCTCAAATAAAGGGAAGTGTTTATGCCTTTTGTGTGTGTGTGTGTGTGTGTGTGTGTGTGAGAGAGAGAGAGAGAGAGAGAGAGAGAGAGAGAGAGAGAGAGAGAGAGAGAGAGAGAGAGAGAGAGAGAGAGAGAGATCAACCTACAGCTGGGGATGGTCTGGCTAATTCTCATGGAATGAGTAGCCTGGGAATAACGTGGGTATCTGCCTGCTCACTGGAAAGGGGTGGGCCCCGGATGGGCAGTTCTAACTGCAGGGGCACAGGAGGAGTTCTGCCCAGCAGGCTAAACCTGGAAGTCCAGTGCTACCGATAATAATTATTTTAGCAGCCTAATTGCTAATACCTATGAGCACCTCATGTATTCCAATCACTGTGCTCATCACTTGACATAGATTATTTCAATTATTTCTTACATCAGCCTAAGGTGGGAGCTCTTATTACTCCTATTCTACAGGTAGGAAACTCAGGCACAGAGAAGGTAAGTAGCTTGCAGAAGATCATACAGTGAAGGAGTCAGGACTCGAACCCAAGCGCTCCAGCATCAGCGCACCATTCAATTTGGAATGGTCCAAAGCAGCTGTCCTTTGATCATTGAGAGTAGGGATGTGGAAGCAACACACACACCAAAAACCACAATTTGTTTTTACAATATAATTCTCACATTAGGGAAAAAGGGAGAATCATTAGTTCTTAAAGGATATGTAATGGATGAAGAGGAAAGATAGTTCAAAGAATTTCCCAACATGTTATATTTCTCAGCATGATTATAAATTTGTAAAGGTGTTTTTCCTTCATACATATAGGGAGATCAAGGGAAGACAGGGCTGCCACACATGGTACTGCATGTGACGGGTACTCCCTGGAATTGTGCAGTGCACAGCCTGTTCAACCTAACATGGTGACCCCAAAGGCAGGCTTCTTTATGTCCATAAATTAATATAGGGCCCAAATGGAGACCTATTCATGGGGTTTGAACTAGTGTGGCCTCCAAAAACTTAATAAAAGAAAATGAGGAAATGATAAACTAGCTGTCACGGTACCATAGAAAACATTGTCTTTCCCAGTGTGGCTGCAGAGTCTTTCGGAAACCTCCTCTGCCACAGTGCCTTTCCCATTGAACTATCCCAGTGGCACTTAACTTACCACCAATCCCCACCACATGCACACACACCCTCCTATGCTTCCCAGACTGTACAAATGCTTCTCCCTCCTCCTCAACCCTATCTTTCTTTACTTACCACCTCCTCCTTCAAGACTTAGACATTCATCCATCCATTATTCATACACCCATTCAACAAACCTTTTCGGAGCACCTACCATACCCCAGGTCCTGAAATAGATGCAGGGTGGCAAAGAGGAGTAAGGCATTTTCACCCTCAAGTTGCTCACAGTCTAGAAGGCGAATTAAACCAATAAAGTGAGTCCTCTCTAGGAAATTTTACAATCATTCTCTTCCCCCACCCACCCAGTTAGAGGAATTCTCTTGTTTTTGAAGCATTTGTAGCACATGTCCTTATGGGTCAAGTAACAATTTGAAACACTTAAAGCAAAACATGGTAGAGAAACACAGAAAATATTTGGAAAGTTGTAAGTCAGTAAGTTTATATGTCTGTATCTCTTCTGGGTTCATTTTGTGAGGAGACAAGAAAATGCTAAGTTAAATCTCAGTTGATTTTCTCCAGATACTTGCCAAATTCTTGACATCACATTGCACTGTATTTCTAGGATTCAAAGAATCTGCTCAGTGCTCATGAAAAGCTCAGTTGAGCAAAAGAAACTTATACCTCATTCTAACCTGGAAATGATTTTTTTCCCCATTAAATGTGTGAGGTTTGAACCCAACAGCTATACATAGTGTGAAAATAATTCTATTGCAGACATAAAATAACAATTTATCTTATGGGAATCACAGCAGGTGAAAGACTTTTTAAAAAATCGTCTGCTATAAATTGGAAGTCCTAGCTGGCCACATGTGTTCCATTTGAGACATGAAGACTTATCTTAGTAGACTGTAAACTCCTTTAGAGCAGGAGTTCTCTTATTTATTTGTCTAGCACAAGTACCCAGCATAGGGCTCAATAAGTATTTGTGAATATGTTATACTATTGATCAAAGTGGAAATCTGTGTCAGTCTCTGATGGCCTTTCATACTCCCTAATGTTCTGGAGAGTGGGGTATTAGAGTTTGTTTCTGTTTTGTTTGTTTGAGGGGGAAGCAGAAGAGGGATTGTTTTGCTTTGTTTTTGAGATATGGAATAAAACAATAAAGCTAGGATAAAATCAATCACCTTGTTTGTCAGGAGAACTTAAGTATTGACCCATGGGTCATCTCATTTGATGAGCAGAGCCATTAGATGATCTGATCTTCCCTGAGATCAGTACTTAAGAAAATAGTTGTATTCCCAGCTTTAGTGGACTTATTACTTTGAAGTTTTGCTGTATTTTCATCTCAGGAATTATAACCAGACCATTCTATGGCTGTAGGCCTCACTACTGTTCCAAAGGCTGTACAAAAGCATTGGGAAGCTGAAAGCCTCCCCACCACCCTATACTGTTGCTACTGTATACTTTGGTCCAGATCACCTGTGAGGTCCACTTAGAAACAAGAAGTGGCTTACAAAGCCAGGCTTAGACTGAAAAAGACAATATGTCTGTCATCTCCCCTTAAATGGAATGTACTATTTGATGTCACAACTTCTTCCTGTTCAACTTGGCATTGACATTTGGTTTGACAAACCAAATGTAATAAAAATAAAACTACGAGAAATTTTCTTTCAGGAGCACTTCTTAAGGGAGTCTTGTTGCTTTACAAGAAATTTATATTGCCTAGCGTGCATGAAATGCCCCTTCAGTACATTAGTGAGAAGTTTTAAGGCCATATAAACACATTTATCCTGCACATGTCACAATAAGAAGGAGTAAAAAGATAAATTGATGAAATAGGAAATTTTTATAAATTTATTCCACACATATTTTTTACTTTCTACGCTTTCCTGTAATAACTTCTCTTCATCATGATACTCATATGCATTTTCAGAGGATTTCATTTTATTATGTATACGATTATATAGCGTCAGTAAATCCATTAGAAATACTCATTCCCATCTCTCACAATTTGGTTATAAAGATTCAGAAAGAAGTCAAAACATTGAGAAGCCAGTTGCCGGGTCTTCATTATGTTTATGTCCTAAAGTTCTTTGTTTGCCAAACCAAAATGATTTAAGGTTGCATTGTATCATGTAGGTCCCCACTGACTGCCTTCACGTATTTGTTTGGAAGAAGAGCTGTGGTAGTAACGCATTGTGTTCCTTCTCCCACCTCAGCACCCAATCCTCCATGTGTTACTCTCCATGTTACCCATAGTGACAAAGGGGCCCTTACTGATCTGAAACAGACTTCTGGATTTTTTTTCCTTTATTTTTTTAATTAAAGTTTATTGGGGTGACAGTGGTTAGTAAAGTTCCATAGGTTTCAGGTGTACAATTCTGTAATACGTCATCTATATATCACATTGTGTCTTCACCACCCAGAGTCGGTTCTCCTTCTCTCACCACATATTTGATCCCATTTAACCCTTATCTACCATCCCCGCTTCCTCCTTACACTGCTGGATTTTAAAAGTAGGCGTTTGGTGGTAAAAGAAAGCATTTTTTTTTTTTTAAATAGGGAGTATGTTAAAGCATGTCAGATGCTCAAGAGCTGTAGTTTTAAAATCCCTGCTGGTACATTGCTGTTTTCCTCTTTTGGTCCATTACAGTGAGTAAATGTGGTTGTTCTTCCTGAAGAGCTGAAAAAATATACTATCCATTCTGAGAGTCACGGTTAGACACCTCCTGTGAGCCAACGCTTCCTAAATTTTGAAAATGCCTGTAAATACAGAGTCAATATTGGACTGATTTTTATTCTCATTTTGTTTTTCCTCATCCAGTATCCTCCTGCAAAACAAGCTACAGTACAATATCTACCATTAAAAGTTAAGTAAACTGTCAGGGGGGAGTATGAAAAAAGTCAGGTGTGTTTGGCTTCTTTCGAATTGTACAAAATTGGTCTTTATACCTGCTTCTCCCTCCTGTTGAGGCTGGATAGTAACTCATACATTTATTCACTCATTTACTTAATTCATACAGTCACTCAAAGCATTTATTAAGAACCAATTGTTTGCCAGGACATGAAAAATTATAGAAAACAGTGAAGAACCTTGCTATTTACTTGGGGAGACAATATCTGCACACATGAAACAAGTTAAGGTTTATTTAAAATGTGTGAAATTAAGTTGTAATAATAATAATAGATATTTTCATAGCATTTACTACTATGTGCCTGAAACTCTTCTACATATTTTACATATATTAACACATGTATTAATCCTCACAACAGCTTTACCAAACAGCCATGATTATGATCCAATTTAACACATGGTGAAACTGAGGCAGAGAGGTTAATCAACTGGCAGTTACCAAATAGCAGAGCCAGGATTTGAATCCAGCAGTCCAGTTCCAGAGTCCAGGCTCTTTGGCCACTGGCTACCATGTTCATATACTTTATGTAGAATGTAAATATTGCAGCTTGAGGGCACTCAGGAAAGTTGTCAGTAGAAGATATGGTTCTTGAGCAGAACCTTAATGGTAATCTAAGGTTTAGGCCGTGGAAAGGGTGGAATAAGACTTTCAGGGGAGCAAGAAGAGCAGGAAAAGCTAGGATTTAGAAATGAATATGATAGGAAGAATTTGCACTATGTTGCAAAATGGTGTGAGAACATTTTTATGTAGGGCCTTGAGCACCAGGTTTAAAAGTTCAAACAGAAATCCATGGGCAAATATATAAGCAAAGAATTGTCTCATTCATGCATTCACATAATCCATCACACTAGAAGGAACCTTAGAGAGCATCAATTCCAGTCCCTTTGATAATTGTAAAATCTAAAGATCCAGAGGGTTGAAATGACTCCCAGTGTCACTTACCTAGTGGCAGAGCTAGAACAGAATGCAGCTCTCCTGATTCTTCATTTAGCTCCATTTCCAATGTTTCAGGCATTTTGGGAGATTGACCTGGCAGAGGCATCTTGTTCAGCTTGAAAGGGGGAGACAGAGGCAAAATGACCTGTGGGACATTATTGTAAAATCCAGTGAAGCACTAGGAGGCCCAGGATCAGTGGAGATGGTAAACTTTCCAAAAAAGGCTTGACAGAGCTTGACTGGAGATCAATCATAAAGGAAAGGAAAGAGCCAAGCTGTCTCCAAGTTGACATAGCTTTGATAGAAACAGGGAAATAAGTCAAAGGTACCACTTAGGCATAGAGATCAGGTTGAGTACCTATGGGATGGTGGTGGCTTAGTTTACTTAGTCCATGTGGTTGGGACCTTCTGTAACATGATGTTCAGATTTCAAGACTGCAGGTTTTCCATTAAGCAGCTGCCACCATCATCAGTGTGTGAGCAAGTCCCTGCCAAGACTGTGAGATGAAATTCAACTCAGTTTTGTTTTAATATCCATTGTCTCCTCCCCCCGGTCTTGTTTGATGGTTTCTTTTGCCAATCAGCTTCATGCATGTTCACTTCCCTCAAAGGCTGTGAAGGGTATCTGGCGAAGGGTGTGAGCTCTGAATGAAAATGGCCTGAGTTTGAATCCTGCTTTACAACTCTTTACTTGTATGATTTGGGGAAATTGCTGAACTTCTTTGTGACTCAATTTCTTCATTCATAAAGTGACACTGTGATCAGTCATCACCTTCTAGCAATAATGTATTAAATGCATTCATACGTGGAAAGCACTTCAAATAGTACTTAAACACAGCAAACAGTTTTAGGCTTTTTTGATAGTTCCCTGAGGTACCGGAATAAGCTGGGCATGAGAATGTACAATTGTTTCATCTGAAGCTAAATATTAAAAGTAGAGTAAGGTGACTTCTCCAGAAATGAGATGAGGTAGCAGAGACACTGCCGTATCCCTAGGTGGTCCTGTTTTAATAAATGGTAGTCGATAAATGGTCGTTTTGATTGTTCTACTCTGTGCTTCCACTCTGTTCCATTCCAAACTATTTTTTTACTCTGGGAGACCCTGGAGAGATGGAGTTCTTTCTTCCCACCAGGCACCCCATTCCCCGTGGCTGCCATTGTAACCTTAGCATGTTTTGTCACCACAGGAAGCCCCTCTGCTTCTCCAGCAAAGGTCAACCTGGGCTCCCAGGATTCTTGGCACATATGAGTCCCTCCCCAGCGACTCACAGTTCTCCCTCACACATACACACACAACCCAAGTGTGTTCCCAGAGCGGGAAATGAGCCCTTCCTCTATTTTCATGCAATCTCACAAGATAAAATTGGGATTAGGCCATCTAGCTTTTATCCGAGAACTCTCAGCGTAAACAGATCCCCCTGTGCTGGAGTGTGTGTAGCTAAAGACTAAAAAAGTATGTTCTATGCTTCTGGAGCAGGACGGAAAAGGAATTAAAAACAAAGACTTGAGAGGCGGCTGGACCTAGATTCAGATCTCAGCTTCACATGTACTAGTTACGTGACTTTGGATCCTATAGCACTTCTGAGTCTTGGTTTCCTCACTTATATATAGGAATATTAATACCTATCTTGCCTGTTATGAGGATTAAAGATCATAAACCTTTGGAAAGCATAGTGTCTGGCACATAGTAAGTGCTCAATAAACTCTGACTCTTATTATTATTGTTATTATTATTGCTGTCATGACTCTGTCACCCTGCAAGCTGTAACAGGCAATATATATACACATACATATATACATATATATGTATATATGTATGTGTATATATATATATTATTAAGAAAATGACTATAAAGCCACCCCCAATTATGAGTACACCTAATGTTTGAAAATGTAAAGATTTTTAAACAAAGTGAGATCCCGTTTGGGGTTTAATAACTCAACCAAGTCGTTGCTAGTGATTAGATGCCATTAGAGGGTGAAGCAGCAGCCAAACTGTAATCTCATTGTTTTGATTCGATCTTAAATGTTGGTCCCTTAGGCTGGAAGTGCCCAGAATTTCAGTCATCTCTTTATGGCCAGAGTATTTCAGTGTCACAGGGTGCTGACTTATTGCAGAAAGAACTCTGTGAGAAGACTCACAACTACTATAAGGTCCCAAGTTGATACTATAACGTGAGGCTACTGGCTGCCTTATTTTTCCATATTCTTGATAAAGATACCGGCTACTTTGCAGTTCTAGGCTTTTTTCTTTCTTTCTTTCTTTCTTTCTTTCTTTCTTTCTTTCTTTCTTTCTTTCTTTCTTTCTTTCTTTCTTTATTTTTTTTTTTTTTTTTGATAGCTCCCTGAGGTACTGGAATAAGCTGGGCTTAAGAATGTACAGCTGTTGGTTTCATCTGAAGCTAAACCTTAATCGTTGAGCGAGGTGGTGTCCTAGAAATGAGATGAGGTAGCAGTGACACCGCCAAATCCCTAGGCGGGTTCTGGTTTTAATGACACGGTATTCATGCCTGTCCCTGTCCATGAAGGTAACCTTGAGGGTCCTTTCAACCAATTTGAGCTACAGTGACAGTCTTATTACTCCTCTGTGCATTCAACAGAACGAAACAAGGATTAGGTTTGCAGCAAGATGGAAATTAACCTAATCTCCAGCGGTCAAGGGCTGTTTGGATTAGGATTCTAGCAGACTACTGTTCAAACATATTTCCTTTTTTATTATGTTCTCTGGCATTACTGTTGTCTAGATTACTCTGCTATTTTAGATCTTCTCTTCTAATTTGGTGTTAGACCTTTTCAAAGATGAATTTTCATTAGATCCTAACAAAACAGGGAGCAATTTAAAATTTTTAAAAAGGTGTTCTACTTGTTTACGTAACAAAAATGATAAATTATAGATATAGGGGTAGAAAAGCTGCCCTCTGCTGAAATATCTTCTAGGATCTGCAGGAGGAGGCCCCAAACAGCGATTATAGTTCTCTTGTTCCCTTGAAGTCAAATTTGAGGGAGAACCTCAGATCTCCTAATGCTCCTAACACCCCAGCCTGCTCCCATGCCCACACTCTGATGTGCCTGTCATGTTCTCAGTTGACAGAATTCTGACTAAGCTGTAAAAGATTAAATGGAAGGATGTGGAGAAGATCACACACTCTATGAGGTCAGAGAACCAGACTCAGAACCCAGATAGGGACAAAAAAGCTCACAGCCCAACTCTCATGCCACATAAACAGCTTGGCTCAGGCACTGCCATCTCTGGGGAGTACGTGCCACGGCTGGTACCAATGCCACTGAACAATGGATGCTGCCTCCATCAAAATGAGCTCTCTATGTCGCTCATTCCAGTATTAAAGCCCCCCAGTGGGAACACCATGTTGGTCTCCCACCAAATATACAAGCGGTGATGTCCTCAAACACAGGAAAGGGATTCAGGTGATGGGCAGACACACACTGACATTCCCTTCCCCAAACCTTCACTTTCCCTTCCATCCTCTACCTCCTCCCACTCTACCTTAAATGTAGTATAAAGCTTCTGTTTTGTCTTCTAAAAATCTTTTTTAATCCTTATAATATTATTCCCATTCCACAGATGGGAACACCAAGTATCTTAGTTTGGGCTGCTATAACAAAATGCCATAGACTGGGTGGCTTAAGCAACAAGCACTTATTTCTCACAATTCTGGAGGCTAAGTGGAAAGTCCAAGATCAAGTTGCCAGTAGCTTTGGTGTCTGGTGAGGGCCTGCTTTGTGATTTGCAGAAGGCTACCACCTTCTTGCTATATGCTCACAAGGCAGAGACAGAGAGACGTTTGCTCTTCATCTTCTTATAAGGGTGCTAATTCCATCCTGGGAGTTCCACCCTCATGACTTCATCTAATCCTAATTGCCTCCAAAATCCATCACCTCGTAGATAGGGCTTAAAATATTGTTTTAGTTTTTGTTTTGGGTTTTGGGTGGGGTTTTTTTAGATATTTGGGGGGGACGCAAACATTCAGTTCATAGCACCAAGTCTCAGAGATGTTAAGTGACTATAGAAGGTATTAGAAAGTGTTTCCTTCTGAAGTTGTCTTCATGTGTGCATTTTCAAACACTGCTACCTATTTTGTCTTATTTTTTATTGTTGGTTTTTAAATTTTGTTTTGCAAATGGAATCTTTTTTTGTTTTTCTGATAAAGCCTTACAAGGAATCTCAATGTCTAAGGCAGGTAAAAGCAGAGCTGCTCTGGGGGAAGAGTGAGGGAGAACAGAACCCCATCTGCTTGGCCTCACGCTCTTCATTTCAAATACACAAAACACCACTGATGTTTAGAAACTGCCATTTTTTTCCCTCAGTAAGACAGTTTGGTCATTCTATATCTATTTCCTGTCCCTACCCCTCTAGCCCTAGGCTCAGGGACAGGAAATAGCTCTGAGTTTAAATAGAGAATTAATTATTTATACTCAAATTTGTTCATGGACATGGTCCAGCATTTCTTAAAACATGTTCCATAGAACACTTGTTCCTCAGGATATTAATAAATGATAAATGAGAAAAATAAAGGAGGTTTTGTTAACGTTGAATTTCTCATCTTAGCTGAATATGTGGAAAACAAGAGGTTTGTAAAAATTAAAAATGTTTTTTACCTACAAGGAAGGACTATTGTGACCTTCCAAAGCAGAGGTATAGTGTCTAGAATTTTTCAAACATTTGACCAGAGACCTGTTTTTCAAGCATCGTCTGTAGGGCCTACTAATCATTTGGCTATTCTTGGAAGCAAGATGAATTGGTATTTCTTATAAGAATTCTCATAAAGCTCATAAATCCCAAAAGAAATGCTGAATTCTGAAGGTTTTGGTAATGCAGTAGCATTTCTTTGTAAAGGAAGGATATAGGCAGTGTGGCTCAGAAGTAAAAATCCTAGGCCTGGATACTCCCAGGATAGTAACAACGTTAATTACAACACTAATTCATAAAGGTCTATAATGTTCAATTACAAAAGGGAGTGAGGTGAAGGGAGATTGCTTTCACACTCACTCTTTTTAAATCCTGGTGATTATATATTTATCCCCCGGGGGAAATTGAGGTGTCTCCAGAGGTCTGATCCAAATACAGGAAGGAACCAAAATTCTGGACAAGAAATGATTTAGCCGGTGGAAGACATCAAGCTGCCCAGGGAAATCTATTCCAGGTGGACAGCTGTAACTTACCATGTGACTCTATCCAAGTCCAACGTGTAGCCTGATTTATAAACGTCTCACGGTCCTCAATTGCCTTTTGCCTCAAATGAGACCTGCTCAGCCTGGAATCGAATCCCTTCCTCAGCTGCATCTTTATCTCAAAAATTTATTTCTCACCTTAGATCAATCACCCAGTGTGAGCCTCAGGGTTTTATTTTTAGTATAAAATCGGAGTAATCTTAACTGCTCTGTCAGTGCTGAGGGTTGTGGTGAGACTCAGTCATGGGCATCAGGACCGAGGCCAGCCCACACGGCACCTCTGTGCTAATTGGAAAAAGGCACCCCTTCTGGAAGAATGCAGCCTGCTGGCTCAGTTAGTGCCATAGGCTAGATTTCAGCCCCATGGGGATTACCTACCCAACTGGTATCAATAGACACACACACACACACACACACACACACACACACACACACACACACAAAACAACAACAACAAAACTACGTAAACTGAAAAGTGTTTTCTTCAGGCAGTGTGTTGTGGAGCAGTCAGGGACAGGACCACTAGATCTGGGTTTCATTGCTGGCTCTGCCACAACAGCTGTGTGACCTGGGCAAACTCAGCGACCTCTGAGCGCCAGTGTCCTCATGTGTAAGATGGGATGACAGCAACTGAGATTTGAAGATTAAGTGAGATGATGCCTGAAAAGTACTCAGAAGACAGTAAGTGGTCAATAAATGTTAGCTATTACTATTACTGTTTTTAAGGCATGAAAAATGGACTTTTTTTACATTATTGTCATTTTTATTGTAGCGTAGATCCTATGTTCCAGCCAAATTAATCTCCTTCTTGACATAACAACATACATCTGTGCCTTTCCCTATGCTACTTCTCACCAGGAAGCAGCTCACTCTTTGCTAATCCATAGCTCTCATCTTACCATTCCCCTAATATTTTCCCAATTACATCCATTATACTACAATATTGTTGGAGACTAGTTAATATCTTAATGATAAGTAAAAAAAAAAATAAACCAAGATACAAAATTGTATATTCATGACGTCAGCTTTGCAAAAACGTAACATAAAAAAAGTGCATATATTCAGGCAGTCCAGACATTGCATAAGCTTGAGATGCATGAATTTCAGTTACTATGGGTTAGTTAAATAACACAAGTCATTCAACAACGCAGTTCAAATTTCAGTTACCCTAATATATTAACTGTAAATGCATAAAGTAAAACTTCATTGCCAGCAATTCAATCCACAAATCACTATGTAAATGACAGATGCATATCATGATCAGTAGCCAATCACATCACTTCTTTCCAAGTCTGCCTGTCATTGGTCACTAAACTGAATAACATCTGTTAACACCTGTTACTCAGTTCACACACGCACACAAAATTGTGTGGTTGTGTTGCCTCTTTGTCTCCCAGTGATAAACCCACAGGACTCTTTTTAAAAAAACGGATAGTTGAAAGAAGGAATTGATCAACGATAATGAAAGTAGAGCAAAGAAATGAAAAATGATAATGGTGGAAGTAAAATTTGAATTGATGTAAATGGAGTTATTGAAGAAATAGCTGACCATGGGATGTTGACAATGCTGCCATTTGAGAGACTCTAGATCTGGAACCAAAGGAACTTGAGAAAGATTAAACTGACAGAAATGAGGAAAGGGGTTATGATGAAAAGGATAGAAATCCCAGAGGAAGTGATTCTGGAAAAAAAACCAATACAAAACAAAACCAAACCCCCAAAAAACTTCTTGTTAAAGGAGCTCTTAAAGATATTTCATATCATTCAGTGTGCAAAGGATAAAATGTCGGAACGTGATCCAAACTTTGAAAGGAGTATGAGTGCTTGCCAAGGTCTGGAAAGAAATGATTGCTCTGTATCATAATTTATACAATGCAAAGTAGACAGGCACCACTCAAACTACTTTTGTTAAGTTTTTACAAAGAAATGAAATACTTTAATCTTAGTGTCTCTAATATTTTAAATTACACAGTCCTGCATATTAATCTTACTATTTTCTGTTTCCCTACGTGTTTATAACCAACACTAAAAGAGTGTTTAATGTTTTGACAAACAATTTTAAAGGTCACAGAACAATTGCATTTTCCCCATTGATTATTAAAGTGATTTTGCATGGTTCTAACTTGCATGGCCATTTTTACAGTCACACAGTCTCATGCAAAGTGACAACTGCCTGTACCTATATCTCCATAGGAAAAAAAATAACTTGATTAAAATACACTGAAAAGTTAACACAGGCGTTAAAATTATAGCTAATTTTAATTTTTTCCTCTGAAATTTTCAGTATTTTAAAATTGTTCTCCAATTGGCACACATTACTTTTATAATCAGAGAAGAATCATTTCCCAAAAACTTGGTTTAAAATTCAGCTCCCTTGGGCATGTAAGACACACTTGATGGACCCTCTCTGTTCTCGGCTCAGGGCCCGTCAGCCAAAATATAATTAAGATGCCTTGTTGCTAATATATAATTCTATAAAGGCATCTGGGTTATTGTCTGTGATTATTTTTTAATGATCGCAACTCGACTGAAATTTCTTATGTAGAGAGATAGTATATTTAATGTGTTATCCCTCCCATCGCCTGGATTATCTATTGTGTTCTGTATACATAAGTGATCAACAAATATTTCTAACCCATCTCCCAAAAACCTGTCAGCAGTTGCTGGGGAAAATTACCCCAGAGCAGCAAAGAACACATTAGATAATATATGAACGCATTTTAAGAAACTTCATATAAATTATTTAGGTGTTCTACTCATTTAATTAAAAATTAAAATTTCTTCTTCAAACAATACAGTCGTTGAGAATGTAGAGGCCCCTAAATCATGATGGCTACATATCTGGTTTCCATGGTAACTGTAATTCCACCTTAGAGTCTTGATATGTTTCTTTGGATTACAACAAATGGGGTTAAATGTTTTTTTATCTGTGTGTACGCATAAAAGCAAAGTTAGGATTATTATGGAAACCGCAATTTCTATTTCTTAAATGTTCATTAAAAATTAACAAGATATCTTACAAACAGTTTTTTTAAATGTATGTTCTTTGTTAAAAATATATGAAATGCAGCGACAGACAAAACCTGTGCATTCCTCATTATAGCACCTGACTTTTTGTTCAGATTCACTCTCCAAGTCAGCTTAGGCTGAGGTGTGGGAGCTGAGGGATGCAAGCAGAGATGGCTGGTGTATAATGCCATTTTGTCACCCAGTTTAGTACACAACGCATTTGGTGGTTTTTACCTAAACCACCTTCTTATTTTTCATGGTCTCCTGATAAGTTACATTTCATTGCATTGCAGTCAGCTTAGCGAGACATAGCAAAGCCAGTGTCAGCACACCTCTGCCTCCAAAGGGAGGTGACACGGGCAGAGGAGAGCAAGCAGAGGGGCTCTCTCAAGCTTCCAGCTAACAGCTCTGGATTTTCCCTTCTGACAGAGAGAAGGTTTTTATAATGTCGCCTCTAACCCAGCCAAAGAAAGACTCTGTGTTCCTTCTGAGAGTTTATTCTTCACCTTTCCCTGAAGAAGGTGAACAAGTGAGAACAAAAACAAATAAATTATAATTTGAAAATGTATCTAGAATTTGTAGCCCCCAGCCCTACCTCCAGCCTTTTAAATAAATACCCCTCCTTGCAGGTTTATTAAATTGTACCTGTCAAAACTGGGAATTAAATGACTTTTGCAGAGTTCTGTCAGTGCCAGCCAACAGTTGACTGCTGCATGTAAGTTCATGTGTTTCTCAAGGGTCTTCCTTCAGGTCTCTGCCCTCAGCCATGGAGGCTATAGTCACCACGCAAATATGCCAGACAGGGTACACGCCTGCTTTCTAATGGCAAATCCAGTTCTGAGTCTGTCTGCCCTGCTTGTAGGAGCTGGTGGGCCTCATTCCCAAAGAGAATAATCGAGGTAAAAACCTGACTCCCACTTCTGGATGCTAGCATGCTTGTTTGATAGTTTAAGTACAAAATTGAGGATGACAATTTGGAATATGTTTCATGTACATTTTATGAAGCCCATCCTTATACCTGTACGTAATTTCCATTCCCTCTTCCTGAGAATCGACTCCCTGTACTTTCTGAGCCAGAGTGAGGGCTATGGCCCAGCATACACAGGTGTACTTTGGAGGACAGTGTTCTCGCTGCCTTGGTGTTCCCATCCCCATTTTATCCCTGGAGTCCACATACACCAATGAACCGGAGTTCTTGGAATAGGCAGACTAGAGAGCTACTTATAAAATATGACTTGAGAGTTTCTGAAAGACCTATCTTGCCAAAGCTGTATCAGTCCCCTCACTCTGAATGCCTGAAGTTCTACGTTTTAGAGTTCCCGTTTTGGACGTGGGCATTATTGCCAGAAGATCCTTTGGAGCTCCAGTTTGTTCCCTGGAAATGTAGTATGTATTGTTATTAGCTCCTGCTTCTCTAGATTAGTTGATAGATCACTTTAACATTCTCTTAACAGAGACTCTTAGGGGGCATAGGATACTCTGGAATAATGGAACATGAAACTGGTAAATGTTGATAATATTAGAAAGGATGAGAACAAAACCTTCTTGCAGGTTTTGAACAGAACAATGAGAGTATCTTGAACAGTGTGAAGATTGACCCCTGGAGTGAACTGTCGGAAAGAAAAAGAATATTTAGAGAGCAGGGCAGAGGGGGAACCCTGACAACACCGAATCCAGCTGCATCTGCCAAATCAAAGGCAAGAGGAAGGCTCTGTTTTGCAGACTAGGCCCTTAATCAGAGTGGGTTGGAAGTAGTATTGTAGGTCAATTGCATGCTATTGGATAGAAAGCACTAACTTTTCCTTTTGGTTTAGACTACGGTTCATTAAAAATTTTTCAATAAACAGCTTGCTTTCTTCCTTAGACTCTTGGGCAATCATGGGTCTTCCCCATGCTGATTTTATTTTCATACTAAAATAGTGCCAATAATTAATTAATGGTATTTGAACGTGAATGGAATATAAGTTCCACAGCCTTGACTTTAATAATGCCTCTTTTTTAGGGTTTGCAGAGTTTTACCTGTATTTTGTTTTGTACTTAAGAAAAATGCTTTACTTCTACTGGTGTTGAAAACATAACCACCCACTGTTTTCTGTAGCTATGAAATAGTCTGTCTTGCTGCTTGCAGAACTAATGTTCTTACTGATGTTCCTCTTGCCCTTTTGATTAAAAGGCAGCAATAGCAAGAGACAAGGCTTGAGACTGAGAGGTGTCTGTTATTTTTTATGTCTTCTTTTGTCACAGTAATTCTCAACTCAGACTTCACATTTCACATCAGATTGAACTATGCAGCTTTTTTAAATTGTGGAATTTCCAGAGGGAGAGCCTGGTGTGTGTGTGTGTGTGTGTGTGTGTGTGTGTGTGTGTGTGTGTTTTAAATTCCACAGGGAATCTGATACATATCCAGAATCAAAAACTTTGCTAACTTCAGTGAATCTTTGCAAACAGTTTAAGTCTGAGGTTGGGAGGTGATTTAAATGTCTATTTGAAACTGATACTTCCTATGTAAGGTCCGGCAAATTATCAGAATAAAATATATTATGTACACTGCTCTCGCTGCCTAATTGTTTCTCCTGCTGCTTACATGAAAATAAGGAGGAGATGCAGACTCCTTCAGAAGTTACCCATGTGGCTGAAGGTACAAAAAGTGTCATCGACACTGACTTTTTAAACGCGCTCCTTTATACAGGGGTGGAATTGTTTTGCACCCTGAGGGTGGTGGCCTGAGCTGTGGCTGAGCCCCAAGGCTCACAGGTAAGCAGTGACGTTTCCAGGGGCATATTGGTGGATGGGAGAGTCACCCTGAACTGAGCCCCACTGCCTCGGTTCAAAAGTTCATGGGCGCAGAAAGGGTGCTGGCAGAGTAGAGGACAGACGGAAATGCTTTCTTTCACACAAGAGAATGCAGAGAAGTACCATGACTCTCAGTTCATCTGGGCAGCCAGTGCCCTACATGTATTCATGGGGGCCATCAGATTTCTTGCTCTGGTTGCGGGTTTATACACTACACTACACAGATACTTCGCCCCTCAGGAAAAATTACATAGCATTTGACTGATATATAAATATTCCTTTTTTAAACATGCATTTAATATAGCCAGGGAGCCTAATTACAGTATGTAAAAGAGGGCATTGGTTCATGAAGTAATGTAACCTGTAGTATGCATATTTATTCAGGCATTTTTCCTGAGATGTGATGAATACTACAACAGACATTGTCTACTGTGTGCCAGGGCACAAGCTAGGTGATGTTGGAGCGAGGAGAGAAATCAGATATGCATCATACCATAGAGTGCTTACCTTAGGGTTTTAAGGATAGAAAGTGCATGTAAATCATTATGATGTCGGGCAGAATACAGCCCAACTAAAGTACTTTGCTGTTTCAGAACGATGATACTGACGCTAGCTGGAGACAATTAGGAGAGGCTCCCTGGAGGAGATGCACGTGCCCTGGACCAGCAGGGATAGGTAGGACGTGTGCAATACCTATGCTTCTTGGGGGAGGGGCCAGGTGGAGTGCTTTTCCAGGTAAAGAGAATAGGAGGGAGCAAAGGCACAAGACGGAAGACCTAGGGCGTAGACAGCAAATCTGGCTAAAATGTGGAATGGAATGTGTAAATAGGAATGGCACCCCCGACACCTTCCAGAGGGCCATCTTGGCTTAGTTACTGAAGCTCTCTTTGCCTCAGTTTCTTCATCTGTAAAATGTGGACCATGGTGGTTACTTCACAAGGCTATGTGAGGAATAAATGAGTTAATATATGTAAAACACTCAGGACATCCTTTGGTATGTGGTAAGTGTTCTATAAATGTTAGAGCTGAGTTATTATTAATGAAAAGGGTAAAGAAATTTCAAGACAAGATGAGCTCTAAGATCCTTCTAATTCTAAGGACCCAGCATGCAAGGCTGCTGAGAGTTTTGAGTGGTCTGAGGGAGGAAGCCTGTTTCCCAAGGCCACTGTGCCATTGAACCTGAGGACAATTTTGGAGAACAGCGTGAGAAGGGACAAAGGCCTGGAAGCAAAGATGGCTCTGAAATCAGATGGCGATTGCTCCTAACTGGTGCAGTTAATATTAACATGGAGTTTGGAGAAAAGGAAAGAAGCCCTTTATATCCTCTTCCCTCTCAGTGGAAAACTCCGTATTTTGAATTTCCTTTAGCTCGTCTTTTGTGTCTTCTGTGGCAAATAAAGGATTTAAAAAAGAGTGAGAGAAAACTGCTTTGCCATAGAGAGGAGAGAAAGTAAAAAGGAAAGCCACCAAACCAAACCAAACAGAAATCAACATTCTAGTCTGTAGTCACAGACACAGACAGTGACCCCGGAGCCACATGTTGATCCAGCCCCTTAATGCGGACTGCAGCAGCGCATGAAGTCTAACTGAAAACTAATGAGACAGGTTGTCAGGGTTCCAGGCGGAAGTCAGCCTCACTCGCTTGTTGTCGTATCTCATTGCCTTACTTTTTATTTTTTTTATTGTGGTACAATTGGTAACTCAATATTTGTATACAGTACATAGTGTTTACCACTGTAAGTCTAGTTATCATCCATCAGCATCCCATCCATCCCCCTGCCCCATTTCGCCCTTCTGAGACAGGCACAAGCTTCCTCATGGTGCCTTTTCTTTAAGCTTGGTAGTCAGGTTCCGAAGGATAAATGACCTCCCAGGTAAAAGTCTCTTTGTTAAATCTGGAGCACATGCCCTTGAGACCCTCTTCCTTATCTGCAATGTTTTTCTTTGGCGTCTAGTCTCCTCTCTGAGTGACTCCTGGGTCATCAGGCTTTGGGGAAGGAGCCAGGAGTTATTTATGGTCACCATTTCAGCTCTCCCGGTCTGCCTGATCGTCAACCATCACACAGATTCACAAGTAAGTTTACCTAAAAAAAAAAAAAAAAAAAAAAAAAAGTTGTCAGAAAACTTGATATCCCAAATCTGAAACCCCTATGTTTTATAAATTCAAAATGACATTGTTACTGTTCTAATTTTTAAAAATTATAGCACTGTCACTTTTCTGCAGTAAAAGTATAAACAAGATGACAGTTTGCTTGTGTTTTTTCTCCTTTCTTACCTCAAGCTCTCTTTTGAATGCCAAAGGGAATGAGTTGCTTGAACACAGACAGAGTGATTCTAGTGGGTAGCAAAATAAGATATCTGAAGTTCATTGGCTTAATTTTTTTGTTTCGTTGAGTAACATTTCAGAAGAGCATCAGTAATTGGGGCATTTATTTACCTACATGGATCTGAACTACTCCTTTGTAGTTGATATCTGAGATCCATTTGACTCTTGCAGAGCTCTGTAACCAAGGTGAGAAAAGCTGGAAACAGATAGAGAGTTACAATCACCAAAGGGAGAAGAGTTTGCTGTGGATATTTAACCACACTGGCATTTGGCTACCAAACTCAGGGTCTTTCTTTGCAGTTCCTGACTCATCCATTTGTAAAGGAGGTTAATACTAGCATCATACTTATACCCCCAGTTACAGCTAAATAATTTCCACAATAAGCCTTTATTTTTCTGCAATTTAGAACTTAAGACAACAATTTTATCTACAACATCTAAGCCCAGAATTTATTTTTGGCTTTCTCAAAGAAAGTTGTACCTGGTCAATTTTAAGAATATGAGAGAAAAGTGTTTTTAAAAGTACAGATCTTAATTAGCGAGACCATTTGCCTTTCTCTGAACCACCAAACCTGGCCATTGCCAAAGGCAGGGAGCCAGATGACCTGGAGCTGTGGTCAGATACAGGAAGGCAATGTCCAGGGTTTGCAGCAAGCAGCAGTTGCCAATAGCCTGGGTTAGTAATATGCATATTCTTTTAATGGTCTATTAGCACTTGTCATTGAAATGAAAATCGAGAGATTAAAAAAAGGATGTCTGGGCAACAATGTTGAGAATTGAGAGGGAAGATGTATTTTTCATCATTTATTTTCAGAAGCAGTCTGATGCCCAAATGTTGACCCTCAAGCTGCCTCTGGTAACCCTGGGGCTTCTCCTGGCATTTCCTGAGCAGACCACAGCCTCCCCTGTGCTCTGGATAGAGCTGTGGAGCCTCTGGCCAGGGTTGGGAGGATGGCAAGCAAACGTTATACAAAGGCAAACTCTCTGCCTTATAGCCCCTCTCAGCTTGTTTTTTTAGCATCTTTCAGGAAAGAAGATTCTTGTGGCTTCAGTCTGGGTAATCTGCCTTCTTCCACTTCTTTGGTGTGAGCACACCTTTGCAGGAAATGTTTTCCCATCAACACATGTTGTCCTATTACCCTTTGCTTGTCCAATGGTTGCCTCAGCATTGGTGTTGAAACTCCCAGGCTCAGTCACTGAAGGACTCATGAATGCATTTGTGTGGAGTTTTACCAGTCTAGAAATTTAGTGAAAGGCTCAAGAAGGGCCTCCAAGCTTGGGCTGCTGCTTAATTAAAAAAAAAATTTTTTTAATCGTTTATGCATATCATAGGACAAGTAAATCCATAGAGGAGGGACTCTGACTCCAGTCCCTGAAAATGTTGTGAAGCTATTATCCACAAAAAGCAAAGGGTGAGGTCATGTGTTCACCAATATACAGAGAAGTGCCCCCAAATGCCTGGCCTTAACACCATTGGGCAATTATAGTAGTCTCCATCATAGCTTAGCCATTTAATTTATCATTTTCTTGACAGTTAAAAGCCTCTAATTTAAATTTTTAAATGTCTTTGTCCTGCTTCCCCAACTAGATAGTAAGTACCCAATAGACAACTCAGCTTTCCTGGAAAGCCTCATAACTCCAAAATCAACTCCCTGAATGAAGAACGGGGTATCTTGTTACTCAAACATGTCTTCTTCAACATCCAGTTAACTACACATGTATGTGCATGTTCTTTTAAATGGAAATTCCCAGAGGGAAGACTGATCCCTGCCAATCACTCCTTAATGTGAAACACTTTGGTCAGATCATCAGATGCATCCAGAGAGAGAATCATCTAAAAAAAATGGAAGGGGTTTTTGAACCTGTGGAACACTGGGAGAGGGTGGCCAGGAGAAGGAAGGGCTGGAAAGAGAATTCTCACCGATTCTGTAAGTTGGTCTGTGGCTCTGGTGACATGCTCTAAGTATGAATGGATGATTTGAAGCAAGAGTGGGCAAACTACAGTCCGTCACCTGTTTTTGTATGGCTCACAACCTAAGGGTAGTTTTCACATGTTTTTAAATGGTAGGGAAAAAAGTCAAAAGAAGACTGTTGTTTTATGACACATGGAAATTATACAAAATTCAAATTTCAGTGTCTATAAATAGTTTTGTTAACACACAGCCATGCCGATTCATTTATATATTGTCTGGCTGAATTTATGCTGTAGTGGTAGGAACCATATGGCCTGCAAGCTAAAGTATTTATTACCTGCCCCTTTACAAGCAAAGTCTGTTGACCCCTGAGTTAGTGTAAGGATTTTTAGTTTGTTTCTTTTTAGCTTTAGTACTTTTGGATGACAGCTTTTTACCATTCATTAAATGAATAAACAATATTTCTTGCTTTTCAAAAAATATTAGAATGCACAGAGATAGTTACAGACATATTTATCCCCAAATTGTTAAAACACACACACACACACACACCATGAGATGTTGGTTAAAATATGGTTCATCTACACAACTGAATGCCTTAAAGCCATTTATTGGCATAGAACGCTTTTCAATATGAACTCTTTCGTACAGCATGAAACTAGAAAAATGTTCCAACCAAAAATATCTTCAAAGGTTTATAACAACATTTTTAGACATATCTGACTGGTGGGGATTACGAGTGATTTTTTTTCTTCTTTTTGCTTCTCTATTCCCTAAGTGGTTTTCAGTGAACAAATATTACTTTTATTAAAAAGCAAAATATATAATGGGAAACTCTTTTTTCCTCTGATACTAGAAATGGATAGGAAAATAGAACAAAACTATAATACATTAGGCATTTTCCATCCTTCCCCAGGTTAAAAGGGAACCCCCCTGGGAGGTAGCGGAACCAGGGCCTTCGCAAGAAACTGCTCACTGAGGCTCAGAAACTAAGCCTGCCAGCCATTAACTCCGTAATCGGAGTGGACCACTTGCTCTCCCTGAGCCTCGGTGTTCCAAGTTCTGGAGTAAGGAAAAGTACATCCTCTTCGGGCTTTTTCAAGCATGAAATAAGATAATGCACACAAAACAAGTAACAACTCACGTGGTGACAGGCACATAAGCATCAAGAAAACTGCCAGTTTCCAACATATTTTATGAAGAATATTTGCTATAAAGATGTTCTGCCTTGCGCGGCAATTTCTCCTGTGAAAAACATTCCCTAAAGTGAAATGTGTGGAGCAAGGAGCAGGGGAAAGTGAGTGAGTGACCGGGAGGGCAGTGAGGGAATGAGAATGCCCAGGATCCTGAAGACACGGAAATGGAGCAGTGTGTTTGTTGGTTTTGTCATTTGGTCAGGAAGCTTCCATTACTACCCACAGTAGTTGGGGACAGCTAGATTCTTGCTAGGGGTGGGGTGAGGGTGGGGGGAGCAGGGCTGAGTATCTGTACATGTGTGATGCTGCAGGTCTTACAGGAAAGTTGTTCTAACAGTTCACAGTTTACTTCAACCGTTTTGAGTATCTGTTATGTTGAAAGCGTTGGGCATCCCAGATGCGTAACACACACTCGGCTCCAGGGCAAGCTACGGTCCCTCACGGTGTGTTTGGAGAGATGTGCAGGGAGACATGGAGCAATCCATAACTTGTGTGTCCAGCAAACTTTCCAGTTCAAGTAATTAGCATTCCAGGGAATGCTTGCACACGTAGGGTTAGCAAGAAGGGAGGTTAGTACTAAAATGTTGTTAAAATAATCATGGTTTGAAGACATGATTGGATATGATTGGGCCAGGATAGAAAGAGTCACTGAAAAGTATAATAAATTAGGGGACTAAATACTAAAAGCTTGAGAGCATGGGAAGAAGTGAAGAGAAGAGTCTCTGGCGCATTGTATTTCTTCCATCAAGCAGCAAGGAGCAGTCCTCGGGTAGGATAAGCCTAAGGAGAAACTCAGCAGTGTGCCACAGTCTCATCCTCCTGGTCCTGCTTGTTTTCTGGGGAATGCTGCTGTGAAAGTTCAGTTTCCACCCTTCCACCCCCTCAGGCCCTCTCTGTTTTCATGCATTCCCAACCTCCTAGACTTTGCTGTTAACACTGATGTGTGCAGATGGTTCAGTCCTTGAAGTGTCAATGGCCTGTGTGAGCTGCCGTCTCAAGACACGCAGGAGGGGTAACACAAAACAAACCCCAACCCAAAACACAGCCATCTCTTCATGAAGTTGCTGTCTCCATCCCTGCCCTGCCACCCATCTAATGCATTACATAGTCATTCCTTTTTCTATGCTGTTTACTTCTCTGTGCTTCCTTTACATGAATTTACATTTTTTTTAGAATGCGTTGGCACAGGCAGGCCTTTGCTACATCAAACAAGAGAAGTAAATCATTCTCTGTTAATGTGTTCATGCCTGAAGTATTTAGAGTCTGTATAATTACATTGCTCATGTCTTACCTTAAAAGATATATATTCTGTTTAAATATATATTATTCTCCCTCTGAATCTCTTCAGGATGCAGAGAGAAAATGTGTATCATGTCATAAAAGGCAATCCAGTGAGGAGCCATACCTCCATCTGCAGGAAAGCCACCCATAGACCAAGACTCTATAGAATTCGCTTCTCATAGGATCTGAGATAGGGCCTTTTCTACAGGATGGCCCTTCTACAACTGGCGGTAGTTAGTGGACCTTGCCGTGAATGGTCATGTGTTGTGACTTATATTATACTTTTTGAGACATGTTAAAATGGTTTACTCATATACTATTCACAAAATAGTTTGTTCATCTATAAATGGAATTAAAGTGGGTTGGTCAGGAGGAGCTCAAACTTCTAAGTCTCAGAGCTTGTGTTCTTTCCCGCATTGAAGCTGGATATTCTGAGCCACTCTACAGCACTATTAATTGCTCAGTTTCTATGCTGTTACCTGCAGAGGTTCAGAGAAATTGATGTCTTGATTGCAAATTGATGATATAGCTGGAAGTGAGAGGGGCCAGTTTCCACAGGCGAGGGAAAGTGTGTTCCCTCCAGGGTAAGGAAAGGCCCATCCTCTGCCACGTCCTTGAATTACAACAAGGCGCCTGAAAGTCCTCTGCAGAGGAGTCAAGAAAGTAGCATCAGGTCTGCAAGCCCCTGGCAGTGCCTCCTTGGGCTCCTGGCTTGGAGAAAGAAAGACCCTCCCCTTCCACACACACTTTTACCTTCACACCCACACGTACACATGCAGGCTCACACCCATTCAGTAATACACATATGTAAATGTTCACAAATGCACATACACACACATGCATAGTCACACACACATGCACACACGTACAAACACTCTCACACACACTTATTCCCACAGCTGCACACACTAGGTGGGCACTGTGTCGCCCCTTTCCAAAGAACTACTGTGGCGCCCAGCCCTCCCCCACCACCTCTGCCTTAATGGTACCCTGGCCTTGCGCTAATATCTAGGTGATCCTGGGTCCCCTGGGCTCGGTTCATGACTCATTCCTATGCCAGTGGCTCTAGGACTGAGTCTCTAAAGGAAATGCTGAAAGGTGGGAAGGCTGAAGTGGGGGGAAGTGGGGAGGGCAGAGGAAGGAAATGACTTCCAGCTCTACATCGATAAAAGTGTCGGGCCAGATGATCTGTTCAGTCTCTTCTGGATCAAAGCCGACTCTGAAACTGCCAATGTTTTGTAGGCACCTTGGGGTGGAAAATTGATCACACATCGGACGTAAAACTAGCGGGACAACTGGGCCATGGTCGTGACAATCAGTAAGGAATCGGCAGCGTCACTGAAGCACTAATTCTAATCCCCACTGACAAGAAACATCAGGGTTCATCTTTCACTTTCCTTCTTTCTTTTTAAAACCAATCTTTTTATTGTACTATTTTATTTTTATTGTACTGTTTTTCATTACCCAATGATACATGGTTATCATAGTATTGTGAAAAAATATAGGGTAAGCCAACGTCTCCCCTGAAGACGGCCTCATCCGCAGGGACAACCACTGTCAGCAGGTAGTGAACATGGTCTTCCAGGCGATCGGCTGTCTGGTGGGGTTTTTTCCTGAGAAATGCCATCCTACTACATGCAGCGTCTTACAACTCGCCAGTTTCCCCACTTAATCATATGTCTGAATGGTCTTTTTATTAAGTGATTTATATAAGAAATACGTCAGTGACCTTCAAGAGAGAGGCTCTTTCCCCATTCTCTGCCAAGTGCCACGCTGTGCTTGTGGTTCTGTCAGAAAGTCCTGATCGTGGGCGCCTGGCTTTTCCCATCTCACAGTTACAGCACTCACTCTGCAGCGTCTCTGGGCTCCCACTTGTCTGCTGTGGCCATGTGAAGGAAGCAGAGTCGTCTTACTGTAATTATTTGAGGTCTGGGCAGTTTTCTGTGCATCAAATCCAGTAACACAAAACAGAAGAAAACCATTATGCCCCAAACCCAGCTATTTACTCTCTCCCACATGGCATTTTCTGGGAAAGGGAGACCGCGGGGGAGCGATGCGGGGCTCGGTCCCAGGGAGAGCCACGATGTGCAGAGAGCTGCCTCCTGCAGGGTCAACCCAGGCACACCGGAGGCTGTGCCCAGTGACTAAAACCACACAGACGCGATCAGACTTTTTTCTCAAATCCGTCACTGATTAGCTCTGGAACTTTGGTGCAGATACTTACTATCTGTACACCTTATCCTACTCACCTAGAAAATAGATAGAGTAAAAATCATAGCTATTTTATGGGATTTGCGTTAAGCCTAAGTGAGAGAAGACATGAAAAGTCCTTGACACAGGGCTGGCATGTAGTAATTCCTCAAGAAATATTAACTGCTAAGTGAGCCGCCCCCACCTCTGTGCCTTCTCACAGAATTCTGTTTGCTGTGTGCCTAGAGTCACCCTTTCCCTGTTGGAGAAATCTTGCAGTAAGGTGGGAATCTGCCTGCTGCCTCCAGCCTGGCCTTTCCTTAAAGGTGTTCCCTGGGATTCACCCTCACTCACCTTTTCCACGAACCTCAGAGCTAGTTATTACAGAGTTTCGTCTCAACCCCAGGCCCAGCTGAAGCCTACCTGCACTCGTTTATGCATTCGCTATTCATTCTTTCAATACAGGTATATGTTAGTGCTTAGCCTGTGCCAAGCACTGTGACAGGTGACGGGACGAAAGAGACAGTCCCAGTTCGGAAGGAAGCCCAGTCTATTGGGGAACAGAGACCAGTAATCTGGCTGTCGCAAAGCAGGGTGACAGATACATACTCTGGTGAGCAGGCAAGTCCCGGATGTCTCAAGGAGGGACATGCACACCAGCCTTGCCGTGGTTTCTCTACTTTCTAGAAGATTTTTCCAACTCTCTATTCACACCTTCTATTGGATTTTATGTCATCAGTTACATTTTTAATTTCCAAGTCTCCTTTCTTCTGATTATTCTTTTTTTTAATATAGTGATTCTTAAAATGTATATAGAAATCAGCCAGGAATGTGCATTTGGACCAGGACAGAGTCTAACAACCTGAGCAGGAAACCCGGTTATGAATATCCCAGCCTCTTAGGGTCAGGGTCTCTGTAAGATCCTGACACAATTGGCTAAGCTGATAAGCAGTCGTTCATTCCCTCACAAGTTGCATCAACACTTTTGTTGTCTGCTGTTGCAGGTTAGGGTTTGGGGTGGTGAGGGACGTAGTCTGTACTTTCATGATTTCACTGATGAGTGGAAGAGAATGGACCATAAACAACGACAACACCAAGCAGCAAGCTCCACATACATCGGTGTCTGGATTGATCAGGGAACCACTGAGGAAGAAACTAGGAAGCAGGAGAAGGGGGCTCAGCAGAAAGAGTGATTTTTATTGCTGAGTCTTAAAGGATCAGAGGTGATTCCCCAAGCAGAGAAGGGGCCGAGAAAGTGGCAAAGGGAGAAGAGCATTCCTGAGAGAGAAAGGTGTGTGTGTTCAATCAAAGAGGTATTAAGGGCTTAGGGCCTGTTTGGGACGGGTGAGAAGTTGTGTGGCAGGAACTTAGTGTGCACTGAGCAGGGAGGATGGGGAGAGGCCACTGGCAGGAGGAGAGGCTGCAGGGAGGTGGATTAGTCTGGACTGGGCAGGGCCTCATCTGTCATGTTGAGGATTAGGGCTTGATGTTTGTGGTTCTTAAACACTTAACATGGACTCTTGAAAATATGGTGAAAATTATGGACCTTCTCACCACCCCCCCCCCAAAAAAAACAAAAACGTACATGCACACAAAGTTTCAGGCTTACAAGATCTGAAGCCCATCTCGAGGGAGGTAGCTGAGAAGCTTCTGAACGTTTTAAGCAGGAATGTCGTGTCACGAGGAAGACTGAGTTCTGGGTCCTCCACTCCCAGGTGTAAATGGCTGTGGTATCACCTCTGGTGCCAGCTGCATGTCCTCGCTGCCCACCTCGGATTTCCGTGGCCACGGAGGTGGACAGTTCTGTGCAACCTCTGCCGTGTCCCCACGATGGCCGTCATACTTCCATGACCTCCACACAGGCTCTGTCCCCGGGCAGCCCTGACCTAGGGACCCAGAGACCCAGGGAGAGGGTGTCAGTGTATAAATAGCCCAGCCTTCCTTTTTCCAGGTCATCATTCCTCCAGCTACTTTCTGTCTTCTAGAAAAGTTCAGAATTTTTCATAAGCTGATAGACCCCATCCCATTCTCTTTTCATACTTTTTTAAAAAAATCTTTAATGTGACTCTGAAGAGGAAAAAGATCAGTGCTTATAATCAGTTGGCAATTACTAGTGAGGCATCTGCTTAAGTGTTTTTGTGCTGCTTAGAGTAAAAAGTTTAAATATAAACTTTTAAAATAAATTTTAAGTTACTAGACTTATTGTGATGATCGCTTTTAAGGTATATAAATGTTGAATCACTATGTTGTACATCTGAAACTAATATATTGTTTAACTATAATTACAAAATAAAACATTTTAAATTTTAAAACAAATATTTAAATTGGGATTAAGCATTGAAAGAAATTAGAACCAGAATGGCTAAAATCCCTTAGGCTGGGATGAAAGATGAAAGAATTTAAAAATCACTTTTAATTGATCAAGTACTATGTCGTGTGCCCAGTGTTCCATTATGGCATTCTCTACAAAAGTCAAAATATTCAGAGTATGTGCAATGACCTAGTGTATCTAATAAAAGGGAAACAAGTACCAAGTCCTAGTTTTGAAAAAATGTATACTCTTCCTGGTTCCAGAGCTGAAAATGGTTAAACATTCTGCAGGACTAGGAGACCAAAGTCTTCCAAATTAACTCAGGTATTTGTTTTTCAAATGGTCAAATCATTGAAAAGAAAATTAGGAAAAACAGTGCATGGCTATGACGTTCACTTTTCTCTCAACTTTTGGTTGTGTACACAGAGCCAGAGTTTCAAAATCTACCGGCATACTTAAATACAGGAATATAGGATAAATTGGATTGGGTGCTTGAAAGTAGGCAAATATGCCAAGACAAATAAAATTACTGAGAAAAACTCGAGTAGTCTTTCTGTTGCTTTTTGGCTCTGTGATACAGGAAACCCACTTTTGTGGTCTCTGAGCATGATCTCCAGAGAACATCTGTCTTGGCCAAGAATCTCCTGGGAGAGGAGTGAAAAGAGGCTAGAAAGGGGGCAGAAATTAAAACACAAATGGAAACTTTAAAATTTTCTTTTAAATTTTAAAGGCATTGTCAGGTCTTATTTTCTTTTCATTGTTGTTGTTTTTTGTTTTGCTTTGTCTTGTTTTAAGAGAATTTCTCGTACAAATTCATAAAATGACCTTATAATAAGAACTCCAGCGCTAAAAAGAAAAGGCTGCATAATCATCTAATCAGTTTGTGGTGGGGTCTCAGTTTCTTTGATGGCTTTTGAGCACATTGGAATCAGCAGGGAAGTGTTAGGAAAGACAGATGCTTGGGTCTCCCTCCTAGAGATGCTGATTTAATCTCAAGTTGACCTGGACATCAGGATTTTGAAGATCTTCCCAAATGTTTCTAAAGTGTAGCCAAGGCTGAGAACCACTGCTTTTGGTCATTACCTGTTATGTATATGTGCACACAAATCATTTGGGCACCTAGGTAAAATGCAGGTTTGAATTCAATGGGTCTGGGTAGGGCCCAAGAGTCTGCATTGCTAACAAGCTCCCAGGTAATGCAGGTGCTGCTGGTCTGTGGACCACACTTGGAGAAACAATGGACTAGAGATCTCTGAGGCCCTGTTGAGCTGTTAATGCTCATTCTACCAAGTTGCTGGATTTCATGCCTTTAAACATCAGTACTATGACTCAAACAACTCTGAGCATTATGGTGTGAGGAGTGGATGGATTATTATGCAGCCATGAAAAGATATGCTTATGAAGATTAAATACTAATAATAGAGGAATGTTCATGTCGTGGTGGAAAATGAAAAAAAAACAGTTGCAGTTAAAATTTTATATGATCACAAGTAGGTCAAACAAATAAAATAGGTATAGAAAAACTCAGAAGAATTGTCAAGTGTTAATATTGATCTTGCTGTTGATATTTTTCTTCTATTTATTTTTTATAATTTTTGAGTATTCCATAATGAAAACCAATTACTTTCATAAAGAACACAATGGTTTAAAAAGAAATACATAAACATCTGCAAGTTGAAATAAAATAGTACATTAAACATTTTCATATATCTAATTTTATATTTATATCTGCCTTTATTTTATATTTTTTCTAGCTTTATTGGTATATAATTGACCTATAACATTGTCGTACAATGTGATGATTTGATACATGTATATATTGCAAAATGATTACCACAATAAAGTTAGTTAATATCTCCACCATCTTACATAATTACCCTTTTATTTGTGCGTGGTGAGAACATTTACTATCTACTCTCTTAGCACCTTTCAATATGTATTGTTAACTGCAGTCACCATGCTGTACATTAAATCCCCAGAACTTATTTATTTTATAACTAGAAATTGTACCTTTTGATTAACATCTCTCCATTTCCCCCCAACTACTGGTAACTTCCATTATACTCTCTGTTTCTGTTAGTTTGGTATTTTTGGATTTGTATATACATGAAATCATACAGTATTTGTCTTTCTCTGACTTATTTCAATTAGCATAATGCCCTCAAGTTCCATTCATACTGTTGCAAATGGCAGGGTTTCCTTTTTATGGCTGAATAATATTCCATTGTATGCATCACATTTTCTTTATCCATTCATCTGCTGATGGACACTTAGGTTGTTTCTATAATATTTTATATTAATAAGTACAGCTAGTGTAAATCTCTTCATTTAACAGATAAGAAACCCTAGAAGAGACAGAGTGGAGGCTAAAACTAGTCACTTTGTCATAATGTGGTTCTCTCCACCAATACATTCTATTTCTGTCTAAAATGTAGTCTTTGTGTCTGTTGAATAACTCAGGGAGCATCCCAAATTGCAAGCAGTCATGTGAGACATGGGAAAGATGGCTAGGTCAAGTGCACCAAGACCCGAATTCTTGTCTAATCTTGCCAGATAATTAGGTATATGACCTTGGGCACGTTGCTTAAATTCCCTGAGGCCTCATTTTTCTTTTGTAACATGGGTATTAATAGAAATGCCTACTTCATAGGTCATCATGAAGATGACATGAGATAGCAGGCGCTCAGTATGTGATGACTCGCGTAACCTCTGGAGGTCTTGGTTGCTCATCAAGGAATGAGAGAGTAGTCTAGAAGAGCTCTAAGGATCCTTCAAACTCTAACTTGGGGGTTTGGAGAACTATACCTTTTGAGTATCTATAGAAAGAAGATTACTTGGAATTTCTCTGGATATCAAATAAGTCCCTACAGTTCTTAGCACTGTACCAGGCGGCAAGTACAAAAAGTGAAAATAACTCAGAAGGGCTCACAGATAATTCACTATAGTATGAGATGTCCCGTACTGGAGATATATACAACGTGCTATGCAAGCCAAAAGTGGATGTAATAGAGACGGTGATAATGTGAGTCCTGAGAGGGCAGGCGAGAAAAGGCACTCAGGCAGAGGGGGAACATGAGCAAAGAGTTGGAGGCATGCAAGATGACTGGATGTCTGCTGCGGCTGGTGCGTACAGGGGGGAATAGTGGAGATGAGACCTGGATTGAGACAGTTTAGCAGGACCTCTTTAACTATAATGAGGACTTTAGGGTACAATCTTTGAGCCAGGGAATAATAGAATCAGATTTGGATTTTAAAATTAACTCTAACAGCGGTGAGGAAGGTGATCTGGTGGCAGGGAGGTGAGGTGAGAGGTTATGACAATAATCCAAGCAGAGGCGACAGAGAAACACAACAGGGTGTATTAGGAAGACTGATGGGCCTGCATGACAGTCTGCATGTGCTGGCATGGGCAGGGAATGAGGAGAGGAGGAATTCAAAGATGCCTGTGACCCAGATAGGGCATGCAGGGGGAGCAGGGTTGGTGTGAGAACAGCTAACACCATGGATGGAGTATCCAGGAAGACTCAGGGATGTGAGGACTTCTCAGACTGGAGGCAGAGAGATTACAGAATCTGTGTGCTAGTGGTGAAGCAAAGGGTGGGTCAACATTTGTCTCTGAAAACACCAGCCATGTCGGAGGTTTCCATGGCAGCAGGTCTCCAAATGTGAGCCAAGGGACAGCCTTCCCTGCCTCAGAGCCCCTGTTGCTAGGCTCTATCCAAGGCCCACAGGGATGGAACCTGCAGGATGAGAGGTGAGCGTTTACATCTCAACAGGTCCCTCTTTGCTCTAAGAAAAAGAGCCCTTTGAAAAACTGATGAAAGCTACCGTATAGACACACTTCTATCCAATTGAAATAGCTACATTGTAGTAGCTACATTGTAGTTTTAGTTTTCCTAGTAGCCATATTTAAAAAAGAAAAGAAAAAAGAAACCAGTGGGATTAATTTTAACAATTTATTTTATCAAATGCATATAAAATAGTATAGTTTCAATATTAGTCAATATAATGTTAATGAGATTTTAAAATTCTTTTTATCACTGAAAGGCTTTGAAATCCAGTGGGAATTTTGCACCTGTAGCACACCTCATCAGGGCTACAATGTATCAAGTGCTCAGTAGCCACATGCAGCAGTTGCAACTGCATTAGACCATGAAGCTATAGACACCTCCCACTCCCCTGCCCAGAAAAATATGCATAAACACAAAATTTTCCGAGAATTTTCTGGGGATGCTCATAGCTCCTGAAGCATATTTACCCTTGGTTAAGTAAGAACTCTTGTTTTTTGGGTCTTTGGGTTTTTTGAGACTGACTCTGAAAATAGATGGCTTTCTTCAATACTGTGAGGTTTAATTTTAAATATTCCAGTCAGATGGGATGTAGAGTAATATGCAGTGCAGAGTGATAGGAATTTATTTTTGCAAATAAAAGAAAGAATTAAAACTTTTTTTTTTTGTAATTCTACAATGGACTGTCTACTCTAAGAGATGGATTTTTACATTCTCATGGGACACCCTGTTGGTTGCAGACTTGGTTCGTTAATTCTGTGGATATTGTTTCTAGGCCAGACAGAAACAAAGAGTTATAAATAAGCAACATTTTCCAGGTGGATAATTTTAAACACATTTTTTAATTTAGTGAATTTTAAAAATTGGTTGTGGTGGTTTTCTTTCCCCTTGTCATGGTTATATACATATTTCAGAGAAATGGCCTGAGGCTCTACTCTCTTCCCAAACTCCTATGTGCTGCTGCTTTAAAGCAGCACACTTATAAAGGATAACTTCTTTCTGAATCTCAGGCAGAATTATTTTTAGAGGCAGCATCATGTTGTATTTGAAAGAATGATCTGTCCTGTAATTGGCCGTTGGGATGATTTGGTTGTGGTCTCACATAATTATAGACCTGTGCCAATGGTCTAAGGGCCATCCCCATATTTTTCAAGGCCTCTAAATCAAGGGTATTTGGTTAATTGCTCACAGGTGTTTTCTTGTGCTTATGAGTACACGCAGTCTATGAATTTTACAAAACTTGGCAGAAGGAAGGGCCATACGGCTGAGGAGTTTCTTAGATTTATCAGCTAATTAATCAGGCAGGGTAGGGATTTGGCTACTCTGTTGAGGGAGCGAAGCATTTGGGGTATGACTGAAGAATAACCTGTACTTTTAAAGGAGAGTTTAAGAGGAAAACAAAAGGAACCAGAGAAAAAGTGTAGTAAGCTGATGCCGCTAAAATCTCAGGGTTGTGGCCCAATCTATTCTGGCTGCTTTGCAGGTCAGCTCTGCCTCTGCAAAGAAATGATGCTAGATTCTAAAGTAAAACAGACTGCGTCAGGGGTGTGATTTTAATTTCTAAAACTGCATATAAAGTAAAAGCCACATTGTTGATTCTTATTTCTTCTGATTACTCATCGTCATTATTGTTGGGCCTTGGAAAGTGTGGAAATGCTGAGGAGAGGATTCACGTATTGGAATTGTTTGAAAATTCATCCTAAACAAGTTAACATGATATTATTCTGTGGCATAATATGCAATCCAAAAGAATGTCCCAACAATTGCCCCAGGTAATTTCTATGGCAGTTATTCATGGAAACAAAAGCACGGGGGGGGCCCGGTTAAATGAAATTCCCCTACAGCCAGTTAGGCCACATCATTCTGCCCAAGACGCTAGGTGGAAAGTTGCTATGCAATTCAGTTCAGCACGCACAGGTGAATGCCTACAAAAAGCCAGGTGCTGATGTTACTAAAGATGAAAATGACTTGGTTCCTGTCTTCAAGGAGTTGAAATATGAGAGGAGATAAAAACAAAGAGAGAATGGCAAGTGCATGTACTAAATGCTATAGATAAGTCTTGGCCCAGCCAGTGAATCTGGGAACCTTTCATGGAGGGTGTAGCAAATGAGCCCAACTGTGAAAGATCAGTAAGAGTTTGTGCAGCTAAGACAGCTTGGTATGCAGGGAGAAGGTTACCAGAATTCAAAGAACTGAGTTGAGAGTGGATGGGTATGAGGCTGGAGACATGACAAGTGCCAGGGACAACTTCTCAAAGACGGGAGAGTTGTAATCTTGCTTAAAGCCTGAAAGGGAAAATCCAGCAGGGAGGAAGAGAGCAGAGATGCCAGCAGGTCTTGGGAGATGTTGGAAGCCAAGGGTATAAAGGACATAGTTTGAAGCGTTGTCCTGAAAGAGAGGGATGCCTCGACCTCTAAGACTGGAGGGAAGGACACAGGGTGAGGGTGCGTGTAGCCAAGCCTGGGAGTGGATAGGGTGTGAGGTGTTTGTGCTTTACCGCCTGACATTTCCTGTGACCTAGGAGGTGCAGTTATCTGCTTAAAAGCAGTGCTTCTAATCCTGAGCTATACACTGGAATCATTTGGGGAGCTTTAAAAAACCCCGATGCTTAGAGCTGATGTTGAATTGGTCTGGGAGGCAGCCTAGGCACTGGGATTTTTAAAAGGTCCTGGTGACTTTAATGAGTTACCAAGGTTGAAAACGACTAGCTTAGACTAGTGTAAGGGGGCTAAGGGACGTAGTGAAGAGGCTGGGAACAAGTGCTGAGAGAAATAGAATAAGGAGCTGAGGATACGCCAAATAATTGTGAGGTAATCTGAAAGACCAGGTGAGTCTTGAGATCATAAATTTATGAGAGCCCCAATCAAGGACTGGTTTTTTTCCTCCATCTGTGGTGTTATATCAGGAAAGGAGGCTGGTTGTGGGACTGGTCCCGAGGTGGGGTTTACACAGGCTCGAGGAAACTGAGGCATAAGGTCATTTCCATGCGGTCTAGGCTGGGTTTGGAAGAAAGCGAGGCAGGAAGCAGCCGAGCCCAGTGGCACCACACTCCTAGGTTTCTACTAAGGGAGGTTCTTAGCAACAGGAATATGGACCCAAAACAAGTAAACACGTAAACAAACCACTGGGAGAAGCAAAGGGACCAGACACTCCACAATGTACATAACTAATTGCTGAATAACCTACAGG
Organism: Rhinolophus ferrumequinum; assembly: GCF_004115265.2. Lineage (NCBI taxonomy): Eukaryota > Metazoa > Chordata > Mammalia > Chiroptera > Rhinolophidae > Rhinolophus > Rhinolophus ferrumequinum. The sequence goes on along the minus strand of NC_046289.1, from coordinate 40,867,690 downwards.
TGATTGTGCATGCTTACTATAAATATGTGTGACATTACATGTCAGGAACTCATTTCATGTCCATCCCTTTCTGAAAATCACCTTTCATGACCATGAAATAAAAAGCCAGGACATGGTTTATGATGGGTATGGCTTTCCGATTTGTCATAGGAAGCTTCTCCTAAGTCATAGGAGTACTGTGTACTGGCCCCCTGATTTTCCACAGGGATGGGCAGCTTCGCTCTTGCTAATGCAGTGACCTATTATTGAACCGTTTTGCATGTACACAGCGAATCATGGTTCTGGCAGAATTCCCTGCTCTCCACACACATTTTTACCTACCTTTGGAATGTGGGAACACTGATGGTGTATATGATGGCCTGACAGAAAAGTGGCTCTGTCAGAGGTTTTACTACTGAACAGCCAGGGGGGAAGCAGGGAACAGGAAAACGGAGGGGAAGAGGTAAGGAGAGCAATGAGTTACCAGGGAGATAGAAAAAGAGAACGATGACCACGAGGAAATAAAAATCATTCTTCCTCTGGCAGTCTTCCTCAATATGGGAAATCTGACTGGGTAAAGCTCAATATAGTGGAACAGTATTCTAGTGAGAAAAGCAACATGAACATATACCTATTATGTAAAAAAAAAAAATTTACTATAATGTATGTATATGTTTTGAGACCATGGGCAAGAGTTACCTAATGTCCAATGTCCTTTAAAAAAGAAGGTAATATTACCTATTTCACATGCTTGTTATAGGGACTAAATGATTTAATACAATTGGAAACACTCCTGGCCATCCTAAGAGCAGTAAATCCTAATCATTGTTATTATTATTTTTTATAGAATTATTTTTACAGATATTAGGCAGCTCTGAACTTGAGGACCTTCAACTACCTTTTCTAACTTATTTTTTCTTCTTTAAACTTGTTTTACTATTTGTAAAAGGCGGCTAAAAATCATTTGGTCAATAGGTACATAAATTTAAGGGAATTAGAACACTCATGCACTTAACTAAGATAAAGCATACGATGTACAACTGCGTTACAGTGATGATCAATTGATTCTCATTTCTTGAGTGTGTGTTATATGCTTGTACTGAACCAGGATATACATGGTGTCTGCTCTCGTAGAACTTATATTTTGCAGAAATTAGACATTATATAATACAACGATAATAATAGATTATTATAATAAATATAAAAATTCACAACCGTGGTGAGGGTTTTGAAAGAGAAGAACCAGTGGTTATGTTTGAAAATAACAATGGCAACTACATTAGTTGGGGTACAAAACGTTTCTGAGAATTGACATTTAGTAAGACCTGGCTGAGGCTGAAAAGAAACAAGCCAGTGTCTGGGGGAGGAGGCAGGTAGATGGGAGAAGAAGGAAATCTCCCAGGTCATTTTACACACCAGAAAAGAAGGCAGCAGCTGAAGTTTAAGGAGTTAAGGGAAAAGTGGCAAGAGACCTAGACTCCTATCAAGGACTTTGGAACACTAGCACAATTTGCTCATATTCACTTCTTTAACAGGTCACTCTGGTTGCTTTGAACAGATTGGAGAGAAGCAGGTGTGGAAGACGAGAGACCAGGTAAGAGGCTACTGAGGAGTGGGCCAGCACAGAAATGATGGTGGCTTGGGAGGACGGGAGCAAATGGAGATGGGAAGCAAAACAGGCAGAGTCGAAATATATTGTGGAAGAAAAATTGACAGGACTTGGTGATTGGTTGAATGTGATGAGTGAGGGCTGTAAGTTGTCGAGAATGGCTCCCAAGTTTCTAGCCTGACATGCTGGGAAATGGTGTAGCCACTGATAGCAATGAGGAAATCTGTAGGAAGAACAGGTTTGGTGGGGATGATGATTACTTGTCATTTGTTTTCCAAATCTTTTAATTGAAATGCAAATAATTTTAATCCATTGCAATCAGTAAATTATTGTAATACAATTATAAATATATATTTTATGAAGAATTGACAAAGTTTCATCTGATGCAGATATTAATTAAGGAAGTCCAGATGATCCTGGGGCTCCCTATGTTTATAGAATTTTAAATAATTGTGAAGCAAAAAATATAATCAATCATATAGTGATTTGATACCCCCTTGACTGTTTTTGGGGGATCATTTAAACTTAATCATAGAGATGACAGCTCTGTGCACAAGACAGAAATTTCTCATGACAGAAGTTGCATACTAAAACTTCCTGGTCTTGATTCTGTAAAATGAAGAGTCTTCTTATACTTATGTCAAAACACAGATATTCATAGTCTGTATACGAAGTCTGGGCAATGATGAGTGTTTATTTTTAATAAATGCATAGGAGGCTAAGGCTCAACCAATGACCAACTGCTACAGTTGCATTTACTGTAGGTGACTGTTTATTAAATAGCACAGCTGAGCTTTGATGTATAAAGGAGGAGGAGGAGGAGGAGAAAAAGAAGAGAAGAATGAGAAGGGCTTGGAAGAGGGGGAGGGTAAAGGAGAGAGGAAGGAAGGAAAGAATAAGGGAGGGAGACATGCAAGGAGAAAGAAAAGATAATCCTGACTTTCCCTTCTAATGAACCTGAGGCCAAGACATAAAGGAAAAAAATACCATTTGGAAGAGTTGTTATAAATATGACAAGAAAGACTTCTTCCCAAATGCCCCATGAAACTATCCTCCCTACCATCACCACCCCACAGAACCTTCCCTAACTTCTCTTAAAGTGCCAGAGACAAATGGGGGATCAGAGAATATTCCAGACTCAGAACATAAAGGTTTACAGCTAATGGACAGTTTATGACTGGAACCTATGACATGGATCAGTCCAGATGTTTGGGGAGCTTTATACTTTCCAACAACAGCTGGTCCACTGCACCTACCAAATTTACGTCAGCTGCTTTGTATACTTTTTGGAATATCTGAAATATCTCAACAGCTGGATTCCATGTGTTTTCTTTAGGGATATACTGTGACTCCGTGGAAAAAAGTTAGAAGGTAAAAAGAAAAATGAACTTGAGAAAACTAGACAAGGCCTTTGCATATGACAACTATATGCAAGTTGTCCTGAAGACAAACAGGGATTTCCCCCGTAGGAAAGAGTGTCACCCAAACCCTTTTCACTTTCAGAGGTGACCAGTCAATAGCTGTGTGATAAGGCAAGTTCATTTACATTATGAGCCCAAGGTCCCTCGTTTGTAAAATGAAGTGAGTGAACTGAACGGTCTCCATGAGACTTCTTCCGGTCTGTCATTGGCTTAGACTTGCCTCTCTGGGAATGCTGTGCTCAAACCCCATGGGAGTTGGCTTGACTTGCTCTGTGGAGGTCATCCAATCTTGATTTCCACTCAACTTGTTTTGTGAATTCTACTTTTAAGTTGGCCTGGGAATGTCTCCTCTAAAATTTACAACTAGATGAAATAAACTTAAGAAGGACAGCTAATTAGCACGAATAGAGTTGCCAGCAATAACTTATGAGAGGGAAGTTCTGCAAGGATAAAGGAAAACGATTCTCCCCGGACACAAGAAAAGTTCCACTGATTTGGCACGTGGAACTTTTGGGTGCCAGGATTTAGGGCAGAGGGGTGATTACTAGGTCTTTTTCCCTGAGAAAGGTGTGATTCCAAAGTGGAAATAGATAAACGAGCCCCTGTGTCCTTCTGTTCAGGAGGAAATGAGACTACACCACTCAGACATTTGCCTGGATCCATTAAAGCATGACTTCTGGAACTTGCAGCTGAGAGTCGTCATCTCTTCCTTCCCAGGGATGGATGTCACCCTTCCCAGGAAGCCTTACCCACTCCACCAGCCTTGTTCTGGCTGGATTTCTCTGGCTTGCTGAAGAGTGGCGGTCCAGCCCCAGCAGCACTGGGTAATGCACAGACCCAGGCCACTTCCGCTTCCATAGGACTCTGCTGTTTTCCAAGGGTTCCCACTGAACATGAGTGACCACAGCTGCTATGGGCCAAGGTCCCCAAGCCATCTTCCAGACATATTGCTGGTTGCAAGCTGACACCAGCCTTAGAGAGCTGGCCAGTACACCCACACTTGTCCTCAAGTTCTGACTTTCCCAGAGACAGTTCCCAAGTATGAAGTAGTAAATTCAGGGAGAAGCTGACTTGCCAGAGTTTGCTGATGGAATCAACTTTGTTTGCTGTAATAGGGCTTTCACATCACCACATTCCAGGGCTGAAGTATAATTACGTTAAACACAGAGTGGCATTCAACCACGCCACTGTTTATGTGCCCAAATCAGCACTCAGAGGAAACTGCCTTTTAAACCTTAACGTTTTGATGTTGCCTTGACATTGCATGTGACTTTGGCAGGAAAAATAAGCCTGGTTATTTGTGCTTGACGTATGACTCAAAAGCTCTGAAGTGGTGTGTTGGATCCGGTAGCCTGCCCACAACGGAGCTGTCTTGTTTTTGCTGGTCCAGCCATGCAAACCAGCTTCACCTGGAGGTAGAACTTTTCCTCCTCACTTTCCTGTTTGTCTTTCTCTAATAGTGATGAAGTGATACAGTGTGACCCTCCACGGCCAAGCTATTGCCTAATAACACTTCTTGGTTCCACAGCACATTCAGATGCAATGTTTTATTCAGTGGACAGGCACCCAGAATGCCCTGTTGCTCCACCCTGCAGGTTGTTTAAGAAGATGGGTGGGTCTTCATGAAAGCTTAACAAAGAGGATTTAATCTACTGGATTAATTACTGATTCTTGGATCTCCAAATGAAAGAAGCCTTACACACCAAAATAATGACTTTTCAGAAGATAGAAAAACACACAGCAAGAACCTTCCTTGCAAGCCACTCTAAGTAGGTCAGTGTGACTACCTCCCCACTTTAAGATGGGGAAACAGAGGTTCTGCCAGGTCCAGCTGTGGCAGAAAGGCAATGAAGATGCTAAAGTTAGACCTGAAAGCCTTCCACTTGGGCCCAGCTTATGTGGTCACAGAGGTGAGCAATATAGATAGGGTGACCACATAACTTACTACACAAAACAGGACTGGATTTTTTTTTCCCCCAGAATGAAAAGGGGATTATTAAAATTTAAACAAGAAGAACAGGCATAACCTGTGACTTTCTGGCAAACCAGGAAGTGTGTCCAAGTCATTCTCCAGCAGCCTTCCTCAGACATACCACATGTGGGTAAACCATGAAGCCAGTGAAGCGTAGGCTTCACACCCCTCCCTGCACGGGTCCCTGTGGGGCTGGGAGTGGCCGGGACTTGGGGGATGTTGCAGATGTGAAGCGAAAGCCACGAAGCATTTCTACGTAAGGATCACTGGTAACTCCCCTGAAAATATTATAGGAAAAGTCCCAGATTTCCAAGTCTACCTGTTGTGATTTCTTTCCTAAATAATTATTCCCTTTTGTACTTAATTTTTTTTTCTGTTCATGATAGCAGTTTTTTGGACTTAATTTTGCATACGTAATTTTTTATTCTAATTTTTTTAAAGAGCATCCCTCTCCTCACCCCCTAACCCCCACCCGAATTGTGTAATCCTCAGATTCCACACCTTGTACTAAAGCCACCTGCTTAGGTGGGCAGTCTGGGGAGAGAACGAGGGATCAACCTCCTAATGGGGTGCAAATCAGGTTATTTTTTACCCTCACCACACTTACACCAATGAAATTAGATCAAATGATCTCTAAGGGCAGCGCTAGAGAAGAAAGTCCATCTCCGGGCTGGGCCTGGGGGGTGACAGGTGAAAGAAAAGCGGCAGCGGTAATCCTGACTCCTAGTCTTTGGTTTTAGGAAGAAACATAGGGGAAAAGGATTTATTGTGTGTGTGTGAGCTTCAGGTCCTTTTCTAGTTTCTAGTGGTAGAGGTATTTCCTGCCCTAGAGCTTCACTCTGAGCCAATTCCTGAGCCAGCATCTGCTGCTGCCCACCCCCCCACCCCCCGACTCACACACACTCTGCTCAGCTTCCAGGGTAGCCGCTCCTAATCACGGTGCCCTGAAGATCCATCCAAAGCGAGCTTTGGGAGTCTTTCAACCTAATCCTTTCTCTGCACTGACTCATTTTGTGGCTTTGCCATGTGAACTTCGGTTTTCTTGGCTGTACAATGTAAAGAAGTAATACCTGCTCCTCAAAATTTTTAAATCAGCTGACCTCTCCCTACACACATGTGAAAGCAACACCTTAGGTGCATGGAATGTAAGGAAAGAACAGGTGATTGTTAAAACAAAACAACAGGAAAATAGTCTGGGTAGAATTTCTGATCATATTTCAAGTAATGAAATGAGGGGCGTGGCTGGTTAGCTCGGTTGGTTCGAGCCATGGGGCTGATTAAGTCCAGGGTTGCCAGTTCAATCCCTACATGGGCCACTGTGAGCTGCGCCCTCCTTAAATAAAAGTTTTAAAAAAATCAATTTCACATAAAAGCTTAAAAACAAAAAGAAAGAAAGAAATGAAATGAGATGCTTTTGTTTTATCACCAGCTCCACACATTGCAGAATCTCTGCCTCAAGGAGTTACACATTTTTCGCCAGTCTGCCATCATGTTTCATGATTGCCAAACAAGCGAATGTCCTTTTAAATGGGCTCCTGATTTCCAAACACTCAAATTCTTTAGAATGTGAAAACTAGAGCCCTGGTTGTTATCTGCAAATCACTCCACGCTCTTTCAGCTCTGTCACCTTTCATATTTCTGCATAGGTCACACATTTCCTCACTTCTGGACATGCTGCTTCTCTGATTAGAATGCCTCTTTATGTCTTCCCCACCCTGATTGCTCCTTGTCACCCTTCAAAGGTTTCCCAGCTACCCGTTTCCCAGAAGACCTCCTGACCGTTGCTGCCCTCCGTCCGTCACTATTGGCACCTAGTTCCTCACATCCCAGTACTCTACGCTTGCTATTCAGTTTTATCCACTATCTGTCTCCCCCACTGTGAGCAATCTGAGCATAAGGACTGTATTTACTATGGTTGTGTAGACGTTCAATAAATGCTGAATAAGTGAACAAATGAATGAAAGCAAAAAGGCAGAGTAGAGTACTTATAAGGCAAGAACTTAGTAGTCCTGGAAATAGATTTAAATAATTTCCTGTGAACCTTATTCTGGTGTTAGCCAACTTAGAAACCATATCCCACAGTGGGAACACCATATGGGTAATACTAGTCACAGATTCAGATAAGAGAAATTTCAGGGTCTGGGAGAGCTTGAGTGACATACAGAAGGGCAAACTGGACTCTCCAATTTCTGATCCTTCCCCCTCAGCCTCTTTCATTCCTGGCTTTTAATATTGCTGCCTTCCTGAAAGCAAGATGAAATTTGTAGGTCTAGGGCATGTGGGTGTGTTATGCCATGCGGACTATAGGTCCCTTTGCTCTGGGGACCTCTGCAAGCATGGCCGTTGCTGCTTCAGTCCAGCCCTGGGAGCCCAGAGCAATGTTTTTCATTTGCCCTTGTAAACTGTAGCACGGAGATAGCTAAATTTTTATGCTTAGTAAGTTAGGAAAATTAATTTTTAAGTCCAAATTAGAGCTAAGGGAGCATGGGAAAATTTGAAACGCTAGCTTGCCTTCCTAAAACTCACTGAAATAATTGCTAGGACTAGGAGTCAGAACTACGGTTGCCCCTTTTCTTTCACCGCCATCTTGCACAAATTAAAAACTGAGGAATTAAACACATTGGAAAAATTTCAAGTTGTCCAGGTTGCAGGAAAATTGAAATGATAATTTTAAAATTACACTGAAACTATGCTTAAAAACTATAAAGACAGTTGACTCTCTCTAACACTCTCTCTCCTGTTATATTAAAAGACACCAACATTGTCCTAACTTTAAAACAACGACGTTTACTGCCCATCCTGTCTCCAGCGTAGCATGAGCTGGAAGGAAGTGAAATGGCACTTTGGGGGCACTGTCATCACCGTTGTCAGGATTGTGAACACTTGGTGTCTTACTTCCAACAATTTGCATATTTACAATGGGATGGATGTGTGTGTGTTTAGTGTGGGGATGGTTATACATTTTTCCCGTTAAACGGAAATGAATTCAGAAGAGCTTCGATAATTTCTACTGTCGCCATTTCAAAGAATAAATGACTGAAACTGAAAAAAGGACCCAGAAATTCTGATTTCTAATCCTACCTTTGTCCCATTGCCTTTCGGGGATCCCTCCCCCCCTTTTTGTGTTGCTTAATGATAGCAAAAAATAGACATATTTGTATCCATGACTAGAGGCAGTACCTGGATAGCTATTCCCTGGACCCTGACTAGAATGTAATTTCTTTAGTGTCACAGTGAGCTGCCATAGGATAAATTGCTACAACATTAAAAAATTTTTGCTTCCTAGAACAGACCCCACCACACTCATCAGGTGGGTGTCCCACTGGTTTTCGATGTAACATGCTCATTCCTAGTTTCAGGTCTTTGTAGAATGCTCTCCCTCTCTTCTCTGCTTACCAATCAGGTCCACCCAGGCCTCACTTCCTTTGAGGAGGCTTCCCCGATTCTTGTCAGCTCATAAGTGTGTCCTTCTCTGCATTCCCCTAGCACTGTCTGAATTGTTCTTAGAACTTAGTTCTATTCTCTTTTTCTCTTTCCTGAATTTTGAGCTCCTGTAAACCACAGAACAAAGTCTGTGTCTTATTCTGGAGAGTTGTGATATCCCAGGTTCATATTAAGCACTAAAGAAGCAACTGATGAATGTTTGCTCAAGCGGCCAAAAAAATCATCTAATTCTTGGTGGTACTCCAAGGTTTGATGAAGAGCAAGATAGCAGGAAGGAAAGCACATGAATTTTGAGTCAGACAGAATTTTCTAATCTCCCTTGGCTCCATTTTTGTTTTTTGTTTTTTGGTAAATAGAAATACAGAGACCTCACTTGCCAAGTTATCAGAACTAGAAATAATAATGTGTGAAACACCAAGTACAGTGCTTTCTCTACGGTCGGTTCTCAATACATGGAAGTTGTTATTGGTTATGTACCAAGACCTAGAAAAATGGTTATTTTGTATTAGATTGTCAAACAGATTAAAGGGTTTTGAGATTTCTCTTATTGAAGGAAAATAAAATTATTGAGTAACATTATTAGAACTTGTGATCAGAGAACTCTAGAAGGAAAATGGGAAAGGTTGCAGTATGTCACAGGCTTGTCTGTGTGACATTTTCTTTACTTATCATCATCAGGGGGAGGCCTGAAGTTTTCTGCACAGTGAATACAGCAGCAGCCACGTCTTCATAATGAAAGGTTTGAGAGCATATTTCCAGCAAATGAAGAGTCTGAAATGTTCTGGCTGTTGGGAAAACCTATAACTAGAATCCAAGTAAATACCCTATAAAAGAAGAGAGTTCTCTTCAAGAGTCTTATAATAATAACCTGGTGAGCAACTTATTTTATAAAGCACTGAAGAGAAGGTCCATGTGGCTTAAGGACAGATATCTACAAAGAACCACTGGTTACCTATTCTTGAATGAGTCATATGCCCTTGTCCTCTTGTGGTTTCCCCATTTGTGAAAATGAAAGTGACAGTTTTTAAAAGGTATTATCATTGAGGTCTAAATAGATGTATAGTGTAGTGATTGAAGATACTGGCTTTGGAGTCAGAAAGACTTGGGCTTAAATCCTGGGTGTACTACTTACCAACTGTCACACTGAGCAGAGAACTTCATTATATCTTACTTTTCTCATTTGTAAAATGGGGGTAGTGTTCCTATCTCATAGGGTCATTGTGAAAATTAAATAAAGTACCTGGAACATCACAAGAACTCAACAATTATTAGCTATTTACTATAAGCTATAGTAAAGTACCATAAGCTTCTTATAGGAAAAAACCCCATATAATTCAAAATCCAAATTATTTAACTGGCAGATATGTTTGGGAGAGCATTTTCAGTTTTAAAAAGATTTTAAATATGCTTTCATTTTAAATAAGCACTGCCTGCCAAATGATATTTAGTTGATTCACAGAATTTCTGATTATTTTTATATGCTTGTAGAATTGCAACCACCAGTATTAGGAGTGTATCACATTTATCTGCCACATAACAGTGCTCCCTCCCTTTTGATAATTTTACTCTGAAATACTGGGACTGGATGAAGTGAAAGGGAGAATTATTAAATTATCAAGTTGCGAAGTAGTCAACCTTTACTGTTCTTTGAGATTCTCACCCATATTCATTTTCTTCAATAATGTAAATTGCACATTAATAATCTTAACTTCTTAGATATATATTTGTGAATGAGACTTAGAAGGAAGCTTTATAAGTAACTGAAAAATAATGATTGAAAAATAGGGTTTTTTTAGTTTAAACTGTTGCATACAAGGGTGAAGACACTTCAGAAGATCTAGTCAGATAGAACACCCTCATGCACAGATACTGAGGGACTAAGCACAGCCCAGAGGAGGTTGGAAATCAAGAAAAAGCAGGAGTGGGAGAGGGTGGGGCAAAGGGTGACTGGACCAAGACAGGAAATGGCAGCATAGACATATTGGGTCCTGGTTCCCAAAAGGTTAGGTCATACAAGTGTCCTTGATATCTCCATTCCTTACAGTGATGAACAGAAGTAGCTTCTGGCTGCTCGTCTTCTTTCTGCGCCCTCTGTGGCTGCCATCATCCAATCCAGCTTCTGCCCTTCGCTCACTATTCTATGCCTTACACAACTGAAAACATGGAGCACTGGGGTTGTTTACTCTCGGAGTCACAGAAGAATGAATATTTGAGCTGAAAGCCAGATAAGCCCAGGAATACAGTCTGATTGTGATATCTTCCACAACCTCTGAATACTTCTTTTGATGTGGAAATCATCTCACGAATTATGTAACAATAAGCATGCTTTTTAAATAACTTTATTGAGGCATAATTGACATACCATAAAATCTATTCATTGGAATGTACAGTTTAATGACTTTTAAATAAATGTATAGAGTTGTGTAATCATTACCACAGTCCAGTTTCAGAACATTTCCAACACACCACGAAGATCTCTTATGCTTGTTTTTAGTGAATCCCCAATCCTACCCACAGTCCCACGTACTCACCAATATGCTTTCTAGCTCTTATAGATTTGCCTTTTCTATACCTTTGAATGGAATCATAGAATATGCCTTTTGCATCTGGCTACTTTCACTTAGCATAATGTGTCTGAGTTTCATCTATGAAGTTTGTATCAGTAATTTGTTCCTTTTTATTGCTGAGTAGCATTTCATTGTCCATGCACCAACTGATAGACGTCTGAATTGTTTCTAATCTTTTGGCTATTATAAATAATGCTGCTATGAACATTCACATATGTCTTTGTGTGGGTATATATTTTCCTTTCTCTTGGGTAGATTCCTAAGAGCAAAATTGCTGGGTGGGATGGTAGGTTTAACTTCTTAAGAAACTACCAAATTATTTTTCAAAGTGAAAAATATTTTACATTCCCACCAGCAATGTAAGATGGTTAGAGTTTCTCCACGTCTTTCCCAACAGTTACTATTGTCTGTCTTTTTAATTATATCTATTCAGAAGGATCCACTTATCAACTTGAAACTGGCCCTATGATATCTGTATACACAGAAAGGGAATGCTTAGCGGCTGTTGCTTGTTTGGCTAATTAGAATAAGTAAAACAAAACAAGACAAATAAACTAGCACTTGATGTGAGCAGGGGTAGAAGCTTGGTGCTAACTAGTAGTCTTTTCCCTCCAGCCAACTGGCCATCTCCTCTCCTATACAACTCTTCCTCTGCTCCAGCAGACTGAAGCAGATCCCTTTAAGGATAAGCCTATCATAGACCATGTGTTATTTAAAAAAAAAAAAAAGCAAACAAATAAATTCAGGGAGGTCATTTATTCTTGATCTTCTTCCCCAAAATGATGGGATTGAGTGATAAGTGAGGCAGGCAGAGAAGAGGACTGCAATGAACCCACCATTTGTCAAGTGCCCTCATGCTGGGGATGAGATAAGCATTGTCATATGAAGTTCTCATAATCCTTGAGATAATTTTACTATCGCCGTATCACAAGTGAAGATGTGAAGGCTCAGACAGGTTAGGGAAGTTGCATAAGGCCACACAGTAAGTGAAGCTGGGATTCAAGCCCAGCTCACCTAGTTCCAAGCCAATTTTATTTCACTACGCCAACTGAGAAGAAATAAACAAAGGACAGTTCTAATGAACAGGGGGATAAAAGTTAATGTAAATGTTCACTAATGAGAAAATATAACAATGAGATTTTTATAATGGCCAATTATTATACCTAAATTATACTGCCAACAGCTATCTTGTGGTACACGGCTTCTATTATTTCCACACTTTGGTGCCATAAGCATATACAAAGTTCGAACCCTGGGCACTAAGAGTCAAACTGGCAGCATTAGGAGGAATGGGGAGTTTTATTCTCCCTTAATTGAAAAAGCATTTTGGTTTTCTCCCAGCTGAGGAAAGATTGTTCATTCTGAGCACTCACCCAGAGAGTGCAGCGAAAATCCAGAGACATTTTTACCACCAAGGGTGAGAAACAGAACTTCCAGAATTAAACTGGTACATTTTTAGAGTAATCATTCTGCTTCCCTTGGGTAAGCAGAACCTTTACTAATGTCATTCCACCCACCACCACCTGGCATCCCTGTGTGGTGGCGGTCACAGCAGAACATATGCGTAGACGGAGTGGGACATTTAGAAGGAGTTACAGGGCATTTGGAGGAAGTGTCTCAAAGAAACACCTTTAGATTCCACAGTGGAGTCCTCTTTAATCTCTGCCTTAAAGAATATTTGATTTATGTGTCTCTTACCTCATTTTTTCCATAAATGTTTATATGGTCATCACGAAAGAAAAAGTGGTAGCTCATGTTTAGGATGTCTAGTTTCCCTCTGGTTCTTCTATTCCTTAGGGCATCGAGTTAGGGGTTGTTTATGATTAGGTTGGGAACATGGTAAGAGGGACGAGGGATAGGTGACGAAAACATGAGTAATATACTGTGAAATTATTTTTTTCTTTAACAACAGCCAACACAAATTTTGGTAATTGGGGATTATTTGGATTCTTACCAATTAAATCTTCAAATTTTAGGGCTTTAATTAAATCCTGACTCTGGCAGTAGCTTGGTACTCAGCTCATATCACGTACTTATTAGCATTTGTCTTTGGGAATAAAAATACCAGTTTTATACCACAGGATCTAAGAGTGAGAAAAAAACAGCAAAAGTGATTATAAGGTATTTGCCGGATTTACAAGTTATTTTCTTATTGGTGTACCTCCTAAAATCAGTAATAATAGTAGCATAAATCAATGAACTTCCGAAATTGTGTTCTAAGAGATGTTAATAGGTGATTTGTGGTGGGGGAAAAACCCAACTCCGTAAGTTCAGGAACCACGGAGCGAAATGTGTGCAACACCAAAGAGCATTTAATGTATTAAATGTGCATTATGCGCCTCCAAGAGGGGGGATGCTGTATGGGGGTATTTCCCGAGCTGCTTGAAAAGAAAAGCATTTAGTAACAGGAATATTTTGTAAAACATTATGGGGAAAGATGGCACAGAACATTTGCACTTGCTTTAGGAGTATAGTTTCTTGCCTATCAAAAGTTCACATACCTGGGTAGCTCTTTTCATCTCACCCATATTCTGCCTTTCTAATACCTCCAATAAGGACCCAGACGAGTAAACACATAGAAGATAGAAATGTATTGAAAAAGGAATATCTATGACCCATTCCAATTCTGAATTGTCTTCTAAAATCCAGCCTGACTGAGGCATTCACTGGTTAATGGTAGTTTCATGTGAAAGGGGCATTCTTCATTAACAGAACGAAATTAACTAGTATACTAACGAAATGAAGTTCACAGAACATGCCCGAGCATCATGCCTGTAGTTCATTTGGTCTACATACGTAAAGTGGATCACCAGCATGATTAGCCATGTTGTAAGCCATAATACCTGTTACATATGGGTTTATGAGCTGTTTTATTTTTTCTAAAATACATTGAAATAAACATATAACATTTTGAAAAAATCCTGGTCTGATACCATCTAAAATCATGTGGCATACCATAAGTAGTAAGTACTCTTAATATACCTTGGGAGACATCAACTGAATTTAAGAATATATAAGGTCCTTTGCTAGGAGAAAAGAGGGAAATTATTCGTAATGGAAAAGAAGTATGCTGTAATTATAAGGATGACCTATACCTAGTATGGTGCCTAAAACAAAACAGGCATGCAATATATCTATATCTATATATATACAGACACACACATATATATCCATTTAAATAAATGAGTGAATGCTTAGCATATCTCTGAATTATCTCTATTCCCTAGTCTCGAAACCAATTATTCATCAAGGTAAAGGCTCCCGTCAGAGCTCTTAGCCCATGAAAATTAAGTTGTGGAGTCTGTTCCTTTCGTAGGAAATGTGAAACTCACGAAATTCAAATACTCTTAGAAAATCTAAACACATTTTCATTTACCAATGTCTATAATAGAGGCAAAAATAAACTTAGATAAATTGACTTAAATACATAGATATTAGCTGTTGACATTTCTTAAAACACTGGAAAAGGAAATGGAAATTCTCACAAATTTGGAGGCAGCTTTGTGTAACTGAAAGAATGAGGACAGAAAGCCTGGGCAGTAATAATTAGCTTTGTATAACCTGGTAAAGTCAATGTCTCTGAGTTTCAATTCAGTTTTCTCATTCAGAAAACGAAAAGATGAGATTAAATTATAAGTCTCCTCCCAGCACTAAAATTCTGAGTCAAGTTTCCGATTCTTCTTCTCCTGGAGGCTCCTGACCAGTCTTTAGTGTGAAGCTGCAGGTCTTTCCCAGGATTCAGCAGGCAGTCTGGTATGGCCCTGTGTGTGGACTCGCATACTGGCAAGCAGAATCTTTGGCATACAAGTCAAAGCTCTCGGTTGTTCAATTTTTAAAGAAGTTTATTTAGAAAAAATTTTTTAAATGCTCTCATTTCAATATTTCAAGTAAATTTTATCACAAGGCATTGTATTTAGCTGTTGAGAACATATTCTCTAGTCACATTGTTTGGGTTTGAATCCTGGCTTTAGAATTTACATGGGGATAGATGTGTTAACTAATCTTATTGTAATCATTTCACAATATATACATGTCTCAAACCATCACACTGTATACCTTAAACGTACACAATGTTGTATATCAATTATATCTCATTACAAAGTTGGGGGGAAAAAGGCATCTTATGTCAAGGGACTTCTCTATGACTTAGCTACCTTATCTTTTTTAAGTGATTACAAAAAGAAAGAAAAAAATAATGGTACTGATACCTACTTCATACATTTGTGGGAGGCACAGAATTAAACAAAAAAAATACTTGCCAGGCACTTAGGAGAGAGCCTGGCACATACTAACGAATCCATAAAGCAGTTTACCACTGATCTTTCCCATATATCTGTTATCTAGAAAAACATTTTTTTCCCTGCTAAAGAACACAATAAAAGTACTCACTTGGTGTGTACCTAGCTCTTTATTCTGACCTATTTAATGTTCACATTTGCAGAGGAAGTGAGGAAGGCATTGCCTGACTATTCCCGATCACTTCTTCTCTAGTGTTCTGTTTCACTCTGCCTTTAGCTAAGTTGCTTTGGTTAAATCATCACATTTTTCCCAATGTTGACTGTCTTTCTGTCTGGCTGTGTGCTGTTGGACCTTTCAGGGCAACTATAAAGAAGTTATATGTGAAATGCTGACTTGTGTCGAAGACGTTTCAGGAAGTCCCTGTAACTGTTTTTGTGAGGCAAAAGAGATAATGCCTGTGGTTTCAAAACTGCGAAAGTGCTGTTCAACTACCACTTAGTATCTGTAAGGTCCAATTTAAAGATAAAATCTAGAGGGGAAATGCCAGAATGTGGGATGTGACCCTGGAAGTTCTCTCACTGTTACAGGGTACAGCACACATTTCCCATGGGTCGTGGAGTACAGTATGCATTGTTCTACACCATTTCATATACAGTCTTCCCTCATTATCCACAGGAGGTTGGTTCCAGGTAACCCCGCAGATACCAAACACCATGGATGCTCAAGTCTGTTACGGTAGTAAAGTTGCTGGGTAGTCTAAAGTTATACTTGGATTTTCAACTGCCAGAGTGTTGGCTGCCAACACCCATGTTGTGTAAGGGTCACTATAGTTGTTTCTATGTCCTGATTCTGCACTAGGAGAGGGATGATCTGAGGGGAAAAAGAGGAGCAACTTCCCCAAGAAGGTTGAGAAAAAAAAGACTGAGGCAACTGAAGGGAAGAAAAGGCCAGAGTCATTCTGAACTATCTTCTCACATTCATAAACATTTTAAATAAATAGTAATACTAGTATTTCACATTTAAAAATAAATTTTTGTTTTCCTTTAAAATAATTAGCAGGACATTTTATGTACATGAATATGTCTCCTACTTAAGAGAAAAAATACACATTTTGAATAACAGCCATTAAAACAAAATCCTTTAAAAACTGTTTTTACTCTATAAATGATGTGTCCCCATTTAATATGTAAATGAATGATATTAAATATGGGTGTCGTTCCTTTATTTTAGAAACACACTTTTGCAAATTTTTTTTGGAAGCATAACACATAAGAGTGATACCACCGGCTAGAAATAGTTGCTGGGGGAAAAGAATTGACATAAAGCAAACAGCATGTTATTAGCACAGAAGAGTACAATTAGTAACAACATTTTATCCTATCACACACAACTGCAATGCTGTGTATCTAAAAACAAACTTCCCAAAAAAGGGAATGGAAAAAAGGTAAAATATTTTTTTCTTGTTAATTAGCACAAGTCACAAAGATAAAGGGGTTTTATTTTGAAGTAGAAATTACTGAGGGCAATCTCAGGTGAAGATAAAGATTAAATTCACAAGACAAGGTGATGTCTTTATATCTTCATGAATGTAATCCACCATATATCCAGCTAAATGTTTTTAAAAATCGTACCAATTTAACTCATCTCTCCCCACATCTCCTAAAAGATTTTAATGGCTGGATTTCTTTGAAACTCAAGGACATTTAAGAATTCTCCAAGTTGCAAAAATAGGACACTCTTTAAGAAATAAAAAGTCTGCCAAATTCTTTCTATAGGTAACGAGCTGAGTGAGGCAGTGTAGTATGGTGCCCAATTTTCAATGCCAATCAGAACAGTTAACTTGGTCCTTACAACCCACAGGGAGCCTCCAGCTATGGGTGGTTTTGCATTGTTCGAATTCTTCCAGGAGACTCAAGGCTGACAGCCACTAACTACCCTGGGAGCCAGAGCTGACCTCGGAGGAGACTCTTGTCACCTTCTTGATTTTATAACCTGGCTCTAGCAATGATGAAGAAAAACAGAGAGTAAAGGTAAAGGTGATTCCAGGCACTGCCAGTCAGTTCCCTGTACATAACCTGGACTGTTCAACTCTCTCCTTTATGCCACGTGTATGGCTCAAATCAAGTGACTGGAAACTTGAAGGGAAAAAGCTGATAGCTGATAGATGCAGAAGTGTAGCAACTTACCTGAAAACTTTGATCATTCTTCCTTTAGTTTGATCAGTTTAAAACACAAGCAAACGTAAGCTGTTAAAGTGGAACGGGTGCCACCAAGCGCTGCCTTATTGTCACCTTCTTGACAAGCTCATGTAATTCTTTATAATCATTTTTAAATAGATCTACCCACTGAAAATGGGGCTGAGAATTTTATTCCCAGCCCTTCCCGTCCAATATACAAATCTGGGTTTGAATCAGTTTGGCACATGTCTTAGGTACTTCTCAAAGAATTCTGATACCATTCCTTGCTGCCTGAAAATCAGACACTCTGCTAACAAAGTGGGCACACTAGTCAGATTTTTAAAAACTTTATTAAATCTCAATGTTTCCATTATTTTCATGTGACTTTTCTATTTTAATTTTTTTTAGAACTAAAAAACTATTTAGAAACTCCAGTATTAGTGGGCTATTTAAATTTGGCTAAGTTATCTGTGCCCTGGTTTCTTTATTTGTAAAATAGGAATTACAATGGTACCTATCTCATAGGGTGGCTATTATGATTAAATAAGATAATAAGCTAAAGAATATTATGCTTAGTGATATAAGTCAGATGGAGAAAGACACATACCATATGTTCTCACTTATATGTGGAATCTAAAGAACAGAATAAATGAGCAAACTAAACAGAAATAGTCTCAGAGATATAGAGAAAAAAACTGATGGTTACTAGATTGGGGGGTGGGAGTGGGGGAGAAGGTAAAGGGATTAGAAAGTACATATTAGTAGCCACAATTTTGTCACGGGGATATGAAATACAGTTTGGGGAATATAATCAATAATGTTGTAAAGATTTTATAGGGTGTCAGATGGGCACTTGTCTGATTAGAGAGACCACTTCATGGATGGTGAAGATGCCTGACCACTGCACTGTACACCTGAAGCTGAAGCTGAATAATATTGAATGTCAGCTATATATATATATATATATATATATATATATATATATATATATAGTCACGGGATGTAGAATACAGCATAGGGAGTAGTGTCAGTGGAATTGTAACAACTATATACGATGTCAGAGGGGTAATAGATTGGGGGAGGGAGGTTAGCACTTTGTAAGGGGTGTAAATGTCTATTACATTGCTTTGTAGACCTGAAACTAATAAGAAAACATTTCATATAAGCATAAAAAAAGATAATAAACTTAAATCACATGGTCCAGTACCTAAAACTAAATGATCAATAATCAGCTGTCATTATTATTTTAAGTGCACTGCATTCTTCGAAACCACTCTTTTGATGCCACTTGCCATTCATAGAACAAAATAGAACCTATCCATGCAACCTTGTATTTATCAATGAGGTGTCACCTTCCAAAACCCTGAGTGGGTCTGCAGTGGGGATGAAATATATAGCTGTTTATTGGGCAGCATCAGAAGAGCAAAGCTATGAAATGGGAAGAAGTAAAATTGGGATGCTTACATATCCTGTTCAGTCTATATTCCATTTTCTCAGAGCCACCCTTCAGCATATTTATAGAAATGTTAATTAAAACTGTGATTCATTTATACACTATTAGATTGATGTGGAAGTGTCTGAGGGCTAAATGCAATTACGTTGTTCACTAAGACTGGTAGGCACCATTGCTTTATCTTCAGTTGAATGGCTTCTTATTGACCAAATTAATAATCACAGTTTTAGTTACTCCATTTATATCACAGAAAATTAAAAATGAGCAGCCCTGTGTAAATTGGCATTGGATGCACTGACATCAATGTACTTATTGTGATAAAAAGATTACTAATCACATCTTAACACCTTTCCCTCCTCACCTCCCACCTCTTCCCCCACCTCCATTTTTATTCATCGGAAGGGAGTGGTAGAATTACAATACTGGAAGCATTTTTGGACCTCAAATTAAACATTTCAAAAGTATCTTTAATCTAGCCTCTTCATGTATATCCTACTTTAGCACATGCATTAACAAAGCAGCTACTTATATGGTCACAAGTGGGTGTCAGAACCATTTGGAGAGTTTGTTTCTGTTATGATAATTTGAGATTCTCAGCCCCGTCACTAGTTATTAAATGGTTCTGATACAGTTACATGTTTGGAAACTACCATCTAAAAGAAATTAGCTAATAAGTCTAAGTGGAAATTAGGCAATATTTGAAAAAGGAGCTTAATGATACACTTTTTATAGTTATTCTTCTTGGGTTTTGCTTTCATGAGAATTTGAATATATTTGAATACAGACATACTCTTTATTATAAATTCTAGTGATATGAAGAATAATGAAAGTACAGAGATAAGAAAATGCCTTTAGTTAATATGAATGTAATCAATGTAATTTATGCAAATAATTTTTGATAGCCCTAACAATCCTTTCAAAGTTCATTTCTATATATTTGGCAGTAGCTATTTTTTTTAAATACTCATTGTTCAATCTAGTAAATACAATTCTACTACACTACTTTAAAACAAAATTTAGTAAATTATTTAAGTAATTATAATTCTTATTTATTGTGAGAGCTAATAACTGGTTAAATTATAAAGTTGATACTTTATTAATATAACTATTCTTTAAGAATAATCTTAGTTCAATAAGTTGATTCTTTACTAACTTAAGTGAAAAGCTTTAGTGTTTCCAACTTTTTTCTTCTTTGACTTCACTGTCATTTAATTTGGATGGAGAAAAATGTTGCCATACCTTTGTTGACAGAGAGGATGTGTTCTATCACATTAGAAATTTTATAGCCAGAGGTAGGAATTATACTAATGCAAAAAATGCTTTTGTCATATAAAGGGATTATCCCGTTTACTTTTCTGTAATACAGGAAGACATAAATGTGCATCCGGTGTCTTGGGGGCAGGAGAAAGATCCAGGTAAAGTTAGGAGAAGAGTGGATGGAGAAACTGAGCCCAGAGACCTCACTCCGTCGGTCCCAAATGATTCCTTACCTCCAGCAACTCTTTTCAACAGACTTTCAGGAGGCTCGACCAGCATCCCCAGATGAGGCCATCCCTACAACCCAACTCACAGGGCACCTAAATCTTCCGTGTCAAGTTCACCCTCTAGGTCAGTGGCTCTCAACTAGTGGCAGTAATTCTGTTATGAGATACTGCGTTGTAGGATATTTTAGCAGCATCCCTAGCCTCTATCCGCTAGACACCAGGAGAACTGTGCCCGCCCCACCCTTAGCCAGTTGTAACAACCAAATGTGTCTCTAGACAGGGCCAGATGTTCCTCTGGAAACAAAATCACCCTCCCTTTGAAAACCTCTAGATTAGAAGTGGCAAAACATGACAAGTACCTTGAGTAGTACCTTGTCTTCTCAAATTGTCTCACAAATATCTCCCCCCTTAAAAATGCTGAAATTCCTTTAATAAGGCTTTATTTCTACAGTTGTAGATTACAAGGCTTAAACTATAAGTTCCAGTTGGAGGTAACTTTGGTGGGAATACACCTCAGCTAAACTGCCGCTAGTCAGTCAGCAATGGCAAAGGGCTGTTTTCAAAGCCTCCACAGGTCTTCTCTGACGAAAAGGTATAAGAGATAAAGCCCACCTGAAGTGACCACTTTTCAGAAAGAGGGCTAAGGACAAACTTCCAAACCTTGATTACTTTACCTGAAATCATTTATCTTATCTGTCAAACAGTTGCCGGTACCTTGTCAGGGTCAGTGCTAGAGGTATGTGTGAAAGGTATGGTGACTGCAACATGCTGTAGATGGAAAGAAGGGTCTAGGAGATGGCCAGATATTATATATTTAAGAGGGAGAGTGGATCATTAGAATTTAAGCTCCAGGATGGGAAATTAGGTCTCGCTTATCTCTGGGTCCCTAATAATATCTCTGGGACGTAATAAGTAGTTACATATTTGCTAAAGGAATAAATGAATGATGGGAAGGCCCTTGCACAGCTATTGGGTCTTGGGATGCAGAGCTTTGATAGGATGAGATTGACTGAGAAAACACAGGAGAGAGAGAATGGCCTGAGAGGAAGAGAATGGCCTGAGAGAGAAGTTTGGAGGTGGAGAGGACTAAAGCCCTAGTGAGAATATGCCTGTTCAATTCTCACCAGAAGCAAGACAGTTTAGGGAGAAAGAGCAGGAGCTTAGAGTCAGATTTCCTCAGTTCAGATCCAGAAATCACCACTCATGTTCTTGAAGATTTGCGGGCATTTGTAAACCAGGGATAATGACAGTACTTCCCTCGAAGGGCTGTTGTGAGGAGTCAAAGAGGTAAGACTTCTAAACCTTTTAGACCAGTGAACCAGCAAAGAGTCAGGCTAGGTGGACCCTTGAGAGTGGCAGGGTTTCAGAGTGGGATGAGGGACTTGAAGAGAGCCATGAAAATCTGAATAGTCATTGTGGGGAATGGAAAAGGGAGCCAACCAGGAATGAATAAAAAGTTGACGGAGCATCTGTGAGTACTCCACGGACACAACTGTTGTCTTGGGGATGTGACTAATCAACTCATTTATTTGATTTTCTTTAGTCTTCCTCAGTGACTTTAAAGCAAAATGCAAGAAAATAGATATTGAATTGACCCGAATTTTGGGATTGTTAAGAAAGCTGTGCAAGAAGGTCAAGGAGATATGGGACATGAGACTACAGAGGGAGAATATATTCAAAATGGTAAGCCCAGGAATTAAACTCAAAAAGAAAGAAGTGAAGCCAAAAACAGCTAATAAACTGAAAGAAGTGGCAGAGGTTTGGTGACTGAAAGTCTCAAGGTTAAACAACAGCTCTGGTGGGAGAGGTAGAAAGACAGGACATGGTGGACAGAGCTGTTCCCAGTCAAAGTGTTCAGAGGTGGAGCAGCTCGAGGACACAAGGTCCAATTAAATTCCCCATGGAGATGGGGGCCTGAACAAATGGAAGCACGGCCACTTATTTTCCTCTTGCTTATCTCAAACCACTCTGTTCCCAAGGGCATCTCATCAAAATGTTTTGTTGGCAAGGAATTCAATCATTGATTAACTGTTCTAGTAAAATCCCTCTAACATTCTTAGTATTTCAAAAGGCTGTAGAGTGAGTACTTAGAGATAGGGGGAAGGCTTCAAATAGAAATAAAATATACATTAAGGAATATCAGTAGATATAAAATATTGATAGTTATGTTTATATTTTCAATAGGAACATTATGTGAACTGGAGGATACACGGTGTCTCATTCAAATTAAGCAAACATCATCTTAAGGGATAGATCCTTTTTCATGAAAAAGATATCCCAGATATCACCTAGGATATCTGTCCAAGAAGCACCTCAAAAAAACATTAATCCTTTGCCACCGTAACCTCAGTACTTTCTCTAACTTTTCTCCACCCCACCCTCAACATGAGCACTAACCCCCTTCCCTACACATCATTTATGGGACCAATTCATTCAACAAATACGTACCATTATCGTAGATGCTGGGGAACACAGCCGTTAGAGAGATTAAGTCTCTGTTCGCATAAAGCTTAAATTCTAGAGACACAGTTGACAAATGAGTGAACATACTCATAAATCATTTCATACAATGAAAAGTGCTATGAAAATAATTGATGTGATAAAATATTTTACATTGATTTGTATAGTATGTTAAATTCATATATAATATATAAAATTATCATATATTACATAGGTATATATCTCCATTATCCTTTAAGAAATTAGGCTGTAAGTGACAAATTATTATTCAATATAGAACTAGGGGCAGAACAGAAAAATCACTGATTTGCTGATTTGGTGTTTCTGCCCAAGAAATCACATAGAATATCTGGATTAACCACACACATGAATCACAAATACATAATGAAGTTTTTAAAAGAAATAATATTTCAGGAGGCCTAAACCCGTCCCCCTAACCCCCGCCCCCCAGAAAAAGGTCTTAACCTTCAAAGCTAGATCTACTTAAGAGAATGCTCACCCAGCCCTTTTTTCTCCAGGCCTGTCAAACTAAACATCTGGGGCTGAGGTCCTTTGAGTACAATCTCACAATCCTTGATTTTTAATTCAAACTCCATGGTCTAATTGCCAGTGTTCTTTTTTTCAGAGAACTAGGGCACAAGAATTCTGTTTAGGCTAATAGAAAGATATATTAGGCTACCCTTGAAAAAGAAAAATGTAACAACTGCCTTGCCTGTGGAAGAATTTCTTAAGATTTTCTGGCATTTGGTTCTACAGCCAAGCCAAACAAGAGTGAAATGGAGATTTTGTTTCTAATCTAGGATCAGGTGAGAGGAAAACAGGAATCTAATGGGGCTGTTCCTAAATATTTTTTCCCTTTTACCCAACCAGTTAATATAACCAGTACATTAAGCCCTTGTGTTATAACCAAAATCCCAACCACTACAGATGGGTAGGGTGTCCCCTGGAGACCCCACCAAAACAGTCCTTTAGCTTCAGTGAAGAACTTCCTATGAAATGCCAGCACTAGCACATCTTATTTGCACTTTTATTCATCCTTCTTTTTTAAGCAACTAAAAACAAGCTTAAGGGCATGTTTGTTAGGTTGCAAGCTACTCAAGGTAACAAAATTAAAGCAGAATAGGCAGATTTCATAAACCCTCTTTATAAATGGAACTTTTGTTGGTCTTGTCAAGAAAGCCGGTATTGGCCAGGCTGTAAGCCTGTGTTCTGGGGGATGGATGTTCACATCTTCCCCTGTTCTAGTTCAGTGTGTCTCGGGTAACAATTGATAAGATGTCATAAAATACTGAGGAGAATTCCGGTGGCATCCATGTTATCATTTGTGTTTGAAAGGGACTCCTCCTAGAACATTATCTCAGATAAAGATAATCAGAGCATGCCTGAGCCATAACTCTGACCTACCCGGCTATCACCAGATTCCTACTTCTTTTTTTCATCTATCTGCCCCAGCTGAGAGAGTGGAGGGAGTTGCCTCCCACCTCTGGAGGGTAGGAATGTTTTGTTTCAGCTTTTCAGAGAGTAATCAAGGAATCTGAACTGGAAAACTGCTCTGGGACCTTTGCGGCTCACTGTATAAACACATAAAGGGCATACATCAGGAAGTTTTCAACTGTAGGGGGGTCTACCTCTTGTCTCTTCCCTTCTACTAGACATTTTCCTGTACGAGGTCCCTTCTACCCGTTCTCAGTCTTCTTCACTGTGCTCTTTTCGCACTAAATTCCTCACTATATTTTAGTCAGCAGCACTATCCCTCAGCCTAGCACTGCCTGTGACGTTCTGCCTTTCAATGCCAAGACCTCAGTGTGATTCTCTGTGTTGGGTTACCCTACCTGGTGCAGCTAGCTAACACCTTAGCCGCACCATTTAGAATTGTCCCTAAATGCAGGGGCTGGCCAGGCCTTCCCAGTCTCATCAAACCTTTTGTCTGAGTATTCAAGTATTCAAGCCCTCAAGTAACTAGAAAGTGATGTTTGTGGTGAATAGAAAGAAAGTATCTCTTCAAATATGTCGCCTGTGAATTTTTACATGCTCTTTTAAAACCAAACTTTGTTCCAGGATAATCAAGTTGCCCTATTTTTAAACATTTTCTCAAAATTTGATGGCCAACAGAGCAGAATTTAATGAGTTTAATTTTTTTCAACTTTGTGTCTCTAATCTGGGTAAAGGCAGATCTTCCTGAGTTAGATTGATATTAGGATGGTGCAAAGGTAATTGCAGTTCTTTGCAATTTTTAACCTTTTAAACCGCAATTACTTTTGCACCAGCCTAATACATACTATTAACCCTTGTGCTGTGTTGCCTCTGCAAAATCATTATTTGTATTCCTGGGAAGGGGCTTGGGGTGCCCAATAATGAGACAGCTGGATTAAATGACTGATAATCAATTCTGATTTTATTTGAGCATTAAAATCCCTT
The DNA here is from genome assembly GCF_004115265.2 of Rhinolophus ferrumequinum. Lineage (NCBI taxonomy): Eukaryota > Metazoa > Chordata > Mammalia > Chiroptera > Rhinolophidae > Rhinolophus > Rhinolophus ferrumequinum. The sequence continues at coordinate 40,842,467 of NC_046289.1, read as the reverse complement.
TTCGTGTTTTTATTTTACAGAACACAGTAATATACCAACTGAGAATAACAGGTGCGTTTTAAGTGTTAGGCAGTGAAAACCAGGACTACATCGCCGCACTATTAAATTTCTACATGCAATTATTTTGTCTTCCAAAGTACTATACGTTAGCTAAATATACATTTAAGACCTTAAAGTTGGACTTATTTATTTTGATTGCTTTAAAATGCATTTGGTTTTGCTTTTTAAATGAACTTCAATAGTTACCAAAAGGAAAAATGAACCTAATTTCTTTATTATGACCTTCAGCCAGAATGAACAGTACTTAATTTTGGGAAAGCATTCTTTAAAAGCCAATATGTCAGATTACTGACTTTTCTCTCTGACTAAAACTTGTATTTCAGCATTAAAACATACTCTGAGTCTCAAATAACCCTGAATTACAGATAAAAGATGAAAAAAACTAATTTTTTTCCTTCTACTATATTGAAGTAATCTTAATTTGCAGCATTCTATTCCAGTGTTTGGAAAATACTTGTAGAGGACTGTGAATTACAGCATTTCACATCTCTTCATTTTCTATATAATTGTGTTCCTTACACTAAAATGCGTAAATATCAGCCACCAAAGCATAAGCCTCTTCAATAACAAAATAAGGCGATGGCCATTGTACTTTAAAAGAGCCTCCATGCACTTGCTCGTTCTGTGCCTGTTACCTGGGATATTTGTAACCCATGGTTCCCTCCCACGTTTCTCCTCTTAGAATAATCTGGAGGTCTTGAAAACATTCCCAAACCCAGGCCACATCCAAGACCAATTAAACCACACGCCTGGGACACAGGCATCAAAAGTTTTTGGAAATCCCCAGGTTATTCCAATGTACTGACATGTTTGAGAACCACCAGCTCAACCAACTTGTTCCCAGGCTAACCTTGGTTCATCTTTCTCATCTCAGTTGACAGAGGGTATCTGATGTCCTTCCTGAAGGTCCTAAGCCGTTCCACTATTCCTCCTGCATACCTCTACCACACGAAGCATTAAAGTATATTGTAACTGTTTGCTCCTACTCCTGGTCCCTCAAATGACTGTAAGATTCAGGAATACTTTTACCTCTGAATCCCAGAGTCCAACCCAGCACTTGGTGTATGGGAGTACTCAACACATTCATGGAATGAATAACTTCTTCCTAAGAAAACCAAAAGCAAAAATGTAGTTATGATAATATTTATATGCCATGGAAAAAGTAATAGTTTAAGATGTGTTTAGGATGATGTTTCACCAATGGGCATTGTCTCATATTTAGGAAAATACCTCACACCAATGAAAATAAAACTATACCTGAACATCAAAAAAGAATCACAAAATGTAGCTTTGATTACCTACAAAATTACATTCCTTACTGTAATAAACACAGAAAAACATTTCCTGTGATAAATATCTAAAATAATCCATCCTTTCTCAGCTCCACTTCTATCTTAAGTGGATTATGTGTTCTTTTCCAAAACAATCCTTTCAGAATTTTATGTTTCAGGTGTTTATATAACTGATTTTAAGAGTTTCACAGTACTTAGTTTCCTAAGCATTATGTAAGAATCTATGTTTAATGTAGTATTCATAAAATATTATAACTGGGTTGTGTCCTTTCTCAGTTCCTCCTCTGTTTCCTTATCTCTACAATGTGATCACTATGATTCAAAAAAAATTTCAGGTAGTAAATTTTGCTGCAGTCTAATTCTAAATAACAAACCCAATCTTAAATACATTTAAAAAAAGCTGTTTAAAATATTTTGCTCCTTGGGTTACCTAATTATTTTATATTGCAGCAATGTTCCATAATCTAACAATATGTTGTTCTTTATCTGCTAGGTTTTTATGTACAAAGCCTGAAAAGGAAATCAGATTTAGGAACTGTTTTCCAAATACCATGTTTCCCCGAAAATAAGACCTACCCCCAAAATAAGCCTGTTAAGGTAGCCAGACAGGTGCATTTAGTACATTATGACAATGTTCCAGAAGAAGATGACATGACTGTATTTGTATAAATGTAGATTGTTGTACATGAAAAGAAAATAAGACATCCCCTGAAAATACTCCAATGTGTCTTGGAGCAAAAATTAATATAAGACCCGGTCTTATTTTTGGGAAACACGGTAGCAATATATTACTCATTTTTCTCATTCATCTTTACATATGAAATGCTGGATTATCTCATTAGGCATCAAGTTAATTTAAGACCTTACCAACTAGTGTTCAATATGCACTCATTTTGAATGCATATAAAAGATAAAAATGAGTGGGAAAGTGCAGTCTTCCACTTTTAAATGCCTACATTGTTAAGCAACTTCTAATTTAGTCTATTAATTAAATGCAATTAATTGAAAAGGCAGTCACTGAAACATAGTTCTTGTTCTTTCCATAATGGAGTCATGACTATATCACAAGTGCAGTATCCTTAGAAACTGCTCTACTTTATCAGAAATACGCTCTGAATGTATTATCAATTGTGAAAAGATAAAAGATCACTGTTCGTAATAGTCAGTTCTGATGTCATGTCTCCCAAATGTAAAAGCTGTGAATGAGACAACTATTCTAAATGAGCTTCAGCTCTAACGAACACAAAACTGAATTTCTTTTGCCCAGCAAAGGGCACACAGACTGGCATACTTTTAAACAATAATGGCTAGCTTTACATACTTATGTTTGGATCAAAGGAGCAGGGCAATTTTAAGTTGGCTTCTGTCAACATAAATTTGATTTTGGTAGTGTCATTTCCTAGGTCCTTCTCTGCCTCCTTGTCTCCTCACCCAATTGTCATACCCAGAATATACATCCCATCATTCCTTGAGGGACCCTGTGGGGCATTACTGCCCCCCACACCCCGCCAGGAGTCACTGGTCAGCAGTCCAGCCTAAGACCTAGGAGGGCAGAAGCCCAGGGAGTGAGAACTCTGTGGATCGCGGGCCTGGGGGCCAGGTAGAGGCTGGGTTTCTCTCCCTTCCTCTCCAGTCCCCAATGGGCGCAGGCTGGCGGGAGGGGCGTAAACGCCCCTTCCCCAGACTCAACAAGTAAAGGTGGCAAAGGATCGATCCTTCATCTCCTGACTCGATTCTCAGTATCATAAAAACACTGGCCCTTTGCATCATCCACCGCCCTCTCCGGACACCATCTGGTGCGGGCATGTGTAATTTCTGAGGTGTCTGTGACTCCGCAGATAGAAGCTGTGTCTACCTGAAGAACTGGAGAGGCAGAGCTAGCGGGGGAGGCTTGGCTATCTCGGCGGCGCCCCCTCCACCCAGTATAAAACCCTCCAGGGCGCCGCGACCCGAGTGGCAAATGGACAGGTGGGTGCGGAACAGGATAGGCGGGCAGCCAGGAGTCACGAAGCCTCCTCCACTGGGACCGCCTCATCTAAGTGGCCTCCCCTCCGTCGTTTCCAATTAGTAAAGACGATGCTAAAGCCAAACAGCCGCCCCCGGCCTGACCGACTAGGCTCGGAAGGGAACGTTCCCGGGGAGCAGGGACCGGGAGTCCAAGATGGCCATTGGGCCAGAGTGGAGGAGCTGACAGTGTCGTCGCCTCGTGCCTCCATCTCCTTCGCGCGGGGAAAGGCTTAGATCGCAGGGGTCTACACAGTGTCTTTCTGCGTCCTTCCCCTGGACCCGGGAGTGGTGGTTCCCTCCGCTTTCACCTGACTCCGACTGGAGACACCCCTCCGCGAGACGCTTGGTTGGGTCCGGGGCGGGGCCAGCAAGCACTCCACGTGCGGTTGCGATCTCCGAGCTCTGCTCTCCGGGTTCGGACGCCTCCCCCGCTACCTCGGGCGGGCGGGGGGCGGAGCCTCAGGGGGCGGGGAGGGAGGCGGGGGCGGGGGGCGGGGCCGACGCGAGCGCTCCCCTAGCTGCCCAGGGCGAGGGGCTGAGTGGAGTCGGGCAGGCGCGGCGCGGACAGGAAGGGACAGAGCGCTGATTTGAGTCCAACGCCTAGTGCTCCAGACTTTTCTCCGAGGTACGAGCAAGAGCCCGGTGCTTGGGGGCCTCCCAACCCGCCCCCTAGCCCGGCCACCGCGTCCCGGCCTCCCGCTGTGCCCCCTGCCGGCCGAGCGGCGGCGGCGGCGGCGGCGGCTGGACGGGGCTTTGGGAGGGTTTCGGGAAAGTCGCAAGCTCCAGCGAAATCTGTGACTCCTTCTCCGCGTCTTTCTTCGCCTTCTCCTCGCTCCCTCGGCTCTGGGCGTCGGGCACCGGGCGGGTAGGTCGCCTTCTGCGAGTCAGAGTTCGCCCACGCTGGGCTGGGAGGACGGAGCTCCGGGGCAGCGGGGGAGGCGCGGAGCTCCGGGGCCGCCTGTGCAGCGAGGGCGGGAGGCCGGCCGGGGCTGAGGGCTGCCCTTCGGGTTCAGTGTGCTACGCTTGGTTCTCCGGTGATCCCCAGCGAACTGTTCTGGGGGCGCCTGTCCGTCGCGCCCGGTAGCTGTGACGGGGCGCGGGAGACAGCCCATGAGCCCTGCATTCCTGGGAGCCGTGCCTGCCGCCTGTTGTGCGCGCCTTGGGGCCGGGCGACCAGGCTGCGGGAAGGGACCCGAGCGCAGCATCTGCCCCATCGTCCCTGAAAGTGTCTAGTCCCAAGAGCTGGAAATTGAGTTGGGGCTCGGCGGCGCCAGAAGGGGGCCTCCGTGGGATGCGAGTGGGGGGCGCGGCCTGTAGAATTTGGGTTCCTGGAGGAGCATGCGGCGCGCAGGCCCGGCCCCGGGCAGAGGAGACCACCAGCCTCTCCTCTAGGATGGGCAGGAACTGTCAGGTATAGACAGCTGGGGGTCATCGTGTGAGGTCCATAGGGATTATAACAGCACCTCGAGTCCCGGAATGGCATAACCAAATGGTGAGGGCGTTTTCTTAAAGGCATGAATAAATGGAAAGCTGTCAAAATAAACATTTTAAAGTTGGAATGAAAGCTGGCAGATTTTCAGGTTGTGCAGTTGTGTATCCAGAGAAATAATAGCTTTTTTACACTCTCCTCGTTTTCATTTTTTAGCAAAAATCTGTTTTACCAGTATTTCCCTCAGGAGTTGTGCATTGCCCACAGCGGGAAAGGAAAACTTCAGCAAGCGTTCTCGGGTTGCTTTTGCCTTCAAGCCTTGTGCTTTTCCGTTTTTTTGAATGCGCAGAAAAAGTATCTCTTAACTGGATTTTCCATGTATGATTCTGTCTCTTCTTCTCTGGGAACCAACGATGTTTGTTTATTGGTTTTATAAGCATCTATTTAAATGAAGATTTTTCACAAAATACTCCCCGTTGCCACAGGGTGTAGTTTACGGATTAGAAAATACTGCTGGAGAAAGCTGCTAGTGGCTTCATTTTTCAAGAATGTAAGTCATTTCCTTTCTGTGATTTCAGGGAGTTGATCTTCCACAGCATCAAAACTTTGTGGGGAACATTTTCCGTAATACATCTGTCATGAAAAACGCCTTTGACTTTTGGATTTTTCTTCTTAGAGCAGCGCCTTCATTTAGGTTCAGCAATGTTAAAGGATCAGAAGTTTTTCAGGATCTACAGCATTTTGAGACCATTGTAGAGAGTAATTTTAACATTCACCGAGACCCACAAACAGCCTGCAGGATAGAGAGTGGGGGAGGGGAGAAGCCCAGAAAAGAGAGGCAGGAAAACAGATGGGTTTGCTGTTGTTCTTTGTAGTATAAAACTTCAAGCACCTAATCATTTTCCTTGGGTGTGGTTTTGAGAAATAAAAGTATGTTAAGAATGAAAATACTGCACAATATGAGACAGCTGACAGTTGAGTTTTCTTTCAGTATGTTTGTAAACATACTGGATTTATATTTATATTAAAATGGACCTTTGGGATTATTAGATGAGAAGGCTCCCCCAGGGGCTATCTGCTATCAAGTTATCTGCAGGATATCTTCTCCAGAAAGCAGACTGACTGTAATATGAACTAATTTTCTTCCCCTTGAATTGCTTGTAAGAATGCCTGAGATCTGACACTCATAGACCACAGTAATCAGCAGCTCTTGCAGTGCCCCAAACATTTTAAGCGACAGGAAATCTATTTTCACCCCCTCCTTTTGGGGGGCAACGGGGGGTAAGCTACCAGCTTCAAGTGCATAATTTGAACTTGAAGATTTAAGATGCTCCTAGCTCTCCAGGAAAACAACATGGGCCAGGATGAAGACACTGCTTTTGAAAGCAAAATGTCCATGTATTAAGTAATAACTTTTAGCTATAAGTCCTTTAAAAACTCATTCAGTTGGGCTAGCTGAATTGGGGAGGGGGGTGTTGTAGAGCTTTTCTGGTTTCTGGACTTTGTTTCCACTTTTAAATACACTTATAAAGCTTTTGGCTTTCAGAACTAATGACATAATAGACTGCGTAGCCTTTTGTGGCAGATGCTTGAAGTGAAAGTTTCAAACAGAATTGTTTTTGACTGAGCTGTCAGGTTCAGAGTTTAGTGTAAAAGAGTTCTGTCTTACAACTAACTTAATTTTGATAAAGGAATTCTTTATAGTTTTCAACTTGGATATTGCACATTTTGATTTCTAAGGCTGCGGGTTTACAAAAAAAGTTAAACCTGCAAACAATTATTTTATTACATGAAAGCCAGTACCAAGAAAAGATTAATTCAGTCCAGATGTAAAAATGTATGTGAATTTTAGATTTGGATGATCTCAACAAGTTTTCCCTTTTGTTGATGAGGCTGCCTGGATCCCAGATGGCATGCACACATTATCCTTTCGGTGGTTTTCTGAGTTCAGAACTAAATTTCACAGGCTTTTCCTAACGTCATTTTGATATTGTTTTAAGTCTTCTAAAGAATAGAGAGTTTTCTGCATTTATGCAGAGATGGGTTTTTCCTATTACTCATTAAAACAAACCTCCTAAATTGAAGCCTATGTCTTTTGTAAGTGGGGAAATGGGAGGTATTCAGTATTGTGTGTCCCTGTGCCCTGTGGGTAAAGCATAGAAACTTTGGCTATGCCAATTCCAACTCTCTTCTTTTAAAGAAAAGTTTTAAGTGTGTTTACAACCTTCAGTAGAGTCCTATTGGAACACAGTGTGTGTTTTCTGTTACACACAGCAGTTGGTCCTGGTATGATGATCGTCTTATCCCATCTCCCAACGAGAAACAACACACAGAATTTATAAGAAAACTCCAGTATTTTTTCATTATACACATTTTAGGAAGTCTTTGCATGATTATATAATTACACATTTTGGGAGTTTGATTACATTGTGATTGTATATAGAACAATTGAGTGTAGGAGAGGGGAATGGGAAAGATTTAGTGAAGGAATTTTATGAGTGGTGCAATTTTAGTTAAAATGTATCTTTCCTAAAACTCAACAGGAAAAATGTTATTGTTGGCCTCTGTAGTTAAACTTTGATATAGGGGGTAGTTGAGAGGGCTTTTTGAATTGCACATTATCCTGAGGAAGAGGCTTTGGGGGCCTATAAAAATAAGTAGAAACAAGTTAAAGGGATAATTTGAGAGGAAGGAGGAAGTAGAATACTGGGCATTGAATTGCAAGGAAAATCTAAACTTAGAAGGATGAGTATTTAAAACAAGACTGAAGTGGGGAGAACTTTCTATTTAAAAGTAGGAATTACAGAATAAGATCTTTTTACATGAGAAAAAAAGGATTAGAATTAAGATGCCCTATCTTGTCTTATATACAATATGAAATAGTGCTAAGTGATATTTATCCTGGAAACTTTGCCTTCATGTGTATTGAATCACTGGTTTGGTGTTAAATAGTTTTCGGGGACTAGATGCGTATGATTGTGTGTCCCCCCTCTCCCTCCACCCCCAGGCCTCTTCCCTTTTCAAAGACTGAAAACATTTTTTTGTCTAAGCTCTAATGATTCTACAAATATTTAATTAGTCTCCCAGCATTTGGGAGAACTATAGATGCCCCCCCTTAAAGGAGCTCTACAGAAGTAATGGCTGAAGTTATAATGAAGTTTTGAGTGAAAATAAGCAGTCTGTGCTTCCAGTTGTCTTACATGGATTAGTGGTATAAATACTTCTGGTGCAAGTTTGTGTATTGTCTTTTTATATGTAACAAATGGAGTGATCACGCAGTATACCACATTGATCAAAGAGGGATTATTGAACACTGGAAAGAAATCACTAATCTGACAGCTGGTTGTATCACCTGAGGAGGAGGAAAAGGTGGTGCTGAAACAAATTCTCAGATGAACCTAATACAGGCCAAAGGAGGAGGCAGAGTTTCCTGGAGCTCCTTGAAGTTGACCGTAGCACAGCATTTTCTTGAATGCCTTTCCCCACCCTTGTGGCCTTACCTATCAGAGTTTGACCTGTATAGCAGGAAACTAGGTAAAGATTGGGGCATTATCCAGGTCATTTCATTAATGTGATAACTGGGATACTTCCGACCAAAAGTATCTGTTTAGAACTTCAATGTTCCAAATTGATTATCCTGTGTTCCAATGTTCCAATTGATTATTTAGATGTTTTCTAATAACTTTGCCTTTGTGCATATATGTTATAGAATTTTGAGCAATAATGTTTTACTGGTATATGAAGACAGGGAAAAGCAATATTTTATAACAACTTATTGCCATGGTTTTATGTGGTGGAAATCATTATAAAAGAATCAAGCAAATGCTAGGTGAAGATAATTAGGAAATGAATGATGTTTCTTTTTTTTAACTTCTCAGGAGGTTTTCTGTCTAGTTTACATTAAATGAAATGTAATTAATTTTCTCCCTACAGTAGCTGTCCTCCCTACACTTCTCCTGTTCAGTTTCACTACATTGCTTTTTTGGAGTGAGGGATCTGTGGCTTAATTTTCTTGAACTTGTTGAATAATTACATACAACCAGAAAAATGCACAGATCAGAAGTGTATAGCAAATAGTGATCATACCCAGGCAACCAGCATCCAAGTCAAGAGACAGCACATAACTAGCCCCCCAAAAGCCTCTCCTTACGGCCAGAATTCCTGCTCCAGGGGTAACCACTCTTCTGATTTTTATTGGCAGTGGTTAGTTTTAACCTGTTCTTGGACTGCATTTAAATTAAATCAAATATGAGTTCTGTTTTCTGTCTTTTGCTTAACATAGTGTCATGTCCAAATTGATCCAGGTAGCAGTTCTCCGGGTAGCAGTTCTTTTTTCTTTTTTTTCTGTGAATGAATATACCCAGTTTATTTCTCCATTCTGTTGATGGACATTTGGATAGTTTGGAGTTGGTATGTCGGGTATGACCTTTTGGTGGCTTGAGAAAAATCAAGCACTTTGGAGTTGAAAGGAGAGTATAGTCTTAAGGTTAAAAAAGAAAAAAAAAATACTTCAGAAATGTGACAGAAAAAAAATAGCAGTATCATGAAAACACTAAAGGCTCAACTCAGTCCATAGAATCCTTGTGTTTCAGGGACACAGTTTGGAATATACCAACTGGATAGTGCCAGATTTCAGTTGAGAATTGGGAAAAGGGAGCGGACCTTAGGCGACAGCCAGCTCCATCATTTTTTAGAGGTGGAGGGCTTGGGGTCCCTTGAGATTGAGTGATTTGTACAAGTCTCACAGCAGATGACAGCACCACGAGTCAAGCTGCTTCTGACTCTCAGTCCAGTCTAGACTAGTGCCATCTGGGGGCTGAAACTCAGCCCCCTTCTTTGCAGTCCAAACAGTGAGTCCACTGGCCTGGAGAGACTGGGTGCCCTTTTCTGATTCCCACAGAGGTATGCTGTAGACAGACAGACTAAGACCTGCCCAGAGAAAATGGAGCTGTAGCCCAGGGAGGTAGAACTTTGCTTCCTCAAGTCTGCTGTACTTGTGCCCCATACAGGGAGCCCTTTGGACTTCTCTTTTCCCTTTTCTTCCTCTCCCTCTCTTTTAGGACTCTCCAGGGAGACCTTGGTTTATAAGTGCCAATAGGTGATATCTTGAGGTCTCTCCTGACGCATTGTTTCATTGATCCATAATGATCTAGGGATGGACTGTAATTTCAAAGAACTGCTTTCTAAATATTTTTTGAATAGTTCATTTGTAAGAAAATGTTGAAAAAAGATTTTTTTCCTCTTCCTGCCTTTATGGCTCCCCCTCTTTTCCTACACACTTTTCCCCTCCCTCCACCCGTCTCCCCTTTCTCCCCCTTCCCAAGTTATCATTCCTTAAATATCCCTGGAAACATCCGGTCTCTGTACCTAAAACAACAGTGAAATTCTGTGGCAGTCCCCTGGAAACACTTATTTTGTAAAATGTCGGATTATGATTTCACTGAGAAATTTAATAGATAAAACAAAATACTTGCAAAGGAAAACTATTGATGTAGATATTTTCTTTCATGTTTCCCTAAAGAGAAAGGATGTTTTCATGGTTCAAGAAAAGGCTCAAACCTTGAAGTTAGGCTCATTAGGGAGGTGAAAAACAGGTAAAATGACAGACGTTTTACGTATGGGTAGTAAATATATCTTGCCTGAGTGAGATACTGCTTGTAACAGCAAAAACTTGTGTGTAATCTTAGAGAATAAAAAAAATGTGCTCACTATTGTGACAAATTGCTCCCTGAAATTACTACAGAAAAGAATAATATGTTTTGAAGATGACATTGAAGAGTGGCAGTGAAATGTAATGGTAAAAATGAGAACTTGCAGGTCGGTCCTCGGGTCCAAATCCAGGCTCCACTATTCTCCAGGATGTAACCTTGGGGAAGTTACTTAACTCTCTGAACCTCTTTTTTCTCATCTGTTAAATGGGTATAATAATAGTAACTATCCCACAGGGTGGTTTTGATTATTAAATGAAGTAGTACCTGTGACGCAACTGGCATGGTCTGACACGGTCAAGTAATGTTAGCTCTTGTTACTTAAGACAGAAAGAAATGATGTATAAAAGTACTTATAGTTTTTTTGGACTTCCCTAAGCTTTTGTTTATAAGTAGTTGTTCACAAGCTTTTATTATATTTTGTTTATTGATGGCATTAAGCAGGCAACAAAACCTAGTATTTCTGTTGCAGATATTGGGCAATCTGTATTGCCACCAAGAACATCTGGTCTGTTCCACTGATCACTAATTGATCGAGTTATTTTTCTTAATTCTCTTCTAATTCCTGGCAGTCTCTCAGTCCCCCAACTCCTGGTGCTGGATAATTCTTTTTTTTCAGATGCTAAAAAGTAACTTAAAGAGTCCCAGTGGCCTATGTCTTTTGCTCCTGTACCCTGTAGATTTCATTTGAGTCCTTTAAAGAGAGCCAGTAGTATTGGGGTAAGACAAATGGTTTATTCCTCCTTGCCCCACCCCGCCCTCCGTGGGCACAGTTTATATAATGAGGGTCAGACCCCTTTACCATTTTCTAGTATGAGGCCCAAAGCCTAAGATTTTAAACCAAAGCGAATGTTTCAATCAAAGGGAATGTTTAAGAAAAACAAAACTTAAACACTTTAGAAAGACACATTTACATTTAAACAGGATAATTACAAGCCCAGTCAAATGGGCACAGGCTCATCCAGAATAATCATGATGTATCATTCTGATCCCTTCATTAAAAGGGGGATCTACCGCAGAGAGCCCTATTCCCTGCGATGTGTTGTCTAATATCTTGAACTTAGTGAACATTTTTAAAGCATTAAGTTCACTACGTCCATTAAAAAACAGGTTTTACATCTTTCTGGAGTATCCAGGTCTTTGGTTGGATACTTTGTGCAGGTCCTACCAAAGTGTATCTTTTCTGGGTGGGAGAACAAAATACATGTGCATGGAAAGGTATTAGATGTTTCAGATAAGTACTAAGTGGAGTCCTGGTTTGAGGGAGCTGAATCAGTGATGGCCAAAGGAAGGGTGTTGCGAGCTTCCCTGGGGCCGCTGGATGTGTGTTGGGACATGAGGTCAGGTTGGGATCTTTCTATTCTTCAAGTACAAACGAGCTTTTCTAAAAGTAACAGGAATGGTCAGGATCTCATTAAATATCAAATATTAAAGCCTCAAATATTAAAAGAGAACTATGAAATTGGAATTACTAAATGTTTAAATTGATTTATTCGTTCAACATAATGTATGCCTACTATGTGCCAGGCACTGTTTTAGGACCAGAGATAACGTCAGTGAACAAAATAAAGGGAAAAAACCCTAGCTTCATGAAGCTTATATAATATTAGGAGACAATAAACATCACAGAGCAAATTGTGTAGCATTTCAGAAGGTAATAAGTGTGACTGAAAAGAAGAGCAGGTAAGGGACACTCGGCCTGCTAGACATGGGAGGCTGTCAGTTTACAGCAGGTCCTTGAATAACATCGTTACATTATAACATTGATGAGATACCATAGGACCATAACTCTTTTTGTATCAATTAGACTGTGGTAAACTTGGTTTCATGATATGCCTTTCGCTTCAAGTCACAGGACCTGCCGGTGACGTTAAGTGAGGACTTACTGTAGGGTGGTCAGGTAGGTAGGCCTCCCTGAGAAGACGACTTGAGGCAGGAAGGTAGCTATGCCGAGACTCCTGAGGAAGAGAGTTCCAGCAGAGGGACTAGCAGAGGTCTCAGGTGCAAGCATGCCTGCTGTGTCTGGGAACAGTGAGAGAGGTCACACAGCAGCAGTAGGTGAGGTCAGGGAGGTTGGAGCAGCACATCAGGTAGGGCCTGCCCGGTGGACCATTTTCAGAACTTTGGCTTTGACGCTGAGTGCAGTGGGTAATCATTGGAGAGTGTTGAGCAGAGGAGTAAGGTGATTTGACTTTGGTTTTAATAGAATCACTGGCCGCAGTGTGGAGCTAGGAAGATAGAGCAGGTCGTCAAGGGTGGAAGCAAGGACACACGTTAGCTGTTGGCAGTAATCCAATTAAGAGATGCCAGTAGCTGTGGAGGAGGGGGTGGGAAATGGCCGAGATTTATTTTGTAGGTTGAACCAATAGGATTTCCTGGCCGGCTGTTTGAGGAGCATGAGAAAGAAGGATCAGAGTAAGGATAACATCAAGGCTTTTTGTGTAATTACGGAGTTGCTGTGAACTGCGGCGGGGATCTGACAGAGGAGTCGGTTTGGGAAAGATAACTAGGAGCTGTGTTAAACATGTTATGTTCAACTTCCAAGTGCAGAAGTTAAGGAGGCGGTTGGCTATAGGAATCTGAAGCTTCAAAACCAGGTCCAGGCTAGAGATATAAATTTGGAAGTCATGAACAGAATTTGGATGAGATCACTTGGGGAATGGATGTAGGCAGAGAAAGCAGTCCACGGAAGAAGCTTTGTTTGGATCCTGTCAGCATTTAGTTTGTGGAGAAGAGACGAAATCTCAGAGTATCTTAAGCCGAAGGAATTATGCACATATTTCTAACATAGTAGACATAATTGTCTCCATTTCTGAAGTACCAGTGTTATTATTAGAAGACAGTGTTAATTCTGTTGACCCAGACCATGGGAAGAGTGAACTATGGTTACTTTTCTAAGTGTAAGGCACTTGGGCTGAGCCTGAGGTACTTCATCCTTTAGAGGTTGAGTTGATAGATAAGGAGGAAGTGTAAAAAAGATTGCGAAGGAGCAGCCAGATGGATAGGAGGGAAATTGGAATATCCCTGAAGTCAAAGAAAGGGTCTCAGGGAGGAGAGAGTGAATCCGTGGTGTCATGAGTTGCTGAGAGGTCAGGTACAGTGAGGACCGAGAGGTGCTCATTGGGTTTCGGAATGGAAGTCATTGGTGACCTTGACCTGAACTGTATCGGGGCCCCTGAGCTGTGTCAGTGGAGGAGCGGGGACAAAATCCTGATTGGAGGGGTTCTAGAGAGAATGAAAAGCTTAAGAAGGATAATTCTGATTTTCCGTTCAGTTTCTTATCAATAGTCAATATTGAATGTGAGGAGATGTTGGTCTGTGTGATAGGATGTGGGCGGGACTTTAGAATGCTGGCGGCCATGAGGGTCTTCAGCAACGGGGAGCCTTTGCGCTTCCGCCAAGTTACCCGTGGTAAAGCTAGTGTGTAGATTGTAGTCTGTTTTCTTTTGAAATAGGAAAAAAAAGTTCTGATGCAATTTCCTTATTTTTTTATTGCATCCCTTCACATAAGAGCTATATCCTGGAAGCACTGTCACGACGTGATAAGACTTTGCTTGCTTGTTTGTTTTGTTTTCTAGTAAAGACATGTTCTTTAATTGCACCCATTGATCCTTTATGTGAAAAGGACACAGCAGAGCCCCAGTGAGACCTGTGCTTTGAGTTAGCCTCCTTTTTAGCAGTGCTGATCCTGGGGGGTCGGAGCTGAGCACTCCTCACATTGCAGCCCGCAAGCAAGCCGGGAAGCCTGCAGTCAGGGCTGCCCGAGCAAGTGAAATAATAGAAACAGCGCTTGTTTACTATTTCTTTTACGCCTTGTGCATGACTTTCATGGCGAATATTATTTCAGAGCATGTGATTAAGCACTTTTCATAGCTCTGTATTTTATATCATAATTATGCACCAAGAATTTTCTCTTCTGGGATTACCTTTGAATTATAATGCTAACTTTCTGCAATACTATCACCAAAACAAATCAACAAGTCTCTGATACTAATTACCTCTTCTTTCCCTAAGCTTATTAAAATGCGAACACATACGCCTTTAATGCTTAAATATTATTTTTGGGTAGTTAAAAGCTTACAGTGACTGCAGAATTAAAAACTTTGCTATGTGTGCTTGAGTGTTATTTGGTAATAGAAGAAAGTAGAGTAATAGTTTTCAGAAAGTTGCGCGTTATGGGAAAATGTTGGAAAGAGCAAGGATTTTTTATTTGCAGTGGATCATGACACATGTCATTTGAGAAGTGGCGCTCTGGTGATGATGTGTGTTGCTAGTGGGTTGTGGTATATCCCCATCATGTCAGCATTCTCTTAGGTATTGCTCTGTCAACACTGTTTTATTAGTATCATTTTGAATGTTTTTTCAGCTGAAACTTATAAGTCATTACAGTTAGTTAAATGAATGTAATTGGCTTGTAACAGAGAAATACTCACACAAGGCCAGTGTGAAATAATTTGGCAGTGGTCACCGGGGTGTGCAGAGGTGTAAAACTAAGCAAATTTTGAAATAAATGTTAAGTCTCTTAAGTCAGTGACTACAGGATGAAGTCCAGATCTCTTAGTGTGGCATTCAGCATTCTCAACCTGAGTTGCAAGCCTGTGCCACCAGGAAGACTGGCTGCAGACATGTTTTGGTTTCCAACATAGTGTTGAAGGCATGTATTTGCCAACATTTAAAAACTGAGAAATTGTACATTGAAAATGTTTTAATTTTACACCTTCTTTTGAGAAACCGGGAGGTATGGCAGTGATCTCGTGGAGCATCGTAACAGCGTCCCTCTTATGGGGAGTGTGTGCCGCAGTCACCCACAGTCCCCAGCACTGTGACTCAAGCCCCTGACATTGAGATCAAGTTGGCATTTTTCATCCTGCAGGCTTCCCTCTTTTGTTACCTGCCCCTGTAGGCACTGAGTTTCCTCTCCTTGTGTTGCAGATACTTGACTCATTTCCCAATGCCATCCCAGGGCTCCTTACGTCTAGCCCAGTTGTTGTCTCCATTGTCCCGTCAAAGACATATGCCCTTAGTCTGGGTCCTGCTTCGTCTTCTTCCCTGAAATGAGCTGCACAGTGCCTGTATCATTTCATTAGAACGCAGCTCTTGCTGCTGTACACTCATCATTTTACTTGTATCTTCTAGTTTATCAGTTTCTCGAGGACAGCGACTATATCTTATAAATTATTAGTGACTAGCAAATTTATTTTAGATTTACTAGATTAACTGTTGTTTGTATTTAACTTCTCGTGGATGGTAATCTGTGATTATAATAATGCTATAGGAGAATTAGAAGATGCCAAAACCTTGCATAAAATCTACTTCCTCAAATAGGGCCTTCTTAATTTACTACGTGCATTCCTTTGTCGCTTTATAGATTACCATTCATTTAATCCTGTGAACATTAATTCTCCAAACACCTCCTTTATTGTCAATTCTCTGACTCTGTTATGTAGGTGGAGGGAAGCTTCCAAATAAATGGGTCCTTACTACATACCGTTTTATTATTTTAGATCTGCTTCTTTCTAATGGCTAGTATTGTTGTAAATGTCTTATTCTTTCATTCGTTTGACAAATTGTGTGTATAGAAGACCCTGGAGAAAGTGTGAACTTGTCAGGCGTGATGGTACCTGCTTTACTGAAGTTTTTCTTACCTTTGTGCTGGAAAGGCAGATACTAAATAATGGAGTACAAGTATATAATTGTTCAATTTGACAAGTATTTCTAAAAAGTAGAGGTGTTCTGAGACATTATAACAGGGCACTGTGGTTTGGGGGTCGGGGCTGTAGTGGGGAGTATAAAACACGACTAAATTCCAAACTCCTTGACTTTCTCATAATTCATGGCAGTTTGTAAAATATTCTGAATGCAAAAAATTTAACCTTAGAAACAAATTAAGAGGTAATGTCTATAACAAAATAAGAGTTAAAAAGAAAAACAAAACTTTTCCAAAGAATTTACCATTGCCTGTAGTCATTGCATTAATGAGAAAGAAAGAATTATAATGGATAGCTCTTGAGTTTACTGTTGTTTGCTTGGTTCCTGAGTTGAACTCTCTTTAAAAATAAGCAAACAAAAGACAAAAGGGAAATTGGGCTAGAAATTTCAGATATAGCTAACTTGCAAAACAACTTTTATTTTATGACACTAATTATTTCAAAGATGTTTGCAGTAAGGACTTTTCTTACGGCTTTCAAAAATAGGTTATAAAAAAATTAACTGATTTATTTCCTCCAGCGTGACTAGTAGATAGTGCCTTTATTTTATACTTTCAAGCCTATGACTGAAAAAAATTAATAGTTTATCAGTCTGATCCTGGAGTAATGTAAATATGGTGTCATGAAAATCCTCAGCAGTAAAGTTGGTGACATATGTGAGCCAAAAAATAGAGTGGAATTTTGTGTGGTTGCATACATTTTATCACAAGAATCAGAAATGCTTTAAGTATTTTTTCCAAAGAAAATAGAATTCTATACTTAACTAAACCCCTCTAAATATAGTAATAAAGTTATTTTTTTGCATAGTTCAGTCTCAAACTGAAACAAAGATCAGCTGCAGTGGTGCCATTTCTGAAATCTCTGTTGAGAAACTCATGTTACTTGTAATTAGAGAAGGAGATTCGGAAAAATTAACATATTTAAGGAAGTTTTAGTTCACATAAACCCAAGGTTTCCAAATGTGATCTTAAGGAAATTTAAGGAAATGAGATCAGGGAATAGTTTTTAAGAAATGTCAAGGGTCATGCAGAATTTAGAATTAATTCCAAATAAATCTTTTTAAAATAAAATCTTTTTAACCTCAAATATTCATTAACTGATCTCCCATTCATTTTAAATCTGAAAAAAAGGATGTTGAACTGAGGATTTGTAATTTACTAAATTATTTACTTTTACTGGTGCCTTAGAGAAATGTAAAGAGAAATTTTCATGAATTTCAGTTGTGGCGTAAACCCTAGCAGGGAATGCTAGTGGAAATTACCTAATTTATAACATAAAATAAAATTTCCTTTAATAGTCAGTTTATGGATTCTTGAACTAGACTCGTATTTATGACAAATCAGTTTGCAGGAAATTTGTAATCAGAGACACAGGATCTAAATGAATGCATTTGATGTATAATCTATCTTCTACTGAGGAAACTTTGAAATATATTTTCAATTGCCAAAGGGATGAAATTTTGTTTGGAGGTTGTGTAGGCTGGTTAGTGGTCAACTGAATTGCATTTTCCAGTGCTTGAATCCTGACCAGACATGTTGTCGTGATGACTCTGTTTGTCTATCTTTTTCTGGTATGTTGTTAATTGTCTGTGTTACTGAGGTTAGTCACGTCTTCCCAGGGAGGCGGTAAGCTGTTTGAGGACACGCACGATGTCCCATTTCTACCTCTCTTGAATTCTTCCTTAGCTCCTAGAAAACTGTTGGCTCTTGACTTAAGCCCAACAGTGTTTAACAGCTTTATTCTTTCTGATCGAAGGTGACAGAGCTGTCATCTAGATTTAAACCTAGAGCAAATCAGAGAGGAATTTGACCCATAAAAGAAGTAACAGAAGCGTATTTGTGAAAACCCATATGCCTATCTCCCAAGTCTGACATTTAAATAAAAGATAACTCTTTGCATAACAGGGATATACGTATTCAGACTTCATGTTAGCCTTGAAAAAAATATATTTTGTTGCTTGAATTTTCAATTTTCAAAAGGCTATGAAAAAAATACAAATTTTATTCCTTAAACTTTCGAAGACCCTAAGTAAAGATTGGGTTTTAAATATTAATACCAGAATGCAGCACTAGAAATTATCTGATTTCTCGCCGCAAGAAGGCAAGGTCTCTTTTGGAATGCCTTAGTTTGGGGTTTCTTTCTAGCCTGCATGAGAAAGAACAGGGTTTCCTGTTTCTTCATGCCATGGGCTTTCTGTGAGCGTAATGGAGGTACAGTGTGCACGCGTTTCCTGTGCTTTCCTGGGGTTGACCCAGGCATAAGCTTACTCCATTGCAAATGCCCGTTGAACCATTGCTGCAGTTTTTTCTCCTTGGCTTGACAAGTGGTGGTGTCCACACCTGTTGTGGTGATCAAGTGGTCCCTGAGGAGGTCGTCTGAACATGACATGGGCCTCTCACTCTTTGAGTTGGTACGCTTGGCCTTGTGGTCTAGGAATGTGGTGATGCTGGACCTCAGATTTTCTTAGAAAAGAGCTTGTATTGGCCCTACCTTTCTTTCAACTTGGGCGTGGGGGAGACCCACAAGTTGGGATTATTTCTGAACAAAACTTTTATATTGCTGTGCCACCCATCTTACCTGACTTGACCTTGTTGGAAATAGGAGTTTTAGCTTCCCCGGACTTCTGTTTCTTCAGCTCTCCTCTGTTTTCTTTTCCTGCTTCGTCTGACCACCTATGTGTTCTCTATTATTAAAGGGAAAAAAATAATATCCTCATACCATATGTTCTATATTGGGATGTAATGGCTAATAGAAAAAAAATTAAATGTATTGAGATTCTACTCCCTCCGAGTGTATTTTACTCAAATGTGTGTGTGTGTGTGTGTGTGTGTGTGTGTGTGTGTATGTTATTCCCTCTGAAGATATTATGAATTTAAACCTTCCACAAGCCAGGGAGTAGTTTGGCCCATAAAATAAACTAAAAACTCTGTTTATGAAAACCCATGTTTGTATCTTGCAAGTCTGACACATGAGTAAAATGTAACTCTTTTATAACAGTAATAAGTAGTTAAATTTAATGTAGCATTGAAAAATATAAATTTTGTTTAAATATTCAGAAACTACAAATAAAGATTGAATTTCAAAGATTACTAATAGAATGTAGCTGTTAATATAAAATAGAACAATTTCCTGAAAGAAATCAAGATGTCATTGATTAGGTTCCTCTGGTAGCTTAAAAAAATCATGTACATACTTTAAAATGTTTATGAGAATAATTTAGGTAACCATAAGAATAATTCCAGGTGGTATTCTTTAAATTCTCTGAGATGCTAAAATATAAAATAAAATGTTTTCATAAGTGTATATGCATCTTAATTAATGGGGGTTTTCTGCCTAAATGTAGATAGAAATATACCCATACAGCATGACTTAAGAATTTTAACTATCATTAGAGTTTGGTGTTATAATAAATCACAGTTCGGAAGTTGAATTATAGCTGATATTTGAATGAGGCCATGGATCTTAAAGTGTTGTTAGAGTACGAAAGATGATATTATGATGAAATAATAATGAATTCAGAAGTGCTTTATAAATGTGATATCCTGTACAGCTATACCTCAAGGTCTTATCACAGCTATCTGTCTGCATGATCATTTACTACTGACAGGTGTCAAGAGGACAAAGAAGAGTGTAGAAATTGTTGTAAAGTACATGGGCCAGCCTTCAGGAAGGCTGCTTTCCCTAACTGTTGGTCGTGGCCTGTTGGTCTGAAGCTCTAACATTAAACACAAATGCGTACGTGTTCATGGACACATAATTGTAGGGTTAAGGATACATAGTGTTCATCAGATTATCTAAGAACCATGCTTTATATGTATTATCTCTCTCTTTTTTTTTAACTTTTATTTATTTTTTAAGTGTGTTTTTCCAGGACCCATCAGCTCCAAGGCAAGTTGTTGTTTTCAATCTAGTTGTGGAGGGCGCAGCTCACAGTGGCCCATGTGGGGATCGAACCGGCAACCGTGGTGTTACAAGCATCGCGCTCTAACCAACTGTGCTAACCAACTGCCCCTATATTATCTCTTTTTTAAAAAATTAAAGGATGGTGAGCATTTATTTCCTTCAACTAGATTTTCTAGCATCATAACAACTTATATCCATGTGAAATTTTGTAGTTTTAAAAGGAATTTTTACTTTGGTTACTTTATTTGATCCTTAAAGTAAGGTCTCGCTATTTTATGGATGAGGAGGTTAAATGACTTGGATGATTCGACACCTTTACCTGATACAGTTTGTGACAAAACCAGAACATGATACTTTTCTTCTAACTCTGAAGATTGTGGTGTGTTTTTTTCTTGCCATCACAGTCAGTCACCCTATTGATAAAATATTTCCAGAGTATTTGCAAAATATGGTGCAACATTTTTATTTTTATTTTTTTATAGTCCCTTATTAAGTCAGTTTTAGTTTCCACCAGATAGGAAATCAACTTGTGTTCCTTACTTAGCTTACATTGGTTTTGCCACAGAGAATTTTCGTGTCAGTCTGAACTGGTAGGGTAACCTTTTCAAACATATTGTACTTCCCATAATAATGCACTTAACTTGGCACAAAATTCCAGATTGTTGAATTTTATCTGAAAAAAAGCACAAGATATGCCTAAAATTTCACACTATCAATCCTTTGTTCAGAGCAGCTGTTACCTTAAAAACATATATCTTTAATTTGTAGGATTGGTTAGTAAAAGGTAATCAAAATTAAAATAAGAGTGTTTGAAATGATTGCACATTATCCATTTAATGGTGGTGAGATATTAAATACAGTTGCTTGATTTCTCTTTAGAACTTTAATTTTTAAATTGAACTAAAGAAGGCAATGAAGCTCCAATGAAACAGTGCTAGTGTTTTATGGATGCGGATCTACCATAGGCTTCTCTGTAGAAAGTTTCACTTACATGTGGATTTTGCAAATTAAACCAAATTTAGCATGAGACCATCTACAATTTATTCTTTCATTCAGTCATTTATGTCACAAGCGTTTTGCTGGAAATTCAATGCTGAACAAGGCATGGACCAATTCTTTAGAAGTTAGAGCCTGGTTGAGGAGGGGAGCCAGACAAACAAACGAACAATTATACCATGGTACCGCAGTGAAACATTACCTATGCGTATTTAAAACTCTCTTAGTCAGTGTTTATTTAACAAGAAATTTTCTTTTCTCTCTCCAGAATGCTTGCTAGGATGATACCTTCAATAAACATAAGAGGCCAACCTTTGTTTTTACTTAGTGTCCTTTAAAATTATAATCCATTTCCCAATTGCCATGAATTCCTACATTTTAATTCTAAGGTCTAGTTTAAACTTTTTGAAGCCATAGATTTAGCCAGTTCAGCTAATAGTGTATCACTTTTGCTTATTCTCTGTATCGTGCAGCAAAGGGTTTCAGGTAATGTCATATTACTTAACACGTAAGGCATGTAAATGAACATGTAGACTCATCAAAGCTTTTTTTTAAAATCAGCTTTTTTATGATCTGAATGACACAATATAAGTAAACTTCACAAATTTTAAGTAGATAATTTGTTGACTTTTAACAAATGTATATAAATGTGTAAACGGTGTCACAATCAAGATATAGAAACTTTTTGTCATGCCAAAAAATTTTCTACGGCCCCTTTTAGTCAGTCTTCTCCTCCAACCTCACACCATCCTTTCTCTCTTTTTTCCCTCACCCCACCCCCATCCTAGACAGCTAGTGATCTTCAGTTTTGCCTTTATAGAATTCCATGTAAATGGAATCACATGGCATGTAGTCTTTGCTGCCTTGCTTTTGTATCTGACTTCTTTCACTGAGCATAATGATTTTTGGACTCAGGCATTGTATTGCATATATCTTTCTGTAGTAGTTCCTTTTTATTGTTATGTAGTATTCAGTTGTCACAATTTGTTTATTCGTCCACCTGTTATTAATGGCTATTTGGATTGTTACCCGTTCAGAGCTGTTACAAATGAAGTTACTGTGAACATTCATGTGTTAGTCTTTGCTGGACGTACCTTTTCATTTATCTTGGGCAGATATCTAAGAATGAGGTATCTGAGTTGTATGATAAATGGATGTGAGACTTTATAAGAAACTCAAATTGTGTTCCAAAGTGGCTGTATCATTTTGACGTTCCCATCAGCAGTGTCTGAGAGTTCTAGTTGCTCCAAATTCTCACCAAGACTTGGTATTATCAGTCTTTTTTAACTTGAACCATTCTAGTGGGTGTATAGTACTATCTCACTGTAGTACTCTACATTTTTTCTGATGACTAATAATGTTGAGCATCATTTCAAATGCTTATTTGCCATTTGTATATCTTTTTCAGTAAAGTGACTGTTTAAATCTTTTTTCCCACATTTTTAAGAGATTGTCTTCCCTTAGTTGTAAGTGCTATTTATGTATTCTGGATTGAAGTCTTTCATCAGATAAATGTTTTTAGAATATTTTTTTCAGTCTGAGGATTGCATTATCATTGTTAAGTGAATTTCAAAGAGCAGAATTTTTAATTGTAAAGAAGTCCAATTTATCTTTTTTCTTTAATGTATCATGTTTTCTGTGCTCTAGAAACCCAATATCACAAAAAAATCTATCAGTTTTATAATTTTAGTTTTTGCATTCGGATCTGTAATTCATTTAAAGTTAATTCTTATATTAGAGTTGAGGTCAATTTTTTTTCCTTATGGATATGTAATTGTTCCAGCACTATTTGTTGAAAGTCCATTCCCTTACAATATTACCTTGGCACCTTTGTCAAAAATCAAATGACTTTATGAATGGCTCTGTTTCTGGATTCTTTATTCCATTGACCTCTGGATCTGAGGTGATATGATTCCAATTGTTGGCAACATATAGCCTTTTCGTGGTAGGAAAAGGGAGTAAGATGGCAGTGATGCGTCTTTGGTGTTGGGACTTGGTCCTGCTGTGAGGGACGGCTGACCTTGGAACAGGCTGCTGAGGTGGTTTCTCCAGGATCAGAGTCTGTAGGTCAACCTCAGGACGCATTGCCTTTCCGGCATGATTAGAGCCGTGTAAAGACACAGTGCTGAGCAAAGGGAGGACGGTTTCTGTCTTCGTTTGATTGGTTTGTTTTTAACTCTAACCTTCAGGGTTGAGCTGTAGTTCCATTTTTCCTGGAGGATTAACCCTGTTAGCATAAGGTAAGGTATAATTCTGATTTCCTTCCTCCACACCCTTTAAAAAGCAGACTGTAAGTCTCTCTCAAAGCATTAGAGGATGATTACTGTAAGGAGGAATGCTCTCTTTTGGCAATATGCAGAGGGGATGTGCATCACAGAACCAGAAAATCCGATGAACAGGAGGGTCAAATGGAGGCGACTCAACTGGGCTATTCAGTGACTCAGGATTGGATTTTGTTGACTTCACACACCAAGGAGCCCAGAGGTTCACTGGGAAGTGGCTTTTATTTCTATTTTCTTTGGAATGTATGGGCAATAATTGAGTTGACCTTAGTTTGTATCTTATTTCAAAACCTCAGTTGAGTAGAGTTCCAGAAATAAGGCCTGTGAATTGGTATATGGGAACTAGAACGTTACTACATATCGTGTTTCCCCGAAAAATAACACCCAACTGGAAAATAAGCCCCAGCATGATTTTTCAGAAGGACATCCCCTGAACATAAGCCCCAATGCATCTTTTGGAGCAAAAATTAATATAAGACCCAGTCTTGTTTTTGGGGAAACATGGTAAGTACCACTTGAAAATGAGATCTCACACTTGGTGGAATGGGCACATTTATGACAGTTCTCTTCCAGAAGTAACCAAGGGAATTGAACACCAGAGGACAGGTAGAAGACAGCCAGCTTCTGACGTAAGATTTCCCTACGAAAAAGCTGAGGGATGAGCCCTGGATCCCATTTTATACATGGCTTCTTCTATTCCCCGGTCACTTTCACAGTCTTGGATTCATGTTGCTCCAGAATAACACACATCACCTCAGTCTCCTTAGAGTAAACGGGCTAAGGATTGGATGATGCCCCAAGAGGATGGCGGGTGCGGAAGGGGTGGTCCTAAAATATGGACTGTCGGTCTCCAGTTAGACTTCATCCAGTTCTCTGTGTGGCTGTAAGTGTCGTAATGTGTTGGAGATGAATTCCTACATGACAACAACAATAGTAAATAGTTTGTGAAGCTGTAATTAAAGAAGCCATGTATAAAATAAACATTTTAATCATTTCTCCTAAGGGTTTTTAAAACTATAAGGGCGGTCGGATCGTTCAGTTGGTTAGAGCGCGAGCTCTGAACACCAACGTGGCCGGTTTGATTCCCACATGGACCAGTGAGAAACAATGGCTTGAGCTTGGAGCTGAGCCGTCATTGGGCGGCCAGTTTGCTCAGTGGTTGGAGCGCGATGCTCATAACTCCAGGGTCTCCGGTTTGAGTCCCACATGGGCTGGTGAGCTGAGCCCTCCACAACTGGATTGAAAAACGACTTGACATCCTGGAAAAGCAGACTGTTCCCCAATATTCCCCAATTAAAAAAAAAACAACAAAAAACTATAAATCAAAGTTCTAGGCTTTTTTATGATTAAAATAATCATTGTTTCTGACTTTTTAAATTCATGTTTTCAGATGTCTTCATAAGTTTGTGTGACAACTTTGTCTCTAACTTATGTATTCACTGCAAAACCCCCAAAAGGGTGTTAAATCAGGATTTTTATTGCAATATAAAACCTTGTTAGAATGTCCGGAGGAATCTTTTCCTTTGAAGTCTGTAGACTGTGCTTTTGATCTTCTTTTACTGTCAAGAGCTCCTGGACCTGTGAGCCTCACTTCACCCCGTTCTGCACGTTTGGCACATACTCAGTAGGTGTGTATGTGTGAGGGTGTGTTCCGCTCAAATGATACTTTCTTGGGTGTGTCCAGTTAACAAAATAATTTTAGCCCATAATTTATGTGCATAAGGGTAAAAATTGGATTCTTTGCCATCTCAGTCTTTTTTTTTTTTTTTAATTGGGGAAGGGGAACGACTTTATTGGGGAACTGTGTGTATGTATTTCCAGGACTTTTTTTTCTTTTTGGGGGGGAACAGTAGTGTGTTTTTCCCAGGACTCATCAGCTCCATCCAAGTCAAGTTGTTGTCCTTTCAGTCTTAGGTGTGGAGGGCGCAGCTCAGCTCCAGGTCCAGTCGCTGTTGTTAGTTGCAGGGGGCACTGCCCACCATCCCTTGCGGGCATTGAACCGGCAACCTTGTGGTTGAGAGGACACGCTCCAACCAACTGAGCCATCTGGCCACCCTGGAGCTCCGCGGCAGTTCACTGACTTCATTTTAGTTGCAGATGGTGCTGCTCGCTGGCCCATGTGGGAATCAAACCGGCAACCCTGTTGCCCAGTCCTGTTGCCCAGAGCTCGCGCTCTAACCAACTGAGCCACCCCCGTCCGCCCGCCATCTCAGTCTTTTTCTGGCTTTGTAAACTTTTTTACATATAATTCTACAATTATCAGGATAGGAGGCAGGTTTTATTAGCATGTGGGTATGTTTATTTTAGTAAATCATTTTGGCATATTTCTTGACTTTCTGTCTAAATATACAAAACATGAACTTTCTGAAAAGGGACTAAATTCAACTAAATTGTTTCCTACCTGTGGGAGTAGATTTTAGAGAAGAAAAATCCTGGAAGGAAAAGCACACTGGGTACCTAAAACCAACTGGTATCGTCTTGGCAGGTTATTCTCTCAGAAGTTAATTTTCTTCACCTATAAAAATAAAAAGAGTTGGACTAGATCATCTCTAAGATCTGATGCAGTGGTCAAGTTTTCATTCAATTGTACTTTATTACATTATTTTTCCAGAAATTAATATATACACACACTCCACTAAATTCTAAAAGTTCCTATAAGAATTCATTTATAGGGTTTTTTTCAGTTTCAAGGCCATGGAAACAACTATGTATTAGGCAAAATAATATTTTATAAGGATTATTTTAGTATGTTGTGGTTGATTTCATATTTGTCCTATCGTATGTATCTTTTTAAAGTTTAATCACTAGTAGTGGTTTTTGACAGCATTTTCAGCCTCAGTACCTCTGATTTTACTTTTTCAAATTGTGAAATACACATGTAGAAGAGAATTTATAATGTCTGTGTACATTTTAAACAATGATATTAATAATGGAACACCATTGCATCCACTACCAACCTCACGAAAGTATTTCTCTAGCATCTTTGAGGCTCCCGCCCATTTCTTAAGACATGCCCTACCTCTGGCCTGCTCCTCCAGCACCACTGCTACAGTTCTGAGGTTAATCATTCATTCTTTATATACTCTTCCCATAATGAATCATTGTTTATAGTTGCCTGAACTTTCTACTCATAGAAAAGAATCATACTGTATATATTCTTCTGCAACTTGTTTTTTTTTTTAACATTGTTTTTGAGATTCATGCTTGTTCATGTGTATTAATGTGGTTCATTAATATCCCCTGCTGATTTGTTCTAATGGACCATATTTTAGTTATCTGTTTCACTGTCAGTAGACTTTTGTATTTCCAGTGTGTACGTCACATCTCGTCGTCGTTTTTTAGAACCATTTCATGACATGGAAAATCCTTTTTTCACAAGAAAGCTAACAACTTCCCAAATGTTTAATTCAGTCTTTGGTAATGGCATTATACTGTCTTTAGGGAAAAAAATACTTCAGAGGGAAAAGTAAGTGAAGTTAATTTCAGAGGAAAAACATAAGATTCCATTACTCCCAGATAATGAAAATTTCACAGAAAAATCATAATCTGGAAAACTGCAGTCCCTGTGTGAGAGAGAGTTGAGTGCAAGTCCCATGAATGAAGGAATCAAAGATTTCATTGTGGAAATTAGAAGCAGATGCTTCTAAGTTAAAGGATTTTCCCTGAGAACAGCACTTTTTGTTGGCGATGTCATGCTAGAAATGCATCTTGGTTGAAAGGAATTTTTGTGCCTGGTTGCTAAACCTGATAGGACTTTTGAATACAAATGGCTGGTTAAAAAAAAAAAAAAAGTTTCTTTGGTTTAGAATTCATGAATTTTACTATTGCTTTTGTTCTTATTGTTGATCTATCTAGCTTCTCCCCTTATTTCCCCGCTTCCCAAAGGTAGCCAGGGTTTTGTTTTGATATCTATTTACTTCAGGGAAGTTAATCCCAACTCGAGCTCTAGAGGTGGTCCCTAGGTGGCCTGAGCAGATCTGACTGTCCCATGCCCCTGCCCAGTGACGGGCGGCTTGTGATCTAAGCCAGGGTGAGTATCGGTACTCGTTTGCCTCCACATTCGAGTTGATGTGGCCACTTTGAGAGATGCCAGCCTTAAAGTAGAGTGATTCCAAGGGACCCGGAAGAAGCTGGGTCCTAGATGACACCATGAGCTACCACATCATACCACCCACAAGCCCACCACCCATCTTTCTAGGCTTCAAGTTACTTTGGATTTTATAAATTCCCCGCATATCGCTTACCTAGTTTAACTACTAATAGTTAACACTTACATAGTGGCTATCATATGCCTTACAACATCCTATAAAATAGATCCTGTTATTATTTCCATTTCATAGACATGGAAGCTGAGATGTAGAGAGGTGAAGGGACTCCTCCAAGGTCACAGAGCTAGTGAACAGCTGGCTAAGAGTCCAACCCCAGCAGTTTGGCTCCAGAGTCAAAGTTTAATTGGATATTTTTGTTACTTACATTGGTTGGGATTTAATAAGTGGTATCTTTTTCTATGTTTGCTTTCGCACAAGTTGGTTTAACCTGATACACATGAAGACTTTCCTAGAAACTGTATTTTGTTGATGGTATTGCAAAATAGTATTCTCCCATTAGATTTGTCCACTAAATTTAAAGGTAAGAAGAAAATGTATCCCTTGCCCCCTGTAACTAACATGTGGAAAATATTCAAGAAGCTGTAACCAATACTGACTCATTGTTGAGGTGCGGGTGGGAGAGTGCTTTTTAAAAAACATAATTTTAATCTTAATTGCTAGGGGCTTTCATCACATTTCTGGTGAATTTTTAAATAACTTAACACATCTTACTGGGTGCCTGTTACGGACCCGGTACTGCCCCAGGCATCAGAGACATAGAAATGTTGACAGCTCCCGTCCTTGAGGAGATTCCAGTCCTCTGTGGGGAGCCAGACTTGCCAGCAAGTATAAGGATGATAAGAGTGCAGGAGAAATGCCCCTCAGCCCCACCAATGTGGAGGCAGGCTGCACAGATCAGTGCGGAGCTCTCCAGGGAGCATTAAGATGCTCGTTGTTTTGGAGGAGAGTGTTAGGTGAGATAATATGCAAGGGAGGATATTCTAGGCAGAGGAAACCGCACGGTCAATGCGCAGAAATAAGAGAGCAAGACTTGTTCAGGGAACCATGAGGAAAACTACTGAAGTGATCTAAAACATGTGTTGTAGAAGAGTCACGCTGAGGATGGATGGGACCTGGTGCTGAAAGATTGCTGTGCCTTGGAGTGTAGCTGTCATCCTGCACAAGTGTTTTATCACTGAAGAAGTGAGCTGGGGTGTCTGTCATATGCAAGGTTGGATGCACGTTTAACGCAGTCACCCTGGCAGCATTGGGGGGTGGCGGATTTAAAGAACGAGACGAGACAAAACACTTAGAAATACAGGTGAGAACACAGTGAGGAGGTAGGGTAGAGGAGAAAAGCCACTAGAAGGATAGACTAGACCCAAAGAAGGGTTTTTGTTTTTTTCTAAAAGATTATGTTTAAAATGTGTACATATGTATAACAGCAAGTAAATCTATCCCAATCTTTCAGCCCCCTAGGGTCACTTTTGTTATCCTTCCTCTCCCTTACCTTCCTTGGGCCTTATATTTGGACAGATTGTCTATCAAATTGTCATTTGTTCTCATTTTTAAAATCTGACATGTAAAACCAGATGTAAATGTGCTATCAAAATAAGCAATTAAAATGATACTGAAGTTATTTAAGTAAATGATCATTTAATTTCCCTTGCGGTATCATCATGGATAAATATGCCAATTTTATCCGGCTTTTGGAAATATTTAAAATAATTCTAAAGAACCCCATGACTTCTTTTATGAACTCCTGGATGGAAGCCGTTGTAATTGTTGATGAACAGAATTGCGCTTGGTACTGTTCAGTTTAGAGAGAGCACACCAGAATCGTACTTTGCAGAAATATGTGTTTAATCCCAAGTGTGAGCAAACATGGTGGGGTCGTTTCCGAGAACCACTGTTACCGTCACCCTTTGCTTTGCTTCTGTCATCTCGTGAACAAAGCGAGGATGGTTCTAGCAGAAAGAATGTCGAAGACGGGGAAAACTGTTGCCAAAGCCAGAGAAAGTGATTGGCTGAGTTGTCATAAAACAAACCTTGGACAACTGGCTCGCTGTGTGCTGTCCCAGTGGATCTGTTCAGGCCTCCCAAGGTTCTAAAGAAAGTGCCTTCAGATGCAGGGAAACCCTCCATAATCTGAGTTCTCATCTCGCCAGCCTTTGAGTTTGCACCTTGGCGCAGCAGCACACCCTTTGCGGGGGCCCAGGCCTCTCTCCTGCCTCTCCACTCAGGCCCTTGCAAGTCTTTCTTCTCCGCACTGCATCCCCTCCCTCCGTGAAATCTGTCCTGAGTGCTGCCCTCCCCTCACTTCTCAGCCTTTTCTCAAATCCCACAACCTGCACTCTACTACGGTTTAACATTTAGCTTAAAATACAAATGTATTGCTTCCCATTGTTTCTACTGTGTTGATTTTGACTCTTCAAAGAAAGTATAAGGTCTCTAAGGGCTAGAATTTAGAAATGGTGTGAGACACCACAAAAATCACACTTTGTAAAGTATTGAAGGACTCTGAAACAGTTGGCTTCTGCTTGTTCACTGACTAACAGAATTCTTGTGATCTTTTCTCCCTCCCTCCTTCCTTCCCTCCTTCCTTTCCTACTGCCTCTTTAATTTAGATGCCTTCTTTAGTCCTGCTAGTTCTAGTCTAAAACAACATATTGTAAAACAGGGTAAGTATGTGCCATAGTGGGTATTTGTGATTTGGGGGGGAATATGCTAAGTAAATTGTGTTTTTTATTGATACTATTTTTGATGTACTATAATTTACTAATCTGTTCCTGTTGTAAGACTATTTAGATTTTTTTCCAGTTTTTACTCTGGTGAATAATGGTTCAGTGAATACTTTTATTCAAAAGTGTGGTATGCTTTGGTTGAATTATTTCTTTCTTATACATTCCCTAGAAGTCAGATTATTGGATCAAAAGGTAGGAACATCTTTATGATTCTTACTACAAAGCCCTACTGGTTGCAGTGATTTAGAGTGCTAACTACAGCTTATGACTACATCAGTTTCACTAATTTTTCTCCTCATTGCAATATAAAGCTCTGTCTTTCTTATATTCTCCCATTTCAATAACCGCAGACTAGCCACATAATTTTGTTGATTAGAGTATGACAAGCATGATTTGGCACCAGCTCAAGTCCACTTGAATTGTAAGGGTTTTTTTTTTTTTTTTCCATTCCCAGTCCCAAAGTGTAGCAAATTTCATTGGTTAAATACAGCTATGAAATAATCTGTGGGCTACAAACAGGAGAAAAACATCATTTCTTTTGGAATTCAAGATCTGATTAATGGCAGGACAGATGGATTATGGCCAGCACATGTTACCAAAAAGCAATTCTTCCACTTACTTTCCATGATAGGAAGTCAGTAATGTTCCTTGGTAGTAAGTGAATAACCCGTTTAATAATCTTCACAACAGTCCCATTTCAGAGGTGAGAAAAATGTGCACAAAGAAGTGAAGAGACTTGCCCAAGGGCACCCAGGTGGCAAGTGTCAGAGCTGGGGCTCCCACTCAAGCAGTCTGGCTCCAGCATCCGAACTTTTAAGCAGCACATTGTATTGCCTGTCGTTACAGTCCCTCTTTCCAAACTCAACTTTCCTCTGATTCAATACTACATTTTAAGAGTAGCTATCACCCATATTGTATGTACATATTTGCATATATACATAACAATATACATCTTACATATTTAAAATATACACATACATACATACATATAGTGTACAATAACTACATATTATAATAACTATTTCAAGAGCCATACACAGCTAGTTATAGATGTAGAACGTGATAATGTTAGTCAGATTACAGTCTATACTGGACTGCATTTGGTAATTAGTTTAATAGATTTTTCCCCTTACCAAATTTACACAATAGGCCCCAAATTAAAACTCATCTTACTAGAATTGCTACAACTATACTTTCAATTTACCAATTCCCAAATTATATATCAACTATGCTTTCTAGTTACTTTATTTGCAAAAAAAAAACACATTTTTTTTGCAGCTACTGTAATTTATTGCAAATGGACAAGACAATAAAAGCACATTCAGCACAATTCTGTAAAAACACGTTGTGGTCTTTAGTAAGACAGGACTATTCACTCACAAATTAGTATTCAAGGTGAGATATTCTTTTGTTGCAGAAAATTACTGTTATGAATTAATTGCCCTGTACTTTGTTTTCCTTAAATGAATTCATGCATTTTCCCATAAATCGCTTGTTGTGTGTAGTGCTCTTAGGGAATGGTAGTTTCTAAATAGCAACTCAATCACCTAAACTTTTTAGTTACTCAAATTTATTTCCATCTTCTAGGTCTTCTTTGCCAATGATATATATATATTCATCGTAGTGAATATGCTACTTCGTTGTAGAATAGGAACTTTAAAACTTAGCACATTCTTTTTTTCCAAGTAAATATCTATCTTTGTAGCCAGTGACAGTAGATACTCAGTGACTTAATGAATAAATGTGTCAAGCAATAAATCAGCTTCTTGTTTGGATAGGCTGTGTTATAGAAGACTTAGTCACAAGTTGCAGAATTAGTTTAAGAGGAAAGATAATTTATTGGCTCACCACATGGGAATTCCTAGGAATGGTTTCTGGCTTCAGACACAGCTAGATACAGCAGTTCAAATGACGTAGTCAGGATTCGTTCTGAGCTTCACGTTCTTCTACGATGACATCCTACTTCAGGATGTTCTTACCATGAAAGATAATTGCCAGGTACTCCAGGCTTATATCATTCACACAAATAGCAATCCTAAACCAGGAGCAGCCCTCTCCATCCCAGCATTTGTAGAACGAATTCCATGGAGGAACTCTGGCTTCGCTTGGGTTATGTGTGTACCCTTTAGACCAAGCACTGCGACTTGAGAATAGGGAACCCTGTTTGGCCAGCCATGGGTCACATCTCTATCCTACATCATCTCTCCGCCCATCAGAATAGAAAACACACTGTGATGGGAGCCCCACTAGAAATATCTGGGATGGGAGAGGAACACTTCGGTGGAAAGGTGTACCCAGTAGATTAAAACCTCTCCATTCCGCCTTTTGATCAACCAGCACACATTTGAACCTATGCACTCATCCATGCTTTCCCCTTTTCATAAATTGCATAAATAAAATGTCAAAGGAGTCCCCACCTAGCATAATGCAACCATTCGATTTACAACCAACAATACATTTAACTTCTCCCCTCAGAGTAAACCTCCCAAAGTTTAGTGTAGTTGCTGCATCTGGCTTTAAGTTCTAGATCTCTAGGTGATACGTGTTCTTGTTGATCAGCTGTAGATGTGCCTTCTCATGTCCTGGCAACTCATGACTAACTGTTATTTTAATGAACCTACCCTCAACAACCTAATATCTAATACTTTCTATTATCTCATTTAATCTTTCCAATAATCATAGGAGGCCAGTATGACAGATTTTACAGTTGAAGAATCAGGCTCAGAGATTAGGTTACTTGCCCAACGTCATACAGCAAGTATTGTAGAATCCAGGTTAGGACCCAGGTTTCACTGACTGGAGAGGTTAAGTCTATGTTCTTAATCAATATTCCATTCATATTGTTTGTAAACACCTGAGGTTCACCCATATGGGAGGTGATCTTAAGCTTTCCACAGTCCCTTGTTTATCTACCACAGCAATGATTGGAAGGTGGGATGAAATAACGAGAGAGTCTGATGTTCTTTCTAGAGGGGTTGGCTCCAGGTGGTTAATACGTGTAGATGTCAACTGCTTTCTTCTTTAGGTAAAACAGGCCATGAAACGGAAAGTGTTAGATTTACTTACTCTTAATTGAGATAAAATAATTCTGTGGTTCCAGAATGGCTTTTATAAGCAAATGATCCTTACTTTAAAAAAATGGATCCTCATAATTCAGAACATGCAGACGAATTGGAAATCAGATATCAGTTGTTTCCAGGTTAATTTTTATGCTTTCAGGTACTATAATCAAAATGTAGGACTTCAGGAACAAGTACCTGGTAATAACGGCAGTATAGTTATGTGAAAAGTTTGGCAATACACTGCATTAAACATTTAAGTTTCCGGAAGGCTGACCTTCAGAGCTTTTCTGAAGCCAGAGACCATTAGATATTCAAGAGGTTGAAAAACTTGACTTCAGGGTTGACGCCAGATTTCTGAGTTCGATACTCAATTGCTGACCCTTAGTTGGGAAGTGTGTGTTTAGTAAGAATTGTACTGTTACCGTCAGTCCTCACCTAGCGTCATCCATAGGTTCTTAGAAACTGTGACTTTAAGTAAAATAATGTATAATGAAACCAATTTTACCATAGGCTAATTGATATAAACAGGAGTTAAGTTTCTACAGCATATTTCTGGTCATAAAAGCATCCCCAAACTTAAATAAAGACCCCAAGCACTTCTAATGGAAAACATTGAAATAAATGTGAGTTATGAATACATTTAAGAAAGGTTAATAAAAACAAGTAAGATCATTGTTTTCTAATCCACTTATTGCGATTCAGGGTCACAGATGGCTGGAGCCTATCTGGATAGCTCAGGGCGCAAGGTAGGCACCCACCCTGGACAGGATGCCCTTCCATCGCAGGACACACTCACACACCACCCACCTGCACACAATAAGACTGCGCCAATTTAGACACGCCAGTTCACCTAACATGCAAATCTTGGGCCTGTGGGGGTACACGGAGTACCCGGAGAAAACCCACACAGACATGGGGAAATGTGCAGACTCCACACAGACAGTGGCCCCAGCCGGGAATCGATGCGTTTGTTCTCATCAGTGTAACAAAATGACACTGAACAAACCCATGTCAATTGAGGACCTGCTGTTCTTAAAGAACAGCTGGATGGTAAAAACGTAGCCCATCATGACTCTAAGGAAACCTGTAGCACATTGGTTCTCAACAATGGGTGCTTTTGCCCCCAGGGACCATTTGGCAATATTGGGAGATATTTTGGGTTGTGACATCTAGAGGCCAGGGATGCTGCTAACCATCCTACGATGCACAGATGGCCCCCCCATTACAAAGAATATTTGGCTCATAATGTCAATAGTGCCAGGGTTAAGAAATCCTGCTGTAGACTCTTCCTTACCCACGGACAAGCGTGTAGTAAGCCAAACAACCAACTTTTAATGAGCTTATGCTATGTGTTTGCCATTGGATTTTTTAAAAAATTATGTATGTGTATATAGCTATCTTTATAGCTAGTGACCCTGCTCTAAGAAGATCTAAGTAGAGGAGATAGACAAGAAAAGTAACAAGTATAAGCTACTGAACTGTTAGTGTAGACGCAGTGCTTTGTGATAACAAAGAATATTTGCACAAATGAGTAATCCATCAGGTAGAACTTCTGAGTATGAATTAGACACAGGACCTGACCGGATCCAAGGGGAAGGGAGCTAGAGCCCACCTCTCACTGGGAAGCCTGGCAAAGAGTTGATGGTTTTCTTTAATATGCCATAAGCACTTAACAAGAGCACCTGGCACATGGTAACTATATAGTAAATGTCAGCTATAATTAGTGCTGTTATTTTACCTTTTCTGAACAGTAGATGAGCCTTGTCATTTACTGTTCCCTCTCCTTGGGAAAGTCTTCTCTGGGGTGGATGGATGGATGGATGGATGGATGGATGGATAGAAGGAAGGGAGGAATTGACATCACTCTCTTAATTCTGGTATCTGTTCAGATATCAGAGTTGTTTCCCCAATTACCCTCTGTGAAATAGCTTCCACACTGCCATCTTACCTCCATCAACTCTCCCTACTCTGGCTTTCTTTTTCTTCATAGTACATATCACCATCTACATGAGGTATTTATTGTCTGTCTTCATTAGAGTAGAGCATTTGTTTTGTTCAGTGCTGTATACAACACTTGGCACATAATAGGTGTTTGATGCATATATGGTGAATGAACGAATGAATACATGAATGAAGCCCAAAAAAGAAAAAACCCAACTCATTTAACAAAGGCATTTTGGTATAACTTTTAGGATACGATACATTAAAAGGCTATGTGCTATTCATTTCAAAATGGTCTTAGCCACAGTATTTATACTTAATGCTGCCATCAGTTATGCTCCCATGATTGCTGACCGTCAGAGTGTGTGCGCTGTTGAGGAGCACGGACAATAAGCGCAATCTTAAGCTTCTTGGCAGTGGTGCGTCCCTAAGTAGATGGTGAACTCATGGGTGTAGAGGGCACACCTTCTATTGCTTTTGTCCTCTGCTTTTCAGCCGATAAATATTGCAGTACTGTGTATTTAACTTGAGCATCATGTATAACGATTAAGTCAGAATATAGGACTCTGGAATCCAGTTTTCCAAGATAATTTCTCACCTTGTTTTTGGTAGGTAATAAAGACACATTATTGACTTGAGATACACCTGCTCACCATGCTGGCCTTATAGTAATCTTCTTATCAAACTACCATCTTTTCACTTTTTCTAGGATGACAGTCTCAGCATTGAGAATTCCCCTTTGTTTCCATTCAAAGTGAGACTATTATATGGGTATGAAATTTCTGGTGACCTAGGTTTTATTTTTGTTTTTTCCTTTTTAAAAAATTTTAAAGTACTTTTAGATACACAGGAATTGCAAAGATAGTACAGAGAGTTCCTGTATAACCCACGTATACCGACTCTCCTCTCTGGTTAACTCTTACAGGACTATGGTACATTTGTCACAACAAATGAACCAATATTGCTATATTATAATGAACTAAAGTCCATGCTTTTATTCCAGGATGACCCAGTTTTAAAGGTTATTTCCAATAATTTCTAAAAAATGGAAATCAGTATTTAATGTTCACACGAGATAGTGGTTTCCTGATTCTGAAAAGAAACAACGTAACTTTGTAACTCATGGTGCTTATCAGGATATAAGGGGCTTATATTAATGTGGGTTTAACATCCAAGTGTAGGAAATCCTATAACTTAACATTTTATTTGTAAATTGGGTATTACTAAAGATGGCAGGATGGAGTTTGATCACTATTAAAGCTATTGTCTGGAAAACGTGACACTATGACATGGTTTGTTCTTTGTAGAGAATCTGTCCTAGACCATTGGACAGACAAGAGCTGCCCTGGAATAGGAAGGTGCTCTCCTGGGACTGTGTGGGGACGTAGTTTAGGACACGGAATAAATGCCAATGGATAAGAGGCCAATTTCTGCAATTCAGATTGGTATCAATTTAATTCTTTATTTCAGGACTGTCCAATTTAAGATTTAATTTCATACCACAACATACTGGAGATATGGCTGTTTTGCTGCTTCAGGGGAAACTTTTAATCAGCTTTAGTGCAGACCTGAGTAAAGTAAAAACTTAATCCTATCTCTCTTTTAGGGCTTTTCTAGTTTGCCGTCCTCAAAGCAGAAAAAGCAGCAGTGAAGCCATACTGCTGCTTAAAGACTCTGCTTTTATTAAATTTTCTTCAATAAGCCTCTTCCAGTCTTTCTTTTTACTGCATTATTTGAACCATAAAATAAATAAAAATTGCACTCAAGTGAAATTTTAAAATTAATGAAGCTTTGAAACATCCCAAATCTCGGAATATATTTTTTCCCCTAGTTTATTTTTTAAATTCTAGAAAGTAGGCCTTTAATTGGTTTAATTAGAAATGGAAAATTATAGGAGTAACTCAATTTGAAGTGTAGATTTAAATAAGAAGAGTTATACTGGGATTGATACCATTTAAGGGTTTAAATTTAAATAAGATGCACTTAAGCGTAGCTTGTAATTTCTTTTTGAAAGATTTTAATAGAGAGGAGGCCTAAGTGTTGGAATATATCAATACATAGGGGAGATTTTGCCATGAAATATAATACTTGACAAGGAAATCATTTTAGAACCGTGTTTCTTCAATGATACGACGAAGAATATTATTCTACAGCACTTTTAATAGATATGTCTCGCGGGGGGGCGTGGGGAGCATATTCTCTGCCCAAGTAAGTTTGAGAAATATTAAGGTAAACACATTTAAGAAGTTGCGTGTAGGACTTCTCAGAGCCTGTAACGTTTTCTGAATTTTCGAGAGTGCATATATACCCTGTCTCCCCAACTTGTTTTCATCCCTAGATACCTAGTAACATTTTTCAGGAAAATGTTTTGAGTATATCTACATATGTGATCTGTTTTAGGACTGTATACCTTCGGAAATCTTGAGGACTTGCTTTTCTCAGTTATAGTGATGATGTTTTATCATTCACATATGCTGCTTCTCCCCAATTCTATACTTTCAAGATGTTTTCCCAGCGTTTATTATTAAGGTATTATATCCAGTCCTGTGCTCACTACCTTCCTTCTGTTAACTGAAGTGTGAGTTCCAAATATGACTGCATGTCAGACATACCCACGCTTTTTTAAAAGGTTAAGATTCCTGGGACCTGACCCTGGAGATTCTGATTGAGTAGAAGTGTCACCGTGCTCAGGATTTGGTATTTATTACAAATATCCAGGTGATTCCGACGCCGCCAACACTGGTCCTACAATTGGTGCTTTGGAGCTATTAAACTAAAAGTATGCATGTTTTCGATGGGTAATTGGGTTGGGGTGCAGTTAGTTTGTGGTCATGGAACACATGGAGCGAACTGCTACATTGACCTCCAGTAACCCTGTAGGGTGATGTGCTGCCTCCAACCTACTGTGAAACAATTGCTATTATCCTTTAAGAAAAGCGGAGGACTCCTGAGGGAGCTTTTAGTCTCCTTCCTAAGAAGGAAATGCTGTATATAAGACTACCATTTGTTTTTACTTAGTTTGAGAAGCTTCCTTGTGGATGGTATTTTATTTATACTTTAAAAAGCAGTACTAGCTTATACTTACTCATGGTGCCATCTAAGAATATATTCTCTCCCATCCTCCTGCTGATAACAGATGGCCATTTAATTCCGAAGAAGTAAATAGGCCAAGATTCTATCTCATTTATGCTTTGATTTATGTGAGCACTGATAACAGTTTTTCTGCTAAACCTATAAGGTTATATTCTCTGCCTGGTATAACAATTCCATATTCCTGGAAATTCTCTTTTGCATCCTACAAATATAGCTGGACAGGCACAATATAAATAATTAGTAATGGTTTGAGAGGCAACTAGTCTTAACATATCTTGGTTGAATAATGTTCTATTAGCAATGATATATGAAACAACTAGATATAATCGTTAAAAGTAGGAAATACCCATCACTGTTTTAAAATTATTCTGCAAGGCTTTGCCAATGCAGTGAGGCATGAAACAGAAATAAAAGGTATAATTATTGAAATTTGGAGACTAAATTTTCATTACGTGCAAACAAAATCATATGCATTGAAAACCTGAGAGAAGTTAAAAAATAAAATTAATATGTTTAATCAACTGATTAGATATCAGAGGTATCCAAAATCCATATTCTTTTGTATACAAACATGGGTTAATGTCGTATGGAGTCTTGTTATTTCTATATATTTTATCGGTTCACAGTGAAATAACAAATAGAAAAGTTATTTGCATTGTCAGGTTCGAGAATCAGGTGAGAAAGCAGTGCCATAAAAATTAAGAGAGAAGAATGTTGTAAGGCGGGCTTAATAACCGTGATGAACACCATGGAGACATTGGGATTCCATTAAAGTGAATCCTATGGCTACTACTACTGCTGGTCTGGAGATCACTCACTTCCTTTGTAACAGTCATGCTGGTGACGTAAAGGAAGAAGCCAGACCCAAGTGGTTGAAGAAGGAATGTAATGTAAGAGCCAAGACATTTATTTGAGTTTGTAATGGGGGAAAAAAAAAAGTTTCAGAATTCTGTTGCTGTTGCTCTTTTGTCATTTTGTGTATTTTCAGAACACTTCATTATCTCCCATGTGAGACTAGAAACTCCTCAAAGGCAGGCTCTGCTTCTGTGAGCCTAGCAGTGCCTGGAATGTGTGACGCACTCACTGGCTTGATGTTTAATTCATGAGTGCAAATGAAAGTTGTTAAACAGTTGATGGTGGGCAAAAACCAGAATACATTTCAGGGCGTTTTCAAGTATTCTCCTAGGTAGCCCTCGCTGTGAGACATGCTGCTGTCCCTGTGCCAGCCAACAAGAGCAGTGACACTGCTGCTCACCTCCCTGTCTCTCCTCCCCCATCTCGCTGCCTTTACTCACCAGCTGCTCTGGGCTTCTTTGCAGCTATGAGACCTACATGGTGGAACCTCGCGATGCATCTCCTGTAGCGCGTGTGATGAGGAGTAGAGTTTGGCTGTGGAGTGCTCGGAACCAGAGGAAGTGCCGAGGACTCGGAGCCCAGCCCTGACCACTAGAGAGCCCCCACACGATGAACAAACTGAACTTCCACAACAACAGAGTCATGCAAGACCGCCGGAGTGTGTGTATTTTCCTTCCTAATGATGAGTCTCTGAACATCATCATCAATGTGAGTAGATCCCACTTTAGAAACGTTTCCATAATTGTGTGCCCACCAGTGACCACATGCAAGTTATGACTTGGTGAAGGGTGGAATCATTACAGAATAAGACCATTAATAATGCGGTGGATTGGGATATTAACGTAGCCTACACAGGTAAAAACTTTGAATTACGGCTTAAGAGCACTTGCCTTCAGTATTCTCTCGCCTGGGGAAAAATTAGAGAATTTTGGTTACTATATATTATAGAAAAACAAACACTTGGCTACTTTTAAACATTTGATTGAAATGTAATATTCATTGATACGTAATATGAACTTGCCTTTTAAATACTTTTGAGTTGTGCACACGTGAAATGATAGCAGTTGGCTAGCCTTTTAGGTAACAGGCGTGTTGATCATTGTTTTAATAGTAGCCCAAATCTAGCCATTTTCAAGGATAGGCTGTGCATTTGAGAACTAAGCTGTTTCTTATGGTTCATGAGTCAGAGTTAACTCTATTACTTAACCTAAGCACTGAGGAATAAGACACTATTTTTTTTAACTTTTAATTAAAATTAGGTTATAATTTACATGTGGCGAAGTCTAGGAATCTTAAGTGTGCAGCTCAGTGAATTTTTACAAATGTATCATCCATATAACCATCATCCAGCTTGCAGTATAGTACATTTCCAGCAATCCAGAAAGATCTTTTGAATCTTCCTAGTCAAAAATCTCTACCCAAAGGGTAACAGCTATTCCCACCTCGATCACCTAGAGCAGGGGTGTCCAAACTATGGCCCGCGGGCCAATTGCAGCCCTCAATCCATTTTTTATTGGCCCGCAGCAAATTCCAAAAATATATTTAGTTTACTTAAATAAACCAGGTGAGGCAATACGTACTTCACCTCGAGTGAGTGGCCCGGCTGTTTGTGTATTTTTACCGCATATGGCCCTTGGTGAAAAACATTGAAAAAAGTTTGGACACCCCTGACCTAGAGTAATTTTGCTTGTTTCTGAACTTCATGCCACTGAAACATGTGCTGTGTTCTCCTTTGTATGTGGTTTCTTTCACTCAACTTTTGGCCTGTGAAATTCATCCATTCTTTTGCATGTAACAATAATTCATTTTCATTGTTGTGTAATATTCCATTCTGTAAATATACCCAATTTCTTTGTCCAACTATTGTTGATGGACATTGGGTTATTTTAAGTTTGGGGTTGTTTTGAATAAAAATTTTGTGAACATTTTATGTGTATGCACATATGTATACATGTCTGGGCTTATACCCAAGAGTGGAATTCTGGACCCCGAGGTATCCATATGTTTAGCTTTGGTGGAGCCTGCCAAAGAATTTTATGGTGATCAATATCATGCCTAGCATTTTTCAACCCCTCGCCCTGTTGCCACCTTTCATATTCTTTCACTGATTATATTGTGATGGAATTAAGGAAAAAATTGCCTTAGTGCATGTCTTGAATTAGATTTTTTGTGTGTGTGTTTTTTATTTTTTTTTGCTATATGTTACTATATTTTTAACCCAGTTGTTTTATAAAAGAATATTTCTAAATGTTACACTGAATATATATGGCATATATATGGCATTTAAATAGCCCCATTAAAAAGTTTAGCTAGTAAAAGTTTCTGCTTATTACCATAATTATTTTGGCTTTATTCTGACAATCACCACAGTTTCTTGATTTACTTAAGAAGCTTCTCTCAATTCCATTTCTGTCTTTTCACACACATGTGTCCGTGTGTGTGTGTATACACACATACAGGTTATGGAACAAAACCTTGCTGATCTCAGGTAAGTGGAAGGAAGTCTAAACTGACTTCATGAGGAATGCTAAGAACTGACTGTAGTTTTCAAAGAAATTCGTTTGTACTAAAATCGCAGGTGAGGAAGGTAATCATGGAGACCAGACTGGAAGATAGCCAATCCTTTCTTGTAGATCAGTGGTTTTAAAACTTTAATGTCCAGCAGAATTATTTGGGGAGCTCGTTAAATATTTAGCCCATTGTACTCCACTCCTTGGAGATGCTGATGTGGGGAGTCGAGGGTAGGACACAGGACTCTGCCTTTAACAAGCTCCCCCAAACAGGCGCTGTGTGTGCTTGGAACTCTTAAGCCAGGCAGCAGAGGCCTTTATGGCAGCACCACCTCGTTTCTTTACCTCCACAGACTCTGTTTACTGGATCGTGTTTTGGGCATTAAGTCAGTGGCCCAGCCTTCAGACCAGTACATGATCCATAGTAAATGTAAATAAAGGTTGGTTGTTGTTAGTAGCGATAATATAATTATCATCACTGTTGTTCAGAAATGTCCTGAGATTATTCATATTTTGACTCTACGCTTGACTAGTTTTATGACCTTTGGACAAGTTGCTTAAGCTCACTCAGCTTCCTCCTTGTAAAAGCAACTTGTCCCGTACCTATCACATAGTAGGCGTTTGATTTAAATTAGCTTCCTTCTGCCTTCCCTTATGAAGAATAATTGAGGGGCCATCTGATAGTGAAAAGACATGAATGTACTTAAAACACACAGACCTGAATTCAAATCCCATGTCTTAATGACTTTTGGAAAGTTCATTAAAACTCTTTCAGCTTCAACATCTTCATTTATAAAATGGGAACAGTGACTATGGTACAGGATGGTTGTGAGAATCAAGGATTAGCATATAGCATAATTCCCGACACGTATGTAATAGCTGCTACCATGTTTCCCCAAAAATAAGACCCAGTCTTATATTAGTTTTTGCTCCAAAAGACGCATTAGGGCTTATGTTCAGGGGATGTCATCCTGAAAAATCTGCTAGGGCTTATTTTCCGGTTAGGTCTTATTTTCGGGAAAACATGGTATTATTATTTTATTTCCTTTCTCAGAGATTAATTTTATACTTCTTCATTTCCCTTCTTTTGCAAAATTAGTGTAATTCTTACAGGATTGCCGGGACTGTGAGCATGGACTGCAAAGCCATATACGTATTAATATCATGATTAGGAGGGACCTTGGTAGAAATCACTACTCCATGACTGACTCTGCAATCTTGGGCAAATTAGTTTTTTTGCTTCAGTTTCCTCATCTATAAAGTGGAGGTAATCTTATTACTCTCCTCACAGGGACCTTGCGAGGATTGAAAGGTAAGGTGTATACAGTGCTTATTGCAGTGCCTGGCACCTGAGAATTGCTCAGTAAGTGAGCACTTCATAGAGTAGCTCTTGTTTTCATTTCTTTGAGCTGTTTGCTCATTTCACTGGGGTGCTCTGTTAATGAGATTCAGATGGAGAGTCTGAACCCCATGTAGGCCTGTTCTTATTCCAGGGCATGTAGACTCCCTTGCTGCGTCCACACTCCTCTCTGGCAAGCCATGGTACCAAAGCAGGGACGGACAGGGTTAAGTCGGATGGACGACCTTCACCACTAGGAAACCAGATCACGGTTGCCAAAGTGTTTGTGTTATTTTTGTACTCAGAAAATAGCCGTTGGTATTTGTGGAGTTGTAGAGAACAAATTAACTGTAGCAAAAACTATTTCATTAATTATTTCATTTTTTTTTTCCCATCAATTATAAATACTTTGTAAACAAAGAAAGTTTGTTCCCTAACAAGTGTAATTGATAGAATGTTGTCTTTCTGCGTGTAGGGAAAATTTAGTGTTTTGGTTATTGTAGGGAAAATTTAGTGTTTTGGTTATTCGGAATTCTCCATGAGTTGAACTAAATGGGCTGTTTTAAGTGATTTTAATCATCAGATAAATATTAACTCTGGA
Source organism: Rhinolophus ferrumequinum (assembly GCF_004115265.2). Classification (NCBI taxonomy): domain Eukaryota; kingdom Metazoa; phylum Chordata; class Mammalia; order Chiroptera; family Rhinolophidae; genus Rhinolophus; species Rhinolophus ferrumequinum. The sequence continues at coordinate 40,798,849 of NC_046289.1, read as the reverse complement.
AACTTGGAAGATTTTGGAAATAAAATCATGGTAAATGTAAGAGCCACAAAAATTTCGAGTGATAGAAATTGTGGCCAAGAGCTTACATCTCTTCACTGAGAATAGCGTGAACAGTTCTTTTTTCCTGGGACATAGTTTAAACATTCTTGCTCAATAACAAACCATTGACATTTAGGATTAAATGCTGTTTTTATTGAAAAGTTCCCTATAGAGTATATTTTTAGATAACGCTTTAATTGTTCCTCTTAATACTTCATACTCTATAGCACTTTTTAAAGTTCCAGTTGCTCCTGAAGATTAAAGAACTTGAAAAATTTCACAATCCGCTAAAATGTAGCCTTAGAGACTCATAATACGCCAATACAAAAATCTCAAGCTTGTTTTCACAGCAGGTACAACTTCAGAGCAATAGCCTTACTTAATTGCAGTTTTTCAACAAGAACATTGTACTTACTTGATAGTTGTTAAAGAACTTTAGCAGTAGGCTCCAAATACTTGATTTACACTAGCAGATTAATAATAATTATGTGGGAGGTATGGAGGAAATGTACAGCATTATTTGAACAACAGTTACACAGTACAACATAGTTTATTTTATATACAGTTCATGGTTTTCCATTAACTTTTTATCACGTTTTATCCTGAGTGCTTTGTTTATGACATTTTCAAATACGAGCAAAACTAAGGATTTAAGGTGCCCTGGACTGTATGACATTTTAAGTCTCAAACTTGTAGAATATAGTTCAGTTTTATATAGCATGTGATACTTTTTCCTTTATCGTTGTTTAACTTATTTGTAAAGTGGAATTATGGTAATACAGATTTCAAAATCCAAAGTCTTTTTAATGGATGATGGTAATGATTTCCCACTGGCAAGTGTGTCCTCCCAGTGGTGTTGGTAGGTTTGCATGAACACATTTTCCCTAAATGTTTGAATGACACATGGATAAAATGATGTGCTCAGTGGGTCAGGGATTGGTCTGTAGTCGTGGAAAAGAACGAAGATGAGGAGGCCACAGGGAAATCAGACTCCGGGATTTCCTTCATCAAACATGTACTGAGTGCCTACTCTATGTCCTGAATATTAAAAAAGACACTGTCGCAGCTTCGCTGAGTTCCAGCTGAATTGGTGCTACTTTGGCCTTACCTGAAAACTTTTTGCACTTCCCAGTGGATAAGGTGCTTCAGATTAGTTGCCATTTAGTAGTCAATATGGAAAAGAATAGTAAAGCTGTTTTTCCTACTCCACTTGTCATTATCACCATTCTGAATTGTTTAACTTTCAATTATCGAGGAATCTCGGTGTGTTTTTATTTTATTCCGAATCTGAGTTATATATTAAGGTCTGATAAAAAGTCATTAATTCAGAATTAACTAATTAGAATTTATAATTAACCGGCACCATTATCATTGAAGACAGAATTTGCAAGTTACAGTACAAATGAGAGGGGAAATGCCATGCGTACTATGCATAAGTAAAATGATAAACTGTCATATTGCACACATTTTAATGTGCACATATAAAAATGTTATAATACACAAATGAGCAAAGTTGTGAGTTGTTGCCTTTGCCACAACTAGCTCCATGACTTGAAGCTGTCCAGATTCTATTTTCTACTTCTATAAAATGAAGAAATTGTCCTGTATGGTCTCTCAAAGTCAGTCTCAACTCTAATAAGCTTTAGGATTCTGAATTCTACAAGGCAGAGTCAGCAGACTTACTATCCCCCAAAACACTTCATTAAACATTGGAGAAGTCTTAAAACTGTATATTTTAAAAGCTATTTTATCATTCAGCTTGTGACTTTTCAGAATAATTTGTCTTGTTCCAAATCAATATGGTTTTATGATATTTGAATTATACTAAAATTCAGAAAAGGAACCTGGTTTAGGTACCTAAAAGATACGACAGTAAAATGATTAATTAAGATAACTAAGAGCTAGGAATTAATACATTGAACAGTGGCCATCAAGTATTTTGCTTAGACCATCAAGAGGAATACTTTCCTTATAAAGGTAGTTGCCAAATTCATTCCTTTTATAATCTGAGTAGGCTGTTTTGGGTTCCTTCAGGAAAATTTATCATGCATTATAGGTATAGACTGAGGCGTTGTCTCCATGTATTCTAAGATTTATGAGTCTTGTACAAGATTGCATTGGGACTTTATTACAATGTTGTAAAAATTTGTATTGTGATAATCATTCTTGAAACACAGCCACAGATTAAAGTAAATGAGTTTCATAAACCAGCAGTTGTTTTGCTAATGTCAGCTTGTCCTTTCAAGGAATATATTTAGGATACATTCAATTGCCCAGTTGTGGTTCATTGTGTGGACTTGGTTGAATTATTATCTCAAGTTGTGTTTTTTGTTTTGTCTTTTTCCTACAGGTTAAAATCCTGTGTCATCAGTTGCTGGTCCAGGTGTGTGATCTACTCAGGCTAAAGGACTGTCACCTCTTTGGACTGAGTGTTATACAGAGTAAGTCTTATTTCCATCTCTGATGGATTTAGCCAACCATCCCTAAGGAAATGACATTTTATAGCTGTAACTTAAATTGGGCGTATGTTATAAAATTGTGATTGTGAAAATACCCATAAACTGGTCATTATTTTTAGTCTAGTATTCATTTTTAAAATTAATTCTATGTATTTCCTGTAAGATTCAGATTTTAGGTCATATATTTATATAGTTTGAACTTAAAAATTGCTTCCTCTTTAGGAGTCTGGATTTTATGTATTTGCTCTTTTGTGTTTTAATGAACCAAGCTTGATTTTGGTTTCCTTGCACAGAGGAACAGCTGGAGCTAGTAGGAAATTAGCTTGGATGTTTTTGTAATTTAATTTGTATTATAATTTGTGACATTAAGAGGAATTTAGACATGATAAAACTGACTCTCCTCTATTCAGATTCACTTGCTATTAACTATATAACAAGGTGATCTGTAATTTAGTCTTATTTTGTGTTTTTCCCTCCTTTCCCCTTCTTTTTTTTTCCAGTCAGAGTATATGATTTTGAGATACGGGATCAGTTTCTTCTGTGTACTTTATGTGCAAAAGATTTTCAAGTAAAGGTCTTCATATAAGCTTTCTCACCCCATAATACCTTAGTCAGAGTTAAGTTCCCAGAGTTTTACCTATAGCTATTCCTTATAAGCTTTCTTTTTTCAAATCATATTTTCACATTTTTCTAACTTAGTCTTCTAGATGCCAGAAACCTTTCATATCTTTGCTCAGTTTTTCAAGGAGACTTTTTGTGAAACGCTTTTACCTTTTATATCTGAATATGAATTTTCTGCTACTGGAATTTGTTTATATTTAAGGGCTTATGATATCTTGAGAATCTGGTTAGTACGATAAGATGCTTAGATCTGTCAGGTGGGAAAATATATCATGATCAACTGGTAAACAAGGCCGTTCTTCTTCAAAACATGAACTGTTTCCAGTTGTCTTTTTAGGCGAGGCCAGAGAGCATGGAGCAGGGAACACTTCAGCAACCGATGAATCAACAACCCTTTGCTCTTCAGTTTCTTCCTGTGATAGTTAAAGCAATGAAAACACAAATGCTCAGCTCCATCCTTGCATTAGAAATGCCTTAGTCATTCTTTCAAGAAAGGGTCTGGGAGGAATAAGATGCCCCATAGTTTCTAAACAACTTGACTTTGATCCTATACTCAAAGTTCCTTCTTCTTACTACAGCTACAGCCAGACAGTTGATCTTTGTTGTTCAACAAGTCAGTCAAATAAAACCAGTTTACAGCTTCCTTAGGTTTCAAAATAAGAGTTTTTAAGATGCTCTTTTTAAAAGAGAGATTGTAATATGGCGAAAGAACATTGGAATAGAAATTGGATGACCTGATTCTAATTCTGGTTCTACCACTAGCTAGCTGTGTGGCTTTAGACGTGTCACTTCACTACTCTCAGTTTCAGTTTTCTCACATGCCAAATGGAAATTACTGTGCCACCTGCTTTGCAAGATTGATTTGTGCTTAAGAATTTTTAAAGTATAAAGCTCTGGTCAAACTGTCAGATGGTAGAGACATAGTGGTAGTTTAAAATATGTATGTACTATTATGGTGAACAGTCTCAGTTTTTTCACTATATTGCTTCTTCAGAAGGAAACTCAAGCCAAAAACAAATCAGATTCAACAGGAAAGTTGTCTGGTCTTGTCCATTTCATGTTTAATCAGTGACATATGAGAGATGGAAGATAGTGTTAGTTGATCTGATAGGTGAATTTAAGAAGCTTTTTTTTTTTTTTTTTTTGTCTCTGGGACCTTTTTCTTATCCCTTTCATTCAAATTGGTTGACTTAATACTGCCATTTATAGACAAGGAGTAGCTTTAGCTTTACCATTCCTGTTCGGTTATGGCACTTTTCCAGTTAAATGCCAACATTTAGTCAGGAGCAACAGTGTCGTCAAGTATGTTATCCTTGGAGTGGTCAGAGAGACACACTTCCCTGCCAAAATGAGTACATTTTTATGCAGAGCTTTCCAGGAGCCTCCCCCCTTAGTGAGGGTTAGAGAAAAAGAAATATACTTTAACAAAAAAAAAAAAAAAAGATTTAAAACTTTGAACAAGATAGGAATGCTGAAGATTTTTCTTGTAAAATAAATCTCTCTTAAAAGATTTGGGAAATATGAAAATGTTTATATTTTTTAGTAGCTTATTTTCACATATTCAGATCATTTTTACGTGGAGGTTTAGCAGCCTCATTCTCTGTTCATCTTAAGAACATCATTTCCTTGAAGAAATATTTTGGCATTCATTCTTGTTTTGCATAAGGTTCTTCTTCTCTTCCCACAAGATCAATCCCAAAGGCAGTGTGAATGATGGTTTATCATTTTGTCCTGCTGTGTTTTACGCAGAGAACACAAAGAAGAAATAGACTATTCTTCACAAAGCATGGGTCAGGCTCCTCCCTTGGAAATGGGCGGTTATCATCAATGTTCTCTAATTTTATATACAGCAATTAAGATGGTGATTCTGTACTGTTTCATTATTTTGCACCTTTGGGAAGAGTCTGTGAGCTAAATAAATGCGTGTTTTTGTAAGACCAAGTAATGCCCACAGTGTTAGAGGATAGACTGTAAGCTATATGTAATGATCCTAGAAACTAAGTAAAAGCAAAAGTTGGAAACATTTCTTCTAAATATTGCATATTTTTAATAGCATGTTTTCTGCAAAAGCAAAATAATTCATAAAGAATGTCTAGCCTACAAAACTTTTTATTTTTTAATATCTTGTTGCATTTTCTTGGTAGTATGTGAATTCAGAGTACATTCACAAAATCTTGAGGCTTTGAAAAAAAACCTGTTGCTTTTTATATTTTCTTTTAAAAAAAACCTAACATTTTTTAAATCATCTTGTCTCCTTTTTTTTTCAATGTGCAGATAACGAACATGTGTATATGGAGTTGTCACAAAAGCTTTATAAGTATTGTCCAAAAGAATGGAAGAAGGAGGCCAGCAAGGTACGACAATACGAAGTCACTTGGGTGAGATTACATTTATGAGCAAAACTATTTTGATTTTTCAAAAGATTTATTTTAGCTATTATATATATTAGAGAAATACCTTAAACCACATTTTATTTATACAGTAGAGAATGGGAAAGGGAAATGAATTATATAAGTTCTGAAATGCTACATTAGTGAAGTATTAATAGCTTGTAGCATATAACAGTACATTTTGGATATCTATTTAAGTAATGTTGAGTAATAACTTGTTAGTAACCTTGAGATAATGTTTTGAAATGTAAAGCTTGGAAAAAGTACATGTCCCTCTTCTGTGGCTATGTTAGTTGTCGAAACTAATGTTCTAAATATTATTAGCAATTTTTGAGTCTACTTTTACTATCCTTATATGTGATACTTTGTTACTTTATTGTTCTGGTGCCTTTATTTAGTAAACATCAATTCTATTTACATGGGGGAGAATTCACAGGGAATTTACCTAGTGTTTTCAGGATCACCCTGGTAAGTCAGGAATAAATCCTTAGTGTCTCATTCTAGACCCTCCAATTAGTATTTAAGAATTCTTGGAACACACTGGAAGGCTACTTCAAAGCCAAGGAACTTGAATGTCTAAATAAACAAACAGCATATTAGAATTTGGTATGTGGAATGTCAGAGGAACAAGAGAACATTTATAATGAGGAGCAAATGGTCACCACAGGGGACAGAGCTGAGAGAGGAGCTGGAGCTCAGCTAGAAATTTCCACTGGCATTTATTTTTATCTTCCCTTATGTTGCCATTGGCATCACAGTGAATGAGTATCAGATACAGTGATGATGCTGTATAACTTCCTGCTTTGGCATGAACCTGGTATCCCTATGAGACAACCGTCTACCCATTGTAAGGCCCCACTCATTAGAAATAGATAAAACCTTTCAGTGTTTAAAAAGTATCTTGTAAATAATGGAATTTTGTTACTTTTGAAATCCATTTTTGAAGCAACTAAAAATAATTTGCTTTTTATGTGTCTTTGTTTTAGGGTATTGACCAATTTGGACCTCCTATGATTATCCACTTCAGAGTGCAGTACTATGTGGAAAATGGCAGATTGATCAGGTATGAGGACAGGGAGAGACTCTACACTTTCATCCCCCCTCGCACTCCTTTTCTAACATAAATAAGCCAAATAAAGTACCAGTATGTATTGTTTATCTCTACCTGCTAGACTATAAGTTCTGTAAGAGCAGGATTTTTGATTTTTTAAAAATCTTTCTGCATGTATCTTCAGTTCCTACAACAGAGGAACAGTATGCCCTCAATAAATATTTGTCGAATGAATAAATGATCGTGTTAGACTATTGATGAAAATGTTAATAATGTCAGTGGCTCACAGTTTCTATACTCCACATGTTCAAAAACAAATCAGTCACCAAAAGGATATTTTGTTCAAGAAGGAACTAGCATTTTGTGAAGAGTGGAGAAATTGATTAAAGGATTATATTGTTCCCCGGTGGTGGGTGGGGGCATGGGGCAGCAGCAAGAACACTATACTATAACAGTGCATGCGTGTTGACGTAGCCTGGTTTTCTTTTCACCTTGGGGTCTTGCTTCTGTTCTTGGCAGTCGCTTTAAAGCTAAGATTACACCCAATGGAATTATCCTGTGAGAATCTTAGATGCAGTTTGGCAAGGGCAGGTAATTGATTCTTTTTCTGGAGGTGGTGGCATGAACAATTCTATGCTCATGATACAAACTCAAAACTCACTATTTCAAAAGCTCATTTTATCATTTGATTAGGAGGACTCAGTGCTGGGAACTTTCAGAGGTGATTTTGTTGGCTTAGAGGAAATACTAGGAATGTGAACTCTGTGTTTTATTTATTTATTTTTAAGCTTTGAGAAACCCCATGTAAAAGACACAAAGAGACATTTGGCTAATGAGTTATATGTGAGATTCTCTCTTAATATTTACATTATTGCCACATTAAAATTAAAAAGTTAAAACTATTAGTCCATAAAGAATTTTTCAAAAGGTTGAGAAACTTTTTAATTATTCCCAGTTTATATAAAATTTTTACTCAATTTACCTACTAAGTGTGGAATACACTAGAAAGAAGGAAAATATATTATTTAGCCACTAATTAACCCGCTGGGGCTAATGAATGTTTAATTTATCCCTATACTTCTGCCCTTTTCCCCAGGGATGAACTAGTCCAAACACTGTGTGGTCAGCAGTATAAGCAGAAGTGCTCTGGAAAGTACTCTGTCCCAAGGGGGAAAAATTACATAAATGCTTTATTTTTAAACTCTTCATACTTAAGCACGATCTTGGTTAAAATAAACCTGTATGTTTTTAGTATCAACTAATGAGCTATGAATCTAGGGTAAACATTCAACCTAAAATAATTGGGAGGCAAATAAGCTCATGAAATACACAATACACAACACACAACACACACACACTTTTGTTCTTGCATTTCTGCTTTGATCACAAAGGCGTCCTATTTGCCTGTGACATCTTTTAGAACTTGACCATAGTTTTTCCCCAGTCAGCGCTTCTTAATATATTTAACGGGGACTATAGTTATTTCTGACCTCAACAGATTGTAATGACTGCACTATTAGTATTTCCATTTTTGAGAAGTATCATGGTTGTCATAACATGTGCTCGTAGAAACACACCCATAAAGTAATACCCACTTAATGAGGAAAAAAAAAAGATTTAAGGAAAGCATTTTTCAGTTCATTCATTCTGAGAGAAAAAAAACACTCCATTTATAGTTAAATTTTTTTCTAGATGGTCATATAAACAAAAAGATTTTTAAAAGGGCCTTCAAGTATTTGTAATGTGCTCAGCTGAAAAAAAACAAAAAATAATAGCAAAATGTTCAAGCCAGGATTGTCCCCTCAGATTTGTCCTTAATGTGTTCTGTGTGCAGTATATTGTAACAAAATTATTTTAATACAAACAACAAATGCCTAGGTTTCTATTGTAATACTTGTTCAATGAACTAGTTACCATATTAAAGTGGAGTGATTCGGACCTTTTTTCCCTTCTCTGAATGAATCCAATGTTCCGGGCCTTAGGAAATGTTATTTTTGCAGTCTGGGTAGTTCGGTGAGGCAGCAGGCAGCAACAACCTCCCCGTTTGCATGAGCGGGGAGGATGGAGGAGGAACGAGCCAACAGAAGAGCTCTTGTCACCAGATGGATAGCAGGATTTGGGTTCTGTTTACATGCCATTGGATTGTTCCCTCAAAATGTGAGTTCTGTTTTCTTTTATTTTCCTAGTGACAGAGCCGCACGATACTATTACTACTGGCACCTGAGAAAACAAGTTCTCCATTCTCAGTGTGTGCTCCGAGAGGAGGCCTATTTCCTGCTGGCCGCCTTTGCCCTGCAGGCTGATCTTGGGAACTTCAAAAGGAACAAGCACTACGGAAAATACTTTGAGCCGGAGGCTTACTTCCCATCTTGGGTAGGCACTGTTTCCAGATCTTAAAGCGTTGTCTCTGCACGTTCCTAGTTCATGGTGTTCCTACTCATGTTGCTTCCAGAGATGGGAACCCAGATGTTTGGTGGCCAGTGCAACCTTTTATGATGCCCAAATGTAAAGTTAACTCTTGAGAGTATGGTACACGTGAGCTCTGATAGACTTGGTCAGCGTATATAGTTCATGCAGGAGAGGACGGCTATCCATTGTAAATAAGGTGGAACTTGGAATTTGCCGGTCTTCTTTTTGGCATTTGCATGGTTTGATCTCATTTACTCTTAATTTGAGCAGGATTTCTCCCCATTTGAAGGGAGAAAAACACTACTCTTTAAAAGGTAAGATCATTCACAGCTTTCCCTGTGCTGAGAAAACAAATACAGGTGCTCCTCAATTTATGATGGGGTTACTTCCTAATAAACCCGTTGTAAGTTGAAATGTCATAAGATGAAATGCATTCAATACACCTGACCTATCAAACATCATAGCTGAGCCTCGCCTACCGTAAATATGCTCAGAGAACACTACCGTTAGCCTACAGTTGGGCAAAATCAGCTAACACAAAGCCTGTTTTATAATAAAGTGTTGAATAGTGCATGGAATTTATTGAATACCATGCTGAAAGTGAAAAAGAATGGTTGTATGGGTATCCAGCATTAATGAACACAGCTGAAAGCCTGAGCACAGCCTGGAGAATCTTTGAAGCATCGAACTGAAAAAACGCTGGTAACACAGTAAGTACACTGTAGAGTGTCATTGTTACCCTCGTGGTTGCGTGCCTGACTGACAGCTGCAGCTCCCTGCGGCTGCCCGGCGTCACGAGAGAGTATCGTCCTGTACATCGCTCGCCTGGGAAAAAAATCAAAATTCCAAATTCAAAGTACGGATTCTACTAAATGCGTATTGCTTTTGCACCATCGTAAAGTCAGAAAATCATAAGTTGAACCATTGTAACTCAGGGACCCTCGGTATAAGTAAACTCCTTGCTCTGACAGCCATCTCCTTCATTCCCAAGAAGGGAACCACCCCCTTACTTCAGCAGGAAAATTTATTCCAGCAGGAACTGTCTCACCTGTCCTTTGCCCACCCACCCTGTCCATATCTGTTCCCATCCTTCTTCCAGGTCTTAGCTAGAACTCCTCTCTCTTCTGTATCTCAAGCCTCTACTCAGACTAGCTCTTCTTCAACCAGAACATATGTTTGGTTTGCATCGCTCCATCCTCAGGAAAGAAAGGAGAAAGGGAAAGGAGATGCCTCTTTCGCTTTCCCTTCTCAGTAAAGCTTCTAGAAAAAATAATGTAGGTTTGATTTTCCAGCTTCTTTACTTCCCACATGTACTCCTCAAGCCAGTTCCATCTGCCTTCTTTCCCCATCATGACACTGTCTCTAAGGTCACCAGTGACCTTTACATTGCCAAATCCAGTGGACACTTTTCACTTCTTTTCCTGAATTTCTCGGCTACGTTTGACACTTAACCCCTCACATCCTTGGGTGACCTCGTCCAAATGACTGCTTTTAATAACCACTTACATGCTGGCAACTTCCAAATGTTTCTCTCCCCTGTGTTGGTAAGATAGCTGTTTACCAATCGGTATGTCAAATTCAAAATGTGCCAAATCAAATTCATCTTCTTCTCATCTCCATTCTGTGTATTTCTACTTCTGTGTTCCTAATGTCAGCTAGTGGCCCTGCCTTCCACCTGCTCACCCAGAAACTTGAGCGTCATACAGAACTCTCCTTATCACCCTTCTTTCTCTCTGCCCCATCCAGTCAACCAGAACATCCTCTAACATAAACGCTTGATTACGCATCACCCAGCTTAAGAAATAAAATTCTCTTGTAGTTTTATTATTAACTTCGTAAATGCCTGTTGTGTCCCCTCCTCACCGTTGTTCCTCCCATTTCCAGGTTCCAGCCCTCCTCAGCACTCAGCTCCATCACTGTGGATGGTCTTTACACCACAGCTTGCAGATGCATTGATTGTGCGTCTGATTTAAACCTTTAAGGGCTTCCCGTCACCTGGCCAGGTTCCCGAGCATGACTGAGACACATCCCAGGATGTGGTCCCTGCCAGCCTTTCTGATGGTCCTGCACCTTGAATGTTATGCTGTGGTCAGGTCCAGCAGTTCTGTGTCTCCACACCTCCTGGGCTGGTTCATACTACTGCCCTTTCTTCCTCCAGTTCCTTTACCCCGCAAAGCCCCTCTCCCTGTTTCACCTGGCTGATTCCTGCTCGTCTTCCAAGACTCAGCTCAGGTGTGGTTCCCTCTGGGTAGGCCGCCAGGTGCCCAGGACCCTTCCTCTGGGCTCAGTAAGACCCTGCATGTATGTGTTTTACATCTTATTTTCACATGATCCGTTTATCTGCCAGGAAACTGTTTCTGAGTATGTTCTAAGGGACAGGCATAAACTTAATCTTCCCTGTTTCTTTAGCATGTGACACTGAGATGCTAAGTGTAAGTTTTTATTGACGATGCTTCAGTTGTTGAAGGGAAACCACAAAAGGTGTCAAGCTTTTACATGTCAGTATCTGTTGGACCAATGTAAATACTAGGGTATTTACATTCCCTAGTTGCCATTGGGTACTCACTGAACCTCGGTCGTTTAAATCAGAGCTTCCCAATCAGTGTGCCTTGGGATCCAGAGTGCGAGATAGTAGTGTCCTCAATCCTGGGGATAAGGTTACTTCAGTAACCTTATAAGTAGTTTCTGTGTATTCTTTGACCTGAAAAAGATTAAAGTACTGGTTTAGATGATCTCCATATCAAAGGCATCTAGAAAGAAAAGTCTGTAATTTGAATTCTCAGCAAAACTTGATAATTGGCCAATAATTATCATGTTTCATTCGATAGGGAGAAACAAAATGTCGGTGTCTATAAAAACATTTTAAAACTAAAAATTATCTGATTTTTTATTCTGATGATTTTAAACACTATTCTTTTTGTTCACTTTGCATAATTCTTTCCATATTTTATAATCCTATGAAATCCGCTCGGACCTTCAATCAACATCTTTCTCTTAGCCTGCAGCTCCCAGATACACTATGTTTTTGACATCTAAAAGCTTGGGCTACTATCTGATTAAAATATAAGCCACAGTGAATTGCAATGACTATATGAAAGAAATTGTTTTCTCATAAGTATTCAAATAGGGTGTTCATATCAGCCTCTTATGCAAAACCCAAACATGTTTCAGAGAATTCCTTGCAGTTTCTCTGTCTTCTTTTGATTAACATTTAGAACTTCCCACTCTGGGGTTATAATTTTAGAAGAGGTTTAAGTAGGACCCAGAACCTGAAGATGTGCTGACAGGGGATGGATTTCACGGTACCAATAATTTTGCAAGTATAACCAAATGGTGTGTATAAAATTTTGCAAGTTTGCATGGTTTTTTTTTATTGTTGTTGGTGGTGAGTTTAGAGCCAAGAAACATATTTTTCCCATTTCTTGTGGTTTTTCTTCTTAGATATGCAACACTATATTGACTTTGCTGCTTCTAGTATTAGCTGGTTCAGCCTGGTAACGTAACCAATGGTGCACACCATAAAAGTGGGAATTTTCTGATAGGAATTAGCCAGTTTACAGGGCCTACTTTAGGTCCCTGTCCTTTCGCTGTTTTAGGGGTGAGGGTAGTACTCACATCCCTCCAACAAATGTTGCATTGCACACCCATTGTGTTCCAACAGGTTGTTTCCAAGAGAGGGAAGGACTACATCCTGAAGCACATTCCAAACATGCACAAAGATCAGTTTGCACTGACAGCTTCCGAGGCTCATCTTAAATATATCAAAGAGGCTGTCCGACTGGATGACGTCGCCGTTCATTACTACAGATTGTATAAGGTACAAAACTGCAGTGATTCTGCAGCTTCTGAGAAAAAAATACCTTCGCCATCAGATGAAGCTTTTATTTAAAGTTCTCATTTCACTTTTTAAGGAGCTTTTAATGGTGTTTCATGTGACCCGCTGTTTGTCATCATAGGTCAGTGTTGGAGTCAATGATGCTTTTCCCTTGGGCCTGGGAGCAGGATGAAGCTGTGTTGTTTTAATGGCCCTAATACTGAGATAGCAAGTGGCTGCAAATTGTGAATCTGGCTTTTCAGTGATAAGAAATAGTTTTCTCCTTCCCACATCGGCATTTCTGCCTAGGGGAGTTAACATTGGCAACTTGTTCGATCAGTAATTTTAATATTCCTCAAAGTGAAGTCATACCTACATTGTATCAATTAATAACAAGGACATCACCACAACAGCTAGTGTTTATTAAGCACTGTGTTTATGGGGGCATACTTTATATTTATCCTTTTCTTAAAATCCTCACAACAGTAAGGTAGAAACTATAATCTTCATTTTACAGACTTGGGAACAATCTAAAAACCACAAAACTAGTAATTTGGCAGAGCCACGATTCAACCTAGGTCTACTGAAGACAGAGCCTGTGTGCTTTCACCACGGAACTCTGCTTCCCTCCCTCCCTGAAGCTTGTTCTCTCTTTTGTGTCCTGGGTAGTGCTGGCCTCATTTTCCCAGAGGTCAGAGGTCACACACCCAATTAAGAACTGGGCCTGGGATCTGCAATTGCACAGTCCTGGTTGTCGTCTCTGTCTTCTCTTCCCCCTCCCTGCCCACTCGTCTCTATTTCACAAGTGTCACTTCCTCGGCGAGAACCCCTGACTTCCCACCTACGTATATTCAGATGTATATTCTCAGACCGAACAGGGTGAAATGGTTCACTACGTGGTCTGTTGGGCCGGACTTCTGGGATTGAATCCCAACTTCACCTCTTACTAAGTGACCTTAAGCAAGTTACTTAACCTCGCTGGGCTCCAGTTTCCCTGTAATTAAATGGGGACGGTAGCATACCTGTTTTTGAGGTTTATTGCAGACTTACAAGGTAACGGATGAAAGATGCTTCAGACAGTGCCCAGCATATATTAAGCGCATTGTTAAGCTGCTCCCATTATCATTATGCTGTTATCATTATGGTTGCTGTTATTATGCTTGTTATCACTACCACACCCTTTGTGGTAGGATTGGCATTGCTAGACCACTGGAAATGGGACTGTGGTTTGGATATACTGGTGGGTGATCTTCCTGGCTGATTCAGAAAACGTAGGCACCAAAGGACGGTATTTTTTTTCTCTCTTCCATGCCCAAAAGATGCATTGTTAATGCCTTGTCGTCTTTGAAAGGCATAATTGAGTTCCGTAAGATCTCTTTAGCTAAATTCTTAAAGGACTGAGTTATTTGTTTTCCTTAGGATATTTTATTTGTGACACTTCAATTTATCTGAGAAAATGCAAATAAATTGCAGTTTGACAACCAGTTTATACTTTTAAAATGTATTGGAAGTGTTAATGATGTATTGAAAACAGTGTGACTTTGGAATCAGATAGAAATCCTACATCACCACTCATTAATACTGAGATCCTAGGCAAACATAACTATAATCCTGGGCCATCTATTAAGTGGGAATGATTCTATACGTTTCACAAGGTTGGGAAGATTCTGTGAGATAATGAATCTGAAATAACCAGGTGGAGTGCCTGGCACGTTAGTGAATATTCAATAAATGTTAATTACTTCTTATTTGATAGCGAAGCTTAGCATTTGAAAGAATCCTTTAATGAAGTAGATATCCCCAATTTATCTTTTGTGCAAAAATTAATCTTTCAAATTTACTTAAAGTGTGGTACTTCTACATGGCATAGAAAATGAATCTTGTCTTTTTAAAAGAAGATAATTAGTAATGATGATGTAACTAAACAAAGTGGGGTGATGTTACTGCACGGGCAGAGTTTTCATTCTTAGGAAAAATCAAGTGGCAGCCATTAAAACTGCTTCATTTCAGGCCTGCTTATAAAATGGAAGTAAGGTAGACAGAGGACAGGAAACATTCTGGGGGAAAAAGATTCTGTGCCCCGTTTCCAGTACTACACACCTCGTACATGCACAACCAGCATTTTTATGAGCACAGCCTATTTCAGGAAGCAATCAGAATGGCCTTGAAAGGGAAATTGGCCTAAACTCATAGTGATAGGTTGGTTTCTCCTGTTATACCTGTACTATATGTGCCTTTCTTGTGGTAAAATACACAGTTGGAAAAAAATAGTCCAAATAGTGAAAATAGGCTATGTCTTCTCTTTTCTATGCCAGGTGAGGATGCATTTTCGAAAAATATTTCTTGGCTATGTTCATGGGAAAACTGTCACTGAACGTAATAAAGATCTGTACATATTCATTTATTGTTTCTATTGAGAAATCTCATAATGAAGGTAGTTTATTCACTTAGTAATTTTATTTTAAACCTCATATTTTGTATTCACTTATTACAAATAAGCACTTAAAGGATGTGGCCAAATTCCTGAGTACATTCTTAATTGTACAATTTTTTTCCTTATGTAGTTTCCTTATTTTTTACAGTTTATTGTTTAGCTGGTAGAACATGTCATTATTGGCAATTAATAATTGAACTTCTTAAAATTAAGTACTTTTTTTCCAAGCTAACTTAATATAAAATGTTTACAG
The DNA here is from genome assembly GCF_004115265.2 of Rhinolophus ferrumequinum. Classification (NCBI taxonomy): domain Eukaryota; kingdom Metazoa; phylum Chordata; class Mammalia; order Chiroptera; family Rhinolophidae; genus Rhinolophus; species Rhinolophus ferrumequinum. The sequence goes on along the minus strand of NC_046289.1, from coordinate 40,783,379 downwards.
CTTTATTATGTATCATGAGAGAAATATATAGGCTTGCCTCTAATTTTAGCTTCAGAGCTAAGAGATTTATCCAGTTCGAAACAGATAAAGTCTAGTACATCTCAGAATATAACCAGGATGTTAGATTCAAGATTTAAACACCTGAGAAAAAATAAAGCATAAGATAGGAAGGTAAAAACAAAAATACAAAAGCAGCACAAATAATCTTGTTTATTGGAGTTCTCAAGAATGTAAGTATTTAGAGTATTGTCACATATAAAAGTGTATTTAACATAGTGAAAACACTAATGCTCTGAAATCTCAGCGATTTAAAAAGTATAATAATACCAGTATTGATTTACTATGTGCTCATGATTTTCTTAAAGCTTGTAGGAAACTAGGGATGTAAAAGATGAACAAAGTTGTTGGAAGTGAAAAGTTTTCCAGTCCTGAAATTTACCTTCCTTTTTCTTTTCTTGAGTGCTGAATTGTCCAGTGTAGAAGAAAAACATACTTTTTCATACAATTTTATTCCTACAGGATAAACGGGAAATTGAAGCTTCTCTGACTCTTGGATTGACCATGCGGGGAATACAGATTTTTCAGGTTGGTAAATGACAAATAAGTGTCAAATAGTATCCACTATGTCTTACATTCACAATATTCCTGTGTGGTCCTGAGATAGGTTTGCTGTTCTATTTCTGGCCACGGATTGGGCATTACTTCCTATTTGTCTAGCACAGATATGGAGGATGTGAGAGAGGCGAAGTGATACCGTCTAAACTTTGACAGTAATAAGTGCTCTAGCACAGAAAACAACAAGCCGGAGAGTGGACCACCTTCATCACTAACAGATCGTTAATATCCAAACATTTTTCTTTGTGTGTCATTGATTTTAAATATTTTCTTTTATCCTCTGGAACATTTATAATTGTGTAAAGAAAAAAGCCTGGCCAGACATTTTAATTTCCGTTACACTTTTGTGATACAGTTTGCCCCTTGGATAAGTAGGTGGAATGGTGTTATCCTACAGTCATCAACAGGGGAGAGAAAAATGCCTCTTTGTGTGAGACCTAGGAAAATATAAGGACGTCTTATCTTTGATGTAGGCAAAATATACAATTATGAAAGTCTGAGTGCCTTATCTTTCGAATGTCTGAGTCTTTTGGACATTTTATTTAAATTTAAGGATAAGCCGAAAGAAGAAAGCTACAAAATTGTATCACTAATCCTAATTACTGTCTGCATGTCTCCAAAGAGAGTTGTGGACCTCTTTCAGATTTTAATTAATGTATGTTAGTTTTCTGGGAGAGAAATTAGAGCCATTTTAGAGTGTCTGTCAGTCTCATCAGTAAGTCTATATGCATTGTAATTCTTTCCACAGAATTTAGATGAAGAGAAACAATTACTTTATGATTTCCCCTGGACAAACGTTGGAAAGTTGGTGTTTGTGGTAAGTTTCAAATAACTGACTAAAATACATTACTCCGTTGGTTTTTTTCGTTTGGATTTTTGTTGATTCTTGTTGTTTTAAAACAATATTGTCCCTGGCATAAAAGTTGACACATATATATGTTTTTTAAAGTTGACTGTGAAGATAACTAGCTTTCTTATATTCTTATGCATGTGCTATAATCCTTGTCACTCATCAGTAGTGGACCTAAAATTTAAAAATTTTATAGCAAAAGAAATTAATTAATTGTAGTTTGTGTGTCTGGTCTCCACCATACTACCCTAAGCTATTCTAGTTGCAGGAGAAATGTGACAAAAGTGCAAGATGAGTTAATCAGATAGAATTATTTTTTAAAGCCTACAGCAGAGGGATTACAAAACAGAAAGCCGTAATCACAGGGTAAATTATTCTTAGTGTGGGGGTTGGCCAGTTCTTTTAGAAGTTACTTTTTTTGAACAAAGAATAAAGAGTGATATAAAAAGATGTTTCTATTAATATCTGACTTTTTGAAACTCATCATTATAAAGAAAGGTCTGCAATTAACAGGAAAAATACTTTTATTTTTAGAATATTAAAAATGATGCTTTTTTGTGTTAGAGCAGATCCATGCTTTTTCTAGCTATTTCTCTCCTTTGCCAGTTATATCCATTTTTTGGTAGGGTTCAAGAAATTACAGTTCATAATATGTATATCTAATGGTTATTAAAATCCACAGTTTTTCTTTGTTCAGAAATTACTGAAGAAAACACACAGAGAAGGGAGGAAGATAAGGATTTGTACACATGGGCTTCTCTCCCTAAGGAAGATGGCCTATGTAAATAAAGAGCTATATTGCCAAATAGCATTTGGGCACTGATTCCACACTGCCCTGTAAGTCAAAAAACCTGTTCCTGACTTTACATTACTTTAATTACTTGGGCACAATTCAATCTGATTTCACTTTACACATGCATTAAGTGGGGCCTGACCTGACTCCTCCTCGCTGGCTGTCTCTCATTCCAGCTCTTCGTGAAAAGTTCTGAACTGTTTGAAAGTGAGCAAATTATTACCCGACTTGCCCCTTTCATGTCCCAAGTTAAGTAGTGATAAAATACATTTATGAAATTAAGTGTTTTGAGGGTCCCGGACTCAGTGGTTCCTGAGTGTGGTTGTGCATCAGACTCATCTGAGGAGCTCATTTAAGATACAGATTTTGGGGGCTCGTCGTCCTCTCCTAGAAATTTTTGATTGTAGATGTGGGTGGGAGACTAACAGTCTACTTTGACAAACCAGATAATTCTTCTCCTAGCCAGCCCAGGCAGCCCTGCCTAGCTGTGTGACCTTGAGCAAGTTACTTAACCTCTTTGTTCCTTGGTTTCTTCATTTTAAATTGGGGATAATTGGTTCTCCCCCATAGACTTACTGTGAGGATTAATGAGTTAATACCTGCTTAGTGCTCATTAAGTATCAGTTATTACCATTCTAGCATTGGAATCCGCCGGTGGTTTCTTTAAAATCAAAAGTCTGGAGATGAAAAATTCCATCTCTGTTTGAATTACACAAAGCCATATTACTTCATACCGACTTGAAGTATATAGTTAAAATATGCCTCCATCTTTGTTTTACCTCTCCCCTCTAGCTAAGAATCTTTGTGTCTGGCATATTCCTTCTTGTAGTCCTGCTGCTCTCTTCATTATTAACAAAGTTAAAGGAATTCATAATATTCCATAACTGTAAGGAACTTTGCCAACCTCTCACCCTCAACTTTGAACTTGATATTAACGATCCCAGACTTAAAGAATGAGATTCCTTGTATCTCTACTGATAAGTACCTACACTACTTATCTCTTCTTTGTCTTTCCTGTCTCATCCCTCCAACTGTTCCTCTAGCTTCCAGCTCCCTTTTGTTTCATATATCCAGCTAGTGGTGTTTTGTATTTTTTTTAAACCTTCAGTAGGTATCCTACATTCACTATCATAATTCTATTTCTTTTCTTCCTACAATTTTTCATAAACTATAATTATGTCCTGTGTTTATTTACCATCTCTCCCACCAGAATGTATCTCCATGAGGGTGAGGGCCCTTGTCTGCCCTATTCATTTGTTATTTTCCTCTGTGCCTAGCACAGTGTTCAGTACATGGCAACTGTTAGCAGATATTTGAATGCATTACGTTTCTAGAGTTTGTGTGCTGAGTTAGGGTGTTGAGATTACATTTGAGGATGCTTTCGTGATGGGCCCTTCTCTTCTCCATTATATAAATGGCCTGACCAGCCAGAGAAACCAAAGAGGTTTCTCAGCTGTCATACGCAGTCAGTGTTTCCCAGAAGACCCTGGCTAGACTCTTCCCTGAATTTTTGGGAATCCTCTGTCCTGTGACATTTTTGAAAGGGAAAACAGCAATGTATCTGTCAGCTAACTTTGGAGCTTTATACAGTAAGTCCTCACTTCTTGTCAGAATAGGTTCAGCAGCTTTAAGCAAAATGACATATAGTGAAACCGGTTTTACTGGAAACTAATAGATATAAATGAGAGGTAAGTTCCTACAGCATCTCCTCAACGTGAAAACAAAACATTATTCGAGGACCTGCTACACATCTGTTTCTGAATCTGTAGTTTTCCCTACTAAACAGAAAACGAAGGGAACCTTGGCAAATCATAGACTTTTCTTCCTGAATCTGATTTATGGTTTCCCTCCATAGGGTAAGAAATTTGAGATTTTGCCAGATGGCTTGCCCTCGGCCCGGAAGCTCATCTACTACACGGGATGCCCCATGCGCTCTAGACACCTCCTGCAGCTGCTGAGCAACAGTCACCGGCTCTACATGAATCTGCAGCCTGTCCTGCGCCACATCCGGAAGCTGGAGGAAAACGAAGGTACGCAGGGTCTTGGATGGGGACTTCGCCACCTGTGGCCCCTACTCTATAGCTGCCATTGACTGGGGCTTTAGGGTCCTGGAGAGTGAGTCTCGGGGACTGGGCCTCTCCAGGTTCAGAGTAGTATTCCTATGTTTGTGTCTCAGCACTGCCCCGATAAGCGAGGGACAGCCTCGAGCCCAGCAACCATGGCAGCGGTCTGAAATACCTGACGTTACCCCTGTCGTTCACCTGCCCCTCAAGCACAGTCTATGTAAAGTTTCCCCATCCTTGGCTTGAAAATCCTCACAAAAAGCCACCCCAAGAAGGTGCAGGCCAAGGTGTATCTGCATCACAGAGCTCTGTGTATACACCGATTCACCTGGGCTCTGTTACGTAGGCAACCTGAAAACCTGTCCAGTAAAGGTGGATCACAGAACCGTCTCCAGTCTCTCTTATTGACTGTGGGAGGCACCCACGTCTGGCTCAGCAAGAATGACCAACAAAGGACAAAGAAGTTTTTATTGGAGGATTGTATCAGCCAGTCCTGGGGGGCGGGGGGGGCTTTTCTGAGACACAGATAGAATTGAATGGCCTATTTGGGGCCCCAGAGTTCTGGCCCTGAAAAGCCAGACACGTCCGTCATGGTGAGGCAGAGAAGGAGGGATGGGGCTTCTAACATTGTTAACTTTACAATGTTAACCTCATGGTTGGCCCTTTATCTTGAGTTGGTGGTACCCTGGAGTTACTTCGTTTAACACACTCCAACTTCTAATCCCCCAAAATGCTATTTTGCATATTTGTTTATGTTTTAATGTCTTCAGTTTGTTTTGCAAATTCATGTACTAATTCTTCATAATTTGATTAGATTAGTAGATTTGAGGTATTTGCATGATCATTAGGATGCAGATGCATACCTTAGGTCCATGTCTGAAACACATTTTGTCCTCTCAGACCCCACCTTACCTACAGAAACAAGACAAATGCCTGTCCTCTCTTCACCAGCAAAAAAAACTTACAGAGGTTTGCACAGCTGATTGATTTCTCGCAAACGCTGCCTCTGTCTAAATGAGACAAAGTTTGGAGATGTCATTGTAATTTAAGAAACGATTGGGACGTGAATCATCTCCCACTGTCTGCCACCAAACTGCGTCTGTCTTCTGAAAGAATTGGGAAAACTGTCAGGCGTATTGGCTTCCTTCACTGCCAGACAGCCAGTTCTTCCCCATAATGACTCATTGATGTCACAAATACATCCCTCCTGTCCCGACACGAATATTCAGAGGAAGTCAGACAGAGTGCCAAGGCAACTTGGGAGAGTAGGTGACTGACAGGTGCAGAGGTCATCATTTGCCACGTCAGCCTCATTCCTGATTGGTGCCTTGAGAAGTTCATTCATTCCCTCCGCTCTCTGCCACCAGCATTTTAGTAAATTCTTGTTGAGGTGACCTTACCGGGAGCTCTTTAGAGCCTAAAAAACTTAATGAACCTGCCCTATAGGGTCTAAGGTAAAATTACAAAGAATTTTGAATTCCTTGGGCTTTGTCCATTACCACGCATAGTACCAAATGCATCTGGGGGCTTACGTGAGGAGGGCAATGAAAGGATTAAAAAAAAAAGTGTAAATTGGATCTTTTATTTGGATTAAGTATACATAGATTTGGGGGAAACATCATTTTTTTTTTTTTTTAAATTCCAAAGACAACATACTTAATTTCTTGTACTTAGAGATCCCTCCAGGTCAGAAGGAAGCCTGAAACTAAGTTTCTGTGGACCAACCTTGACCTGAATCCAGTTATCTCACCCGCACTTAAGTACTCCACCGTTTTTCTTAAGAAAGCCCCTTTCTCAACATTGGTTTAGCAAAACAGCACAAAAGGAGTCTGTATGTGTCTTAATTAAATTTGTTTCAGAGTCATCTTGTCTGAAACAGTATTTTAGCATTTTGTAGTAGAAAATGAATTTACAAGAATTCTTTCTTCCACAGTAGTTAGAAGAAATGCCTTTGTCATTAAAACAATATACAGTTTTTAAACCCACCTTTATATATATATATATATAAAACTATATATGTATACAATATATAGTATACATATATATTGTATACACATATATACACATAGTATATATGTGTATACAATATATAGTTTTATATCAGTAGCTGGAGCTTATTCTCAGGCCCTGTGTCTATAGAGGTTACATTGACTACATTATATATCAAAGTAATGAAAAACTCTGGTCCCTGGGTGGGCTTTTCCCACAGAGGGAATAAAAACGTTGACATGTTGACCGTCTGTGCTGTGGACGCTGGTGATTACTAGGGGAATGAGGGGCTCATTTTGCATTTCTTAGAATAAATTTCTCAATTATTTCAGCCTGTCCCTCAGTTTGTCACTGAGTGGTGGGAAGCTTCTTAACTGCTTGCAGAGGGTCTAAGTAGGGTTTGCGGGCGGGAATCCCCACCCATTTTTGGGAATTTTTCTCGCTTTTACGTTCCCAAATCCCAAGAAAAGTTGGTCGGGAAATCAGGAAAATCGGCTCCTTGAACCCAGGTGGTTGGTAGTATTGGCCATCACTTTGTGGAAATGATTCATCGTGGGGAACAGAAAACAGTTTACGTCTCGGGATTCGGGAAGGGGAAAGCGAAAACAATTCCTGAGAACGGGCGGGAATTCCCGCCTGGAAACCCTAGGTCTAAGTAAGAATGTAGCACTATTATGGGAACCAAAGGCAGCTTCGTGGAGCACCATGTCTGCACTGACGCTTTAACAGGAAGTGGATTTACGCTGGGCGCCTTGTAGGGGTAGAACAGTCTGGCAAGTGCTTAGTTTTCAGTGAGTATCCCAGTGAGTGTGGACTATGATTGGCTCTAAACCAGATTATCAGGAAGTGGGCAGCAGAAGGACTATTTGTGAAGGGTGGAAAAGCGTTTAAATTGCTAGATCCACAATTTCCAATTGTCTTAAATCTCCAACACCCTATAGACCTTCTCTCTCTCTCTCTCTTTCTTTTTCTCTTTCTCTCTTTTTTTTACTTTTTTCTCTTTATTTGCCACCCTTCCAAGGGCCACGTGGCTATTATTTTGAAACTCCGGTGAATAGAAATTGCTTGAGCATTTTGCAAACGCCTTTAGTTCTCCATCTTCATCTCAATCCCTGTTGCCTTAAGAAACTAGGAGTCTTTGGAACCCAGTCTAGCCCTCAGATGGGTTGGATGCACTTTTGTCTCAGTGATATGTGTGTGGCTGTGATGTCCCGTTCCAGTCTGCTTTTTGTGTGGCTGCACATGCTCACTCACCTTTGTGTTTCAGCCCGATTGCTCAGAAATGACATGAATGGGCTGGAGCCCAGAAATGCGCACATAGCCTTCTCTAAGCATTTTTTTCATTTTGCATCCTGGAAAGCGTTACCTTTTTCTCTTTTTGCTGATGCTCATTCCTTCTCTGGGGAGCCTCTTGTACTTTAGAGCTGGATTCAGACATCAGGAGTGCAAGTGTTTTCACTTAATCAAGAAACAAGACATTAAATCCATTATCACCCCCCTGAGAACCCAATTAGTCTACTAGTTAGCAGTTTCTGAAATCATATCAATTTAACATTCCCCAAATGCACGCTCCGTGTTTAGTATTGTTGTAATGTGTTACTTCTCATCAGTATTAAAAATACAAGGAAGCTAAACTATTTATTTTTGCTTTAAATTTCTGACCTGAAACACAAAAATATTATTTTTGTGTTTCAGGTCAGAAATTTAAAGCAAAAAATAATATTTTTGTGTCAGTCATGCACCTGCACCTCAGTTGTAACTTTGTGTTAATGTAATGGATAGTTTAGCATTTGATAAAGGGGACTTTCCAATCTTGAGTCTTTGTATTAAAGCACTGACATGTTAAAGAACAGTTTTACCCATCAGAAACCATGTGGCAAATCAACAGTGATTACTATGTTTTCCAAATAGATGATAAAGCCTCACTAATTCAGCCTAAATGGAGAAAAGCAGTCTTTATTCATGTAAACCTAAATTTTAGAATTCTTTGAAAGAAATCCGCAGAAGAATATAGTTTTACTTTAAATTGTAGCAGACAGTTAGAGCTAAACTAGCAATGAACCATACTGAAAAATGAACAAATAAAACGAATGGCTGTTACCATAATTATGTTTATTGAACAGCTTCCTATAGCAGTGCTTCTGAAGTTACCTGTGGGGAAGGACCAGGTTTTTAACATTTCTAATCCACTGTGGACTGATACTACTTTTGTAAAATAACAGAATCATGCGTGGCTGTCATGACGATGTCAGATTGCTCTAAAAATTTCTAAATGTGTATTCTCAATTACTGAACTTACTTCATTGTGAACCAACAACAACAGTTTGCTGGCAAGTGGTCTGCCGACTTACAAGCACTCGTCTATCGCGTTTGAAGCTGTAAAACTTTTTGAGTAGTTTGAATACTCCCTTCAAATCTGTTGTACTGACTCTTCCTCATTTTGTGATTTTCTTAAGTGGAACTCCTCAGAGTTCGGACCACTTTCCAGTCACTAGATTCTGAGTGTGAAATTGTACTTGTTCTTGGCGTAAGGACTCACTTAAGTGAACCGACTGTTCTTTTCTGTCTTGGTGCTGTGTTCCCACCATACAGAGAAGAAGCAGTACCGGGAATCTTACATCAGTGACAACCTGGACCTTGATATGGACCAGCTGGAAAAGCGGTCCCGGGCCAGCGGCAGCAGCGCGGGCAGCATGAAGCACAAGCGCCTGTCTCGTCACTCCACCGCCAGCCACAGCAGTTCCCACACCTCGGGCATCGAGGCAGACACCAAGCCCCGGGACACGGGGCCAGAGGACAGCTACTCCGGCAGCGCCATCCACCGCAAGCTGAAGACGTGCAGCTCAATGACCAGCCATGGCAGCTCCCACACCTCAGGGGTGGAGAGCGGGGGCAAGGACCGGCTGGAAGAGGACTCGCAGGACGACGGTAACCCTTCCGCCAGGCCCGCCAAGCTTACAGCGCTCACTCATCCTCACTGGCTAGCGGCTTTTGCTCTCCTAGCTTGCTTCCTCCCTCCCTCCAAGCATTGGTCCTATGGAGTTAACATCTGGAGAGCAGCTAAGAAGCAGTGATAGAGAACAGGAGGTGTCTTGTCACCCTCTCCAATGACTTGGTTGAGTTGTTCGTGTTTGTGAACAGAACATCCCTCTCCTCATGCTTCTTTGCCACCACGGAGTTGGATGGGTGTGGATTCTAAGTGTTTGTGGGTTATAGGAAGTGGAGTAGAAGTCATTCCTGCAGCCCTTGTGTCTGCACCTCTGATTTCCAGATGAAATAAGCATTGGTTAGGACAGCAGGCAGGATACAGTGATAGTGCCAGAAATGTCTTGAACGTCTACAAAAAAGATTTGAGCCCAGGCCATTTGATTCATTAGTAAATATTTCTTAAAAACCTCCCATGTCACCAAAACTCTAGGGAGTATAAAAGAAATACTGCACCTGGCTGCTTAACTCTGTGTTAAGGAAATAAGATGAGACCTACAGCCTGTGTCAGCCAAACGTACCATTTGTGTGTGTCCTTTTTATTATTTGATTCTTTTTCTGTCTCAAATAATTGCTATAGCATTCAGCATTGGGGAAAAGATACTGACTCCATTAAGGAAAACCGCAAAATGTATGTTTAGTTACCATGGAATTCATGTGGATCGCAAATTGAGCCACTAAATGTCCTGAGAATGGGCAGCTATGGGAAATGGGGAGCTTCATGAACTGCTCGTTCTGTGTCAACAGTCTGTGTTGGCATTAGGCAAACGGCCCGTCAGTCTCAGTTTGCCCTTTGTCATTGCAGCATGGTAGTACAGCTTTTCTTCTTTCTTAAAGAGTAAAGAATAATTAACAGTCAAGATTGTGGCATTAGAAGACATGTAGATAACAGCAGTCCTGTGAAAAAGAGAACAAGTAGCATCTAGTTGATAATTGTCCCTAGAGTTTCCTACTGAAGAGTCTCGTTAGCAAATGTGTTTTAAAATGTGAAGAATGACATAGCCTCCCTCAAAGTGTGGCTTTGAATTATGGTGACCATTTCCCTTTATGTCATTAAGTGTCTTCCTTTTTCTGTGTCAGAAATAGAGATGTTGGTTGATGACCCCAGGGACCTGGAGCAGATGAACGAAGAGTCCCTGGAAGTCAGCCCAGACATGTGCATCTATATCACAGAGGACATGCTCCTTTCACGGAAGCTGAATGGACATTCTGGTGAGCTCCTACGGGCAGTTCTCCTTAGCTAGTGATTGCCCTGGACCGGGAAGCAGGTGCCTCGGAAAACACAAGTGTGCGATCAGAAACAGGACTGGCATTAGAGCCTTTCCAAGTCAGTGTCATAAACTGCGGGATCACGTGCCTTCTGTGGAGGAAAAGGAAGGGGGAGAAGCACCCAGGATTACAAAGTGGCATCTTCTCCTCCTTGGTCTGGACAAAGTTGTAAAACAGGATTCTCTCTCTCTCTCTCTCTCTCTCTCTCTCTCTCTCTCTCTCTCTCTCTCTCTCTCTCTCTCTCTCGGTATTTTAAATGATAATCGGAGAATTATTTAATACATCTGAAAGGGGCCTCACAGACCCTTTAGACTGGCCTCCTTTTTGTAGACGAGAAAACCTGTAGATTACAGAAGACAAACGCTACTTGCCTAGAAAGAGAAGTCAGGTCTCCAGGTTTGTTTTCCCACACTGTATTATACTCGGTACAGGAGTCTGGAGGAAAAAGTGTCAAAAAAAGTTGACATAAAAAGACACTTTTAAATTCCACGTTTGATGAATTCTTCCAGAAAACATGCATTCACCATAATCCAGTTATAGGGTTACATAATAGTATACAATATATAATATATATTTCTATCAAATGAAAGATGTTATCTTTAAAAAACTAGCAGCAGTATGGGTTTTGTTTTTAAACCTCTGTTACTTCTAACTGCTTTGGTTAACATGTCATGAATTAGTCTCTGCTCTTTAGAGAAATAAGCCTTAGGAACCAGCACTGTCAGAATGACCTACATGCTTATCGTTATGCCTGTTACAGCTCTGACTGAGTGAAAGACCCTGTCAGGACTGGAGGGACCTGCCATTGCCCTGGCAAGACCCCTGAAAGGCTCACTCCCAGTCCCTGAGAGTGAGCCTCTCCCATGTGCCAGGGCGAGGAATCAGAGATGAATGCGGCCAACATCCACTGTCCCTGTCGTTCTGGCACAGACTCGGCCACAGCACAAGGAGCCTTTTATTGCAGAATTCCATTTGCTAACCAAGCAGAACCATGGCCTTCACGTGCCCTGCCAGGGACAGACCTGCCAGTTGTTGCATAGAATCACTCTGCCTGACCAACAAAGATTCAACAGGCTGGTTGCTCTAGTCATGCTTAGAGTTCTTATACCCAACTTTTTCTCTTTTTTGCCCATTCGCTTTATAATATTGAATTTTTCCTTATAAATGCATTACAATATATATTAAATGTAAATTCACAATTATGTGCACATTATAGGTACACAAATAGCATGCTGTCACTCACTCTGTATGTGTGTGTAAAGAAAATGGTCTAAAACAATGTACATGAAAGTGCCTATGGGAAGGGGCCATGAGGGAAGCAGTTAACACAAAGATAGTTCACACAAGTCATTTCTGTCCGTTACTAGCAGTGGCTGAATAAAAATCGCGTTAGTCAAGATGCTTTTTTGTAAAAGGCGGGATGGCACTTAAGTCATTGGCTTTAAGGATCTGGGACTTGACATATTCGCTTGCTTCATCGATTTGCAAGAAAAATGTCAGTGACCTTCCTTTACATCTCCAGTTCTTGTTGGTTATTTTACCTTCTGAAACATTTTTTGGGGTTCTTCACTCACATGCCACAGACTCATAAGGAAGTGTCAGCCCTGCATTTCTGTCTCCAGAATATTATCAGGTTGCTGCTGGAGCGATCAGGGGCCCTGTGGCTCTTAAAGATGCAGAACTGATTGTCACTGCGGCCTCTCATTTTGAGCCAGTGGGATCAGCTGCAGGAAGTATGTGTCACAGTGCCCCCGTCAGCAAGAAGAGCTTCTGTGAACTGGGGGTGTTCCATAAGCAGGCCTGGTGCCTCGTGCTTTTCATGCATTTGCTCTTTAATCATAAAACATTGCTGATTGTGCTGTTATCAGCCCCCTTTTATGAGAGGAGGAGACTAAGACACAGGGTGGCTGAGTAACTGGCCAGGACACACAGCGAATTACTGGTCTGGGCTAGGTTCCCACCCCGATATGCGTGACGCCAGAGACCAGAGCCCTCACCCACTGAGTGGCCAAGTGGAACCAAACCTAGAAGGCGGCATCACTGTTTAGATGGCATTACATTCAAAGTTAGTATTATGTGGAAAGTGGTAAAACTTTAGGAGATATAGTAAAGAGATTCCCTTATATCTGCGCTCTTTGTGTCTATTAATAACTTCATCATGCAGAGCTTTTAGACGTTTATTTTAGAAAATTCAGGCTCTAACTCCTTCCTATACTCAAACCCCACATTTATCTCATTTTCCCCTCTCCCCCTTCACCCCCCTCCCCGTTTACTGTAAGACACAAGATAAAATGTGTTCCATCCTGCTTGTCTAGCACCAAAAAGGCTCTACCACCAAAAAGTCACATTGAGATTTTCAACAAGGGTTAATATTTGATCTTTCATTCTTGGTGGTTGTAGTATATGTCAGATATGTGGCAAGAGGTATGAATAATTTGAAGTCTTAATTTTTTTTTTCTCTGTGTTTTACTTTAGGGTTGATTGTAAAAGAAATCGGTTCTTCCACCTCCAGCTCCTCAGAAACAGTTGTCAAACTTCGTGGCCAGAGTACCGATTCTCTTCCACAGGTATGGAAGGAATTGAAAATTTAAGTAGGAACTTGACATTTATATTTATATAAACAAGTGAAAATTAAAAATCCTAAGGAAATGATTCTTACCAGATACATACATTCTACTTTTACTCTGAATTTGTTTCCATTTTGTTTGCTAGTTCCATTTTGAGTTCATTTTGTTTTTAGATAAATTATGTACTTTGTTTCATACTTTATGTAGGTGGGAAGCGAAGCCTCTAGCCTTCAGGCTTTAGGTTAAGTGTGTGTGTGTGTGTGTGTGTGTGTGTGTGTGTGTGTGTGGATTTACCTCCACAATTTGTCAGGTATGTTGTTGGCAGAAATGTTTTTATACTCTGATTATTCCATTCAGAGGGAATTTTCAAAAGTATGTTAAGCAAGAGTATTTGATAACCTGTGTTCACTGGTTAGACTGTTATCATGTCAAAAGATACAGGTAAATTAAAACACTCTGATACGGTTGCCGCATTTGGATATAATGGACAACTTATATTAACATCTATTTTCTGAGAACTCTCCCATCTTTCTTGGGTTCTCTCTATTTTTTTTTTTCCTTCTGTGTGTTTCTGTCTTTTATTGCTTTCTCTTGCATTCTGGCAGTCTTGGCCTCCTACATTTTTCTCTCTTTCTTCCTTTTTTCCCCAGTGGTCCTTTCTCTCTTCTACTTCCATTTAAGTAGCCATAATGTAAAGTGACATTTTATTAAATATTTTTCTGAAAACTCCAATGAGTAATTTTTAAAGCAGTAGGTGTAGCATGATTAGGTGTATGAGATCTAGTGTCAAAGCCTGGGTTTGCACCGTGCTCCACCAGTGCTCCACCGTGCTCTTACTATAAGTATTTGTGGGGCACAACTGAGAATCAGATTCCACACCTACAAAATGGGGAGCGCATTCTGTGCCTGCCTTGAGGAATTGTGGTGATGATCTATTGAATTCTCTGTGTGACATCTCATTGGCGCCCGGGGAGACGGCATCAATACAAGGGGATCGTCAATTTCAGGGAGTGCTCGGGTTGACACTTCCTAGTAAAATACTGTTGTGCTCAGACACTCTTTTCTCCTCCTGGCACTTTTGCCTCCAGCAAAAGTGGTATCTTACTCTAACAAGGTTGGCCTTTGTGGTGTTAAGCAACAAAAGTTGGAGAGATAATGCCTCGTTTCCTTAAATAACCCAGTTAGTATCTTCCATTCATATAATTACCTGAGCCATTTTTAACCTATTTATATTTTCAGCCAGTACCACCTCTTGGGATAACGAGTTCCAAAAGTCTGCTACCTGCTGTGTGAACCATTTGGCAGAACACGGCCCTTGCAGTGTTCAAGAGCTGCCTCTCAGTCGGGCGCTTGCCTCCCAGCCTTTTCTGCACCAGGAACACTTCATATTATTTTTCCACCCAAGAATTCTGGCTTTTAAAAAAATAGTTCTTCAAACCGTGTTTCTTGAGTAATAATTAGTTTGTTTTCCCATTTCTTATTAATATAATCACAGACCTCAGCATGAAAGTGTTGCCACCTTAATCTGCCACATCCTAGTGAAAAAACAAAGAAACTATCTTTACTTGTGCAGCCTTATGTTCAGATAATTGCTTGATTTCTGAGATGCTAGACATAGTTGGATTCCTGTTGCGTTTTACTTGTCTGTGTCTTGGATTACTCATCTGTAAAATGGGGAGAATAATAGCACTTGCTTCAGGGCCAATAGGAAGATTAAATGAGTTAGTAATACATGTAGGGTGTTTAGATCAGGGTCTAGCACATAATAAAGGCTCAGGAAATGTTAGCTGCTATTATTGTTGGTGGTGATGCTGATATTTCCCCACCAGGCCCTCAGGCCCGGAGACCTCAGATTGGAAACCACTTTCTAACATATAGAGAGATTCTTTAACCTTTTATGATTCTGCAGCCCCTCTGTCTGCAGGACAAATGTTGCTAACCTTTCACTGTAGTCTACTCTTGACATTGTTTCAGCCTTCCCTTGTTTTACAGACTATATGTCGAAAACCAAAGACCTCCACCGATCGACATAGCTTGAGCCTTGATGACATCAGACTCTACCAGAAAGACTTCTTGCGCATTGCAGGTCTGTGTCAAGACACGGCTCAGAGTTACACTTTCGGATGTGGCCATGAACTGGATGAAGAAGGCCTCTACTGCAACAGCTGCTTGGCTCAGCAGTGTGTCAACATCCAAGATGCTTTCCCAGTCAAAAGAACCAGCAAATACTTTTCTCTGGATCTCACTCATGATGAAGTTCCAGAGTTTGTTGTATAAAGTACGTCTGCGTGCAGCTATCCAGCAGCCTGCTGTTTTGCTAGAGGCTGTGAAAGCCATGGGTTCTTTCTTTACATGTTTCTTGTGCCATATTTTTTTCACCCCAAATGCAGCTCGCTCTTTATGATATTTGTGATGGAAATAAAAGCCTTGGGACAATTGCACTTTAAGTATTGCGCAGAGGTACAAGAGAATGTACAGCAAGACAAGTGCCCGGAAGTCCGTGATCCTTTGGAAAGCAAATGTGCTTTACTGGTTACCAAGCCTTCAGGATATTGAATGGTGGTGTTTTTGTTCATTGTTGTTTTTTAATTCAGTTACACATAACAGCACATTTTTTTTTAATCATGTGAATGATGTCGTTAGGTTTATTTGTTTGCTTGTAAATTTTTTTATCACTCCCTCATGAAATGCTCATGTTTTGAGGGAGGAGAGAGAAGAGTCTCTCTTTTTTTAATGGAGAGACCTTGCCTAGTACACAGCTATTGCCGCCTCACTGGGGCTGTCCCAAAATGAACACTAATGAAGCAGTCAAAAGCATTTGGTTCTAGCAAGCCAAAGATACGTACGTAACAGGAGTGCAGCCCAGGGTCAAGAAGACGTGACTTAAGCAATAACCAGAAGACTGTGCATGTTGTGATGCCGTGTGTCTCCTTCACGCCCAGTCAGTGCCATGTTCTCCTGCTTTTCTGGAAAGGTCTAGGACTCAGTCGACTTCCTCATCCAAGTAACGGATCGATGGTGTTCAAGTCATAATGTTTTTTGTGGAGTTTTCAACACTGTTTTCTGTTAAAATTATGGAAGTGACTTAGAAAATGTTTGCGCTTGGTATCTTTTTTTTTTTTTTTAAATCAAGAACAAATTGTGGTAATGCTAGTTTCTACTTAACCAAAAATACCCTGACTATACGTATATGTTATTATACATATATAAATACATGAGATTGTGCGTGTTTGTATGTGTTTAAAGCTTACTGCTTCATTTTCACTTCCATGACTAGCTTGCATACGCAGTCTTTCTTGTTTAATATGGTAGATGTGTCATTGAATGAATGATACCTGCAGACAATCAGTTGACATATATAGAGTTAAAAATGACTATTTTCTCCTGTATCTTTTGCCATTCTTCTCAACCCAGGGTGCATACTAGAATTATTTGGGGAGCTTTAAAAAAATACCTAACAATGTCTGGGTCCCACGTCCAGTGAATTAAATCAGTCTCTTGTGGTAAAACCCGGGCGGAATTGCCTTTTCTTTTAAAGTTCTCCAAATGGAGCTAATATGCAGCAGAGTTGAAAACCACTGATCTAGAGGGTGTCTTTGTATTAATTTTGAAGTAAAAGCATACAGAAAAGGCCATTTTTAAGACAGTTACTGCCACTGCTGTTAGGACATACAGTGAAACCAAGTCAGGAGAATGAACTCACTAACCTTTAAATGTACAATAACGATGTTGCGTGCACTTCAGGAGAGTACTTTCGCACAATGTCTTTCTATGAAATGTTTTTAATGATTTCATATTTAAAACATTTGTTTACCATATTTTGATATACCATTTTTTCTATATACCAGGTTTTATTAAAAAAAGAAACTATATATTATTTTCTAAAGAAACTCATATTTTTATACAAAATTAAGTTTTCAGGTAACAAAGAAATAGATTTAGGGTACAGAACATGCAGTGTTACCCACAGATGGGAGTCAGTATTATAAACACATGGAGAACATGAGCAAGCTCCACCTGTGCAACCCCTCGAATGTCCCCATATGGATGTGACAGGGCAGTGTGTGCACAACAAGCCTGGTCAAATCAGTTTAACTTGACGCTTTCAAAGGAACAAACTTCTATAGTGTTCTATAGTCATGAAATTATTTTACTTTTATCAAATGTTTTAAAAGAACCAAAGTTTCACATATCAGAATGTATAAAAGTATCTCAGTCTCTGTATTAAAAGGATGAAAGTATGAAAGGATTATTTAATGTCTGTTTTACTTATAAGTCATTAAATAATCCATCATTTCTTACAGATGCTCAAGAGACAGATCCTGGTGAAGTTTGATTCTAGAGAGCCCAGGTCATAATGTGGTACATTTCCTTAGCTCTTGTAGTTATCAAGAAAAAACATATTTCATTATCTAGGTAGTGCTTTATACTTATTTTCTCTCTCCTTCAGCCAGAATCAAGTCTTCAGGGTTTTGCCAGCACTGTTGGTGGTTTTGCACACCTTCTTTCTAATTGGATTTTGAATAGTCTTGTGGGTTTTCAAAAATGAAACATGCTAAGGACATTTTTATTTTTGCTTTTGGATCCACTGTTTGCAGCAGAATTAGATATATGTATATGAAAATCCATTTTGAATACCTACATTTTTGTATTTGGAAATTGTTTTAAAAAATAAAAAAAAGGAAAAGTATAAAGCTGTTATTTATTCTGCATTTGTTAATATCCATTGCTAGTTAGTATACCAATTTGGTATATATTGCCTCTACACATCTACATATGTATGTGCAACAGTGAGCTTTATATCTACATAAACTGTCAATAATCCTTTCTGTGAAAGGATCATCATATCAGGATGATACCAAAAGTGTGTTAAAAAAAAAAAAACTACGTTATTTTGTAATTATTCTTGTAGGCATTTCATGATAAGATTAACAGTCAATAAAGTTAGTTTTTATTTGTCTTGAAGTGTATTTTTTTGGTTATACTTCTCAGTTAAGCAAGAAGCATGAAAGAATGAATGTTTTCTTTGTGTTCTTCTTTAATAGAGCACATTAAAGTTCAATCTAAAGTTCCAGTGTAACCGAATTCTGAGCAAAACAGTCCTCATGATGATGATAGCAGTAGCCGATGCTGAGCCCTGCCATGTCCCAGACCCTGCTCCACATGTGTTAAAAGTTCATTTGTTAACTCATCTACTCGTATTCCCAGAAGCAGGTACTATTACTATTCTTGGAGATGAAGGAAACAAGGCTCCAAGAGGCTAAGTCCGAGAGGTTGCGGCAGTCAGCCACTACTCAGTCCCACATTGTGTGGCTGAAAGGACTCTACTTATCAAATATAATATTTTTTATTTTTTAAATTAAAATAACTACTTTAACTTTTGTCCTTAAAACAGTCATCATTAGAGTCTTGTTTTTAATGTAAAAACAAAAATCAAAACTAAGTGGTTGCATTTAAAAGTACACATTTACAACACTGAATGTGAAGACAACGTGGCCTAAAGGACAGCCCAGAGTGTAGTGTCTAGAGACAGGATTCTGAAATGCCCCTGCTGTCCTTCTAAAAGAAAATCCATTACCTGTATTTCTTGGCTATAAAAATGGGAATACTAATTCAAAGGACCGCTGGGGGTTAAAGAAGGTTATAGGTATAATATGCTCTGGATGACTAAGGTAGGAGAGAGAAAGGTTTTCAAATCTAACAAACATTTAACTTTTATAGAAGTGAGCCATGTGGTCATTTGAAAGCATAAAATCCAAAACAAAAGCTTTCTCGTGGGGTGTTACCCATGTATCTTGCAGAGTATCTGGTAAATTATAAGTGAAATGGAGGCAAGGGAAGAAAACACCTGTTTATCTTACTATGTGTCTGATAGTACATGCAGCATGTCTCCTCAGAACCCTTCAAGGAGTTGCCACCCTCATTTTATAGCTGAGGAAACAAACTTGCCCACAGTCCTATAGCTGGCAATTGATAGACCAGAGTTTTAAACCCAAATCTGTCTCCAAAATCTTTGCTTTTTCTACTACATACACCTTGTTACCCATTGCCCTTCGAGGAAGCTCAGAACTTAATAGGGAAGACAGACTTAAAATTTTGATAGTGTGATAAATGAAATTTATTTTTTCGTGCACTCTGTATTTGTTTTGAGTACCCACTCTTTGCCAGGTATATACAAGGCTTACATAGGTATATTGCTTTGGCACAGGCAGTGAAGACCTAAGGGGTGGGAACGAGAGGTGGGAAGATCAGGGAAGGTTTTACTCAGAAGAAGAGTGTTGAATGGGGACTTCTGGGAGGGTGGGGTGGGGTACAAGCTGTCCAGGCAAAGGCTTAGAAACTGGAGAGAAACAAGATGAGCTTACTGCCTAGAGAGAGTTTCCAGGCCACAGTGAGGGAGGAGGAACCCAAAGAGATCCCAGTGGTCTCCCTGAATTGTGAAGGCAGAGTGGAGAATGCAGGGGGGCCAATGGAACTAGAATTCAAATGGCAGAGTACCAGAGAAGAGAGAGCTGCACAGAGAAAGAGGAAGTGGGGAGGGAGAGATATTGAGACAATACACTCTGGAGATCTGCAGGAAGTTCTCCTCAAGTCTTCAGCTGAGTACTGATCAGCACACTCATGTGAGTTCAAAGGTATCTGGGATTGGGGAGAGAACCACGAGAAAGAGGCAAAACAATCCCTGGAGCTCACATAGGGCCAGAAATAGTTTGTGT
Source organism: Rhinolophus ferrumequinum (assembly GCF_004115265.2). Lineage (NCBI taxonomy): Eukaryota > Metazoa > Chordata > Mammalia > Chiroptera > Rhinolophidae > Rhinolophus > Rhinolophus ferrumequinum. The sequence continues at coordinate 40,763,532 of NC_046289.1, read as the reverse complement.
TTCCCCTATCTGGAGGGGAAAAAAAAACCTTGCAATATATGGGGCATCTTGTAAAATACCCAGAAGGGTATTTTCCAAGACTAAACATTGCTCTGACCCTTCCTAACAAAGCTTAAAAAGCAAGCCTTTTTCAATATTGAAAGAAAAGTGCTGTCAGGGTAGAATTCTATACCCAGCAAAAATCTCTTTCAAAAACAAAAACAAAATAAAAACTTCTTCAGGCCTGCAAAAGCTGAAAGAATTCGACACCAGCAGATCTGCACAAGAAATGTTAATAGAAGTCTTTCAGGCAAAAAAAATACCAGATGAAAAACTTGATCTGCACAAAGAATGAAGAGCCCTAGAAATGATAAATATGTGGGTAAATATAAGACAAATTTTTTCTATTTTAAGTCTATTTAAAAAAATGAATGACCATTTAAAGCAAAAATAAAAACAATGTACTATGGAGTTTATAACATATGTAAAGAGTAAAATGTATGACCACAATAGCAAAAAGACCAGGAAAGGGAAATAACAGTACTATACTATTGTAAGTTTCTTATACCCTATTGAAAGTGGTGTAATATTACTTGAAGGTGGATTATGATAGCTTAAAGACGTATGCTATAAACTCCAAAGCAACCACTGAAAATAAAACAGAGGCATAAGAGATAAAATAAAAATTACTAAACCAAGAGAAGATAAAGAGGGAAAAAAAAAAACCAAAGAACAAATAGGACAAGTAAAAAACAAATAGCAAGTTGGTATATTTAAACCCAACCATATTAATAATCAATTAAATGTAAAATTTACCCAAAGACATTTACAAGGAATAGCCAAGCATTTTTTGAAATATAAACCCAATGAGAACATAGTTACTTTTCTAAATGCAAAACACACTATAGAGTTCATGTTATTAATGATACTGACTCAAGGATTGGCAAATTTGTTTCTATAAAGGGCCAAATAGCAAATATTTTAGGCTTTACAGGCCATATGTTCTCTGTTACAACTACTCAACTCTGCCATTATAGTGTGAAAGCATCCATAGACAATATGTAAACAAATGAGTATGGCTGTGTTTCAGTAAAACTTTATTTACCAAACAGGCAGGAGGCTGGATTTAGCCCACAGGCTGGGGCTTGCCAATTTCTGATTTAGAGCAATGTAATAAACCAGAAGCAGACCAATGTATAAAAGGAAAGAAGAAAGAGAAACGGAGAGAGGGAGAGGGAAGAAAAAGAAAGGGAAAGGAAAGGAAGAGAGAAAGAAAGGAAGTCATATATAAAGAATAAAGACACAGAATGGAATCAATATTTTCAATAGTAACACAGAAAACTGGAATACAGTGAACAATGCTATAAAAATTCTGAGGGAAGTGGTTTTCAACCTAGAATTGTAGAATGAATTAATCAAGTAGAAAAGTACAATAAAGACATTGAAGTTTTTTAAAGTTTATGTCCCATATCTTCATACTCAGAAATCTACTGAAGTATGTACATGCTTCCACAAGATGGGGGAGTAAATTAATTAAGAGGAAGATAGATATGAAACCCAGGAAACAGAAGCCCCAGTACAGGGGAGAAGCAAAGGGAAGACACAGCAACCAGTCCAAATAGGAGCAGGGAAATGGAGGGTTCCCTGAGGGGTGTCTCCAGGAGGAAAATAAAACTGATGAATTGCTCAATGATTAGAGTAGAATATATTATTGAGAAGGGTTTTATAGTTCTGTGAAGAACATGGGAAATTTTGAGAATATACCTATACATAAACTAACTAAGCAAACAAAAAAAGGAAATTATTAACTCTGAGAACAAAATATTGAAGAAAAACATATAATCATAGTATACTACAATTGGCTCAATACTTGCACAGTCATAATGTAAACACTATTATAATACTGATTTAATTAAAAAAAACGTAACTATTAGGAGCAGAGGGAAATTCTGGGTGGGGTGGTAAGAGAGAAAATGTTTAAAAGTGCTGTCTTCCCAACTTCCATAATAGGAAGTTGACAGATAATATTCCAAATTGAAAAAGCAGTATACAAATATTATAAGAATATTACTTAGAAATATGGAGGTAAATACTTATCTTCTAAAACCACCTCAAGAGTTGAAAGTGTTAGTGTTTGGGAAGGGAAGGAAGAGGAAATTGCTTTTGTTGTTGTTGTTAGAGCCTTTGTAGTACATTTGACTTTCAAATTTTGTAGATGTATTAATTAAAATGTTTTTTAAATTTCTTTTTCAGATGATAACAATTATTTCAGTCACTAGCATGGAACCCTGGGTTCCTGGAGACCATAAAGAGAAAAGGACCAGCAATTGGAAGCAAGGTGTTTTGAGTAGTAGGCTGTTAAATTTGTCTCGAATGAACAGAGTACTTGGGCACCGAGCCCAGGAGGTGGAATGGAAGAGTGGAGCTGTTGTTCCTTTAGACGTGGGCTCTTCCCGACAACACATGCAGGCTATTCTGGGAGGTGTTGAGATATTAATGAAAAGAGCTTTGGGGAGCCACATGGGAGTTGTTTGTAGTGAAAGTGCCAGAAGCGGGCTGGATCTCCCTTCTTCCCAACACACTGGGAAGCGTGGGGTGGATGCCCAGTGAAAGCGATCTGGCTCCTGTTTCCTCGGTGAGAACAGCCAGCAGATGGGTGTCTGGTAACCCAAAGCCTTTACTGAACAGGCTCAAGTCAATTGCTCCACCTGGCATGGGGCTGGGGCTGACTTAAGTTTCAGCCACAGGCCCTAGGGGCTAATGACAAAATGTGGGGCAGAAGACTGAACCTGAGGCCTGGTAGTGAGGGGCGGGGGTGGAGTCATGAAGGTTATCAGGATGGCAGGAGAGCTAAGTACGGGATCGTTCATCACTCTATCCCTAGTACAAGGGTTCAAAAACCCAAATGATGATCAGAAGCTCCAAAGCAGCTTTTTGAAAAGAGCTTTATGTCCCGGCCTCGCAACACACGTACTGATCAGAACCTCGAGGGGTGAGGGCCAGGATTCTGATGCGCCCATTCGTTCCTCTAATGATTCCTGAAGGTCCCAGGCGTCAGTTTCAGACCACTCCTGCCTCTGGCTCCAAAGCTGTCCGCTCCCTATTTCAGCCATTTCTTTTCTTCCTTCTTTATTAGTAATTCAGATGCAGAGGGAACTTTCTGAAACTCAGAGGTAAAAATCGGCTTTTTACCAGGGGTTGGACAGCATCTGTCAGTTGTGAATTTGTGCTGTAGGAGAAGCAGGTGCGTCCTGGGAGGGGTTAGAGCAAAGCTCTCCTGTACATTGTGGCCAGTTTTATTCCCATCATCCATCTTCAGTGAGAACTTCTGAAAGGCAACTGAGAGATTCAATGACAAATGTTTATTTCGCCTTTGACAGCCTCCGAGGTCTGAGAAGTGGGGACAGGGCGATCAGGGGTAGGCCAGGCCACCGTGCGTTTTGCTCAGCACCAAGAGAGGGCACTGGAAATGACAGTGCCCAAATGGGCTTAAGGCAGTTATAGAAGACTTTGGGAAACCATTTCTTCTCAGCAGGAACTGGGATAGTATGAAGGGAATTATGGAGAGTGAAAAGCAGCTCTTCCCCACCCCACAAATGGACAGGAAGTGGTGGCTGGATGGTTTTTTTTTTATCTGAGTTGCTAGGCACTGTCTTCAGGTTCTCGGGCCCTCACAGATGATTTTCCCATTGGGTTTTGTTATTTGCAATCACAAAGGCCTCTGCATCAAGGCCAGGCTAACCCAAAATCTACAATAGATATTCTAGGATGAAGAAGATCAATGGGAAAATTTAGTAATTGCAGGTCAGCAGAGGCTTATCTTTAAAATATGCACCAGGTTGTAAACTTCATGAAGGCAGAAGCTATGTCTTTCTTGCTCACCCCTGCATCCTGAGGAGTTAGCATCATGCTGGCATAGAAGGGGTACTTGACAAACGTCAAGTGAAGCAGTGGGTGGAAGTGCCACAGCCATGGGCCAACGTGCCAGGTAGGCTCGGTAGAAACCACAGAAAGTCCTCTCTCCCTGAAATCCTCTTCCTCTGTTCTTTCTCTTCATTCCAACCAGCTCCAAGACCCCTCCTCAGAAAGTTCTTCCCTGAACAACCTCTCAGAAACTGGCCTCTCCATGCATCTCCACCACATAACCCTTTTTACTTTAATAGCACCAGTCACAATCTCCAGCTCTCTGATTCACTCATTCATTTAGATGTTATTCTTTGATTATCTGCCTCCTAAACCATAAGATCAGCACTGTGCGTGTGATGACCTCATGAATCTTGCTTCGCCCTCCCACAGCACCTAGAACAGGTTCTCGGCACAGCAGGCCCTCAGTGAAGCTGAGCTGAATGAATAAAGTAACATTAGATTTTGAGAAGAGTGACATTTTCTCAATTCTAAACCACACTTTTTATTGATTCCGGATCTGGGCTGCACTTTACAATGGATGTGCATATTTGTGGTTGGATTTCACACCCCTCCTCCCTGAAAAGCTGTTCGTACATCAGGGTGCTTATGTTGTGAGATGGTTCTTAGCACCAACAAAAGACAACAAACAAGGATTATCTTGAGCAGGGAGCTTAGCTGCCTCTAAATCCAGGATGCTTTTTCTGAGCAACAGGAGGAGAGAGGAACATCAAAGGGGGAAAAAATAAGGAAAGCAGTGCGCAGCAGTGCTTAGAAGGAGCTCAAGCATGAAAGGAATCAGGAGAAGGAAGGGCAGGCTTGCAGTGGTACTTACCCTGCACTGGCTGTAGGAATTCTCCTTCATCTCCAGCCCCTTCATCCTACTTCGGGTGTTTATTCATGTAGCCAAGAGTACCACCTCAGGTATGCCAGAGACTACACATCTGATGGACCACAGCCCTGAGGTTGTCTCTACAGCCCAGATAATCCTGTCTGCCTGTTTGAATCCTGGGCACGACACAAAGCCAAAGATTCTGCTTAGAGACTGCTCTGGGTTCTCATTGTCTGTCCAAATGGTCCTGCGCCACCTGCATCAGAACTACTGAAATGCAGATTCTTGGGCTCCACCCCAGAATCAGCCTTCATAAGCAGGGCCCAGAATCTGCTTTTTACTAAGCTCCTGTCCCCCAGATTCTAAGGTGAGTGGTTCTCAAACAGGAATGGAAACAAGGGAGTGATGCATTTGGGGCTAACACAACTCTGGGCAGCTTCCATTGCAAGTGGGAAAGAAATCCCACAGGCCACTGCTGGACCAGCATGGCTAAGTTTGGATGAGCTGTCAGGTATATGGGGTGGGCCCCGGGCAGGGAACAAAGATGGACCTCTGCTGTGGGGTGTCCGCTGCCTGTTCTTAGCTGCAGCCTGACCCCTGGTGGTCAGAGCGAGTGGTTTGGTAGGAAGGATCCAGAGCATCTGGCTTTTGGGGATTCTGGGGGAAGTTACACCCTTATAAACTCCACCTCTGCTTGCAGAGGCTCAGTTGCCAAGATTAGGATGATTTTAGGAGGGGGGGATATGCAGGTTATAAATGTTCCAAATTCCTTGTTTTGACTCCATTACTTATTCCTCTTGTTGGGTCCCCTCCCCCTGAACGTATGAGGTGGCATTTTAACTGCATTTCTGCATGTCATCTGAGGTAGCAGAGGGAGCGAGAGAAGAACAAAGAGAAGTTGGGTGTTTTCACAATACATTGATTTTTATAAAAGATTGGATGAGGGGTGGCCAAGGTGAACGAATGCAACCAGACACAGGTGTGCTGTGTCTTCTGCTATTCATGCCCTGCCTTTTCCTCATTAGTCTAGATCCAGTTCTGCTTCTCACCTGGCTGGTGCACCCAGGATGGAAGGAGCTGGCTGCCCTGCTGCCGCAGCCCTTTCTTTGTCCCTCTGGGTCTTGATGTGGCCTACTTAGCATCTGGACACTGAACCTGCTCAGCTCCCTGAAGCTCAATCCCTCCCAGGATACAAGTGGTCATAAAAAGAGGTAATTTAAAGAAGTCTCTCCAGTAATATAGTGTCCTCTCCTTTTCCTTTTTAATTCCTGGGAATTTACAACCAACTGAAATAGATCACCTGGCTTTAATGATGCATAATAATTTGCTTTTGCATGTTTTCAGAAGTGACATACAGGCGTACCTCGGAGATATTAAGGGTTCCGTTCTAGACCACCACAATAAAGTATCACAATAGAGCGAGTTGTAATTTTTTTGCAGGTGGAGGATTTTGCCTTTGATTTGTAAAAAACGCAACATCTTTGAGGCGCAACAAAGCGAATGCAATAAAACGAGGTATGCCTGCATAAAGCCCAAATCAGGGAGTTATTATTCTTTTGTTTAATGGTTGCAGAAAAAAGATTAGTTCATGTGAAAAGGGTATCAAAAACAGAGAAGGGAAAACTAGACCAAGAAACAGTGTGGTGGAAGGGAAATGCCATCTGGGAGTCAGGAGCCTGAAGTGTTGTCAGGCTGACTGTGTGCAATCCATTTTTTGTCATTTAACAAATTTTACTAAGAACCTTCCATGAGGAAGGCATTGAATTGGATGTGAGGAAAACGAAAAACAGTCAGACATATGGCTCCTACCCCCAAGTTACTTTGAGTCTTGGGGGAGGCAGTGGGAAGACATACAAACCAAAAACTAGCAAAGTATTTGGGCTATGAATTTATCCGGCATGTTTAGTTTTTTGATTTGCTGAATGATCATTTTCATTGTCACTCCTTCATAGAGTACATAGAATCTTATTTAATTCTCAGTCACCCTACAAGGGAGGTCCTGTTATTATCCCCATTTTATAAATGAGAAAATCGAGTTCCTCGGGGGATTAAATACTCTGCCAAGGTCAAATTGCTGGTAAGTGATGGAACTGATACTGGAATTCAGATCCGCCTGGAATCCAGAGGCCATGCTGCTCCCCACCGGGTGACAATGCTATCCAGGGTCTGCCAGCTCTCATCTCGTTTCTGCGGTTCCCTTGCTTAGAGTAGCTTCTTGCCCTCTCACTTACAAACTTATCACTACCCACTTACCCATGCTGACATCCTCTCCTCCACTCTCAGCGGATAAGACACACATCCTCTTGTCAAAGCCCACTCATCACTCCACACTTGTCCTCCAGCCTTCTGAGGACTACTTCCACTCATCTCCTTTCTCCTGGACTTTCTATTCCTCACCCACTACTCCTTCTTACCCCTTAGCCCATAAACATGCCAGAGGCTCTCCTTTGCTAAGTAAATCCACAAACACAACAAAACAAAAGCTTCCTCTGCCCTCTACCAAGTTCAGCCCTGTCCAGTCCCCACCCCACCGGCCACCATCCCATCATCCGCCTCCCTCCTCCTCTTGTCATCCAGCGGAAGGTAATCCGCCCTCACCATCTCTATATTTTCAACTCCCATTCACTCTCCAGTCCACTGCCATCCAACTTCTGCAAAATCTCTGTTGTCAAACACTGTGGGGAGTTGGCACATTCTACCTTGCTGGCCCCTTTGCTGCGTCTGAAAACATTACATCCTCTTTCTTGGGGGTCTCTAATCATTTGGTGTCTATGATAATGCACTTTCCTGACTCTGCTTACTCCTCCCCACCATTCCTTCTCTGTCTCCTTTATGGCTTTTTGTTTCCAACAGTTCTCTTCTGTTACTTATCCTTTAAATGTCGTTGCTCCCAGAAATACCTCCTTTACACACTGCATTTCTTCCTCTTCACTCTATTCCAGGAAAATCTCATCCACTCTCCTGGTTTTAACTGTACCTCTCGATTGCTATCTCCCAAATAAATACTGCTATCCTGGGCCCTCCCTCAAGCTTTGGCTGTGTATATCTACCTGCTGTCTTCTCCACCTCAATGTCCTCTGAGCACTTCAGGCTCAAACATACACAAAATTAATTTTATCACCTTCCTTCTAAATCAACTCTCCCTTCTGATGCCATCATCTCCTACTCTGTAAGCAAGAAACTTAGGAGGCACTGTTGGTCCATTGCATTGATTTGATTGAGGAGGTCCTCTCTACAGCTTTGCCACTATCCTGGTCAGGCCACCATCACCTCTTGTCTGAATTACTGCAATCACATCCTAGCTGGTTTCCCTACATCTCCTTCCTAAATCTGTCCTCCACCTTAGGGGTTCTATTTAAAATATGAGCCATCTTCATCAACCCTTCTGTGGTTGTCCATCCTTTAGAACAGGAGCCCCAGCTTTTTAACATGGCACACAGGGGCACACTACCAGCTGCCTGTTGCGGGAGCTGTTTCTCAATGGCTCTCACTGTCTAGCACAGAAGAATTGCTTATGGCATTGCTTACATTTTGCTTTTCCTCACTTTCACCCATCATGCAATGGTGTCCAAGGAGAATGTCTTTCTTCAACCTAGGCCCACTCCTCTACCCACTTAGGCCTAGCTAAGTCCCACGCAGTCTTTGGGAATCATCTCTAACCTCCCTTCTCCATCCCCTCAGGTTTATATTGCAATTATTTGTCTAGGTGTCTATACCACATTTCCTCAAAATTTAATAAGAAAGATGACGATGGCAGGTTTAAGTGCAGGGCTTCTGATTAGGCAGTCGAGATATTCTCTTGCTTACAAGGTGAGATTTATGAGTTACAGAAGAAGTTTTGCAAATGCATTGGGTTCCATAACATGCTTTGCCTAAGCCGGATAGCTTCCGTGTGAGGCAGAAGGACGTGGAGAGCAGATGATCGCCCTGTGTGCAGAGGGAGGGGGTACCTGCAGCCATGGCTCCGATCCCTGCAGCCCAGGTGGGGTGTATCCGAGGTGAGATGGAAATTAAAATCCACTCCCATATCCCTCTACTGGCATAACAACAACAAAAAATAATGTCTGAAGTGAACATGAATCAGGAGAAAACATGGGGGAAATGGGGAAAAACATGCCCTGGCCATTATGGGAAAAGTGGTAGGTAGGAATGCACTCACATCTTTATGGGGAGAATTCAGGAATTGTAAAGTTTAATCAAGACTCAGCTAGACCCTGGATCGGGGCAGAGACCCTTTGGATAGCCCATTTTAAAGTTATGAGCTCTGACAAGAATATGAGCAAAGAGGGAGGCAACAAGGCCAAGTACCAACACCAAGAAGGCAAGTTCTACAACTTCCAAGCCACTCGCCAGGATTTCCCCACTGAATCTCCTTTAATGCTCTTTGGCTTTTCCTTACCATTTTAAGAGTGAAGAAGGAAACTTTAAACATAAATGCATTTTCATCTGATTTGCAACATGCCTGGTTTCAGACTTCCGTTGCCTTTGCGAGCGTTTCTTTCCTGGAAAAAGAGAGTCGTGTGCCATCTTGTGGTTGAGGACCGCCACAACAACAATTATTCACCCACAGCTTCCGCCCAGTCCCGCAGCAGGGTTACCGGGTGTAAAACTCTAGGAAGGGTTCTGGTTCAGGTGCAACAGCAGTGAGAGGATGCACCAGTGGAGACACCGGGGGCTGAACTGGTAGTTAAAGCACTAGATTAGGGTCCAAAGGGATGTTTCCCCGTCTCTCACCGGTATGATTTCATCTCTAGGGGCCATTTCCTCCTAAGTTAATAAATGAATGCTGATTTGTGCTGGGTTATTTTTTTTGTTTTTTGTTTTTAAAATAATGACCTTGCACAGTGGCAAGAGCACCAGAATGACAGCTAAGACACCTAGTGTCTAATCACCCCTCTGCTACCTACTAGCTAGGTGAGCTACCAACAGAGTACAGTCAAAAGTGCACTGGCCTGGGGCAAGGAGCTTTCTCCCCAAGCGCTATTGCACTCCAGCATGTTACTGGAGGGAAACTTTTACTGAGTACATGCCCTGTGCCAAGTGCTGTCCAAGGTACTTTTCATGTTTCCTCAGTTTCTTCCTCAGTGCCAACCTACAGGACAGTGAGGAAACTGAGGTTCAGCAAGGGTAGGTGAGCTGTCTAAGGTCACAGACCCAGTGGGTGATGAGTCAGGATCTGATTGAGGTCTGACTCCAAAGCATATGGTCTTTATGTTTTAAATGTATGTATTTTCTGTTTGTAATGTTTCATCGTGTGATTGTGTGTGTATATGTGGGGGAGGGGGGGTCACACACAGGCCAGATGGCCTGAATTTATTGTGTCCCTTGATGATAGGGCGAGCCCAGTTTCTACCTAAGTGCTCAACAAAGCCACAGATACTGTGCTGTTGCTTTTTAATTCCCTGTGTGTTCTCAGTTTTCCCCATCTGATTTTGTTTATAAAGGCGTTTTTAGTAGAGAAAACTACCTTAGCTTCAAGAACCATGTTCTTTGATTTCCGAAGATAAAAGGTACGACCTAAAGCGAGAACACTGTCTGAAGGATTAATAGAAATGTTGAATCCTGTGTAGGGAGGACCAGATACTCCACCTGCCACTGAGGCGGTGCTTTTCTAAGGGCTGTCACTGCGGGGTGTCACCTGACACAATACCTTGTGAGGCGATTATTATTATTGTCCACATTTGATCCCTGAGGGAACTCAGGTAGTGAGAGGTTAAGAAACTCGTTCAAGATCACACAACTACGACTTGAACCCAGGCCTTTTAAAAATAACAACTTTATTGAAGTATAATTGACATACATTGCATCTCATATATTTAAAGTAACATTTGGTAAGTTCTGAAATCTATAAAATGGTGAAACCATCACTATAATCAAGATGATGGACATATCCATTATCTCCATAAATTTCCCCAGGCCCCTTGGGAATTCCTCCTCCTTCCCCATCCCCAGTCGTCTTTCCACCTCTACATGGCCATCCCCAGGCAACCATTGATCTGCTTTCTGTGACTATAGTTTTAATTTTATATAAATGGAAACAAAGTATGCACTCTTTTTGGTCTGGCTTTGTCCATTCAGTGTACTTAGCCTGAGATTCACTCATGTCGTAGTGTATATCAGTACTTTATTCTTTTTTATTCTCGAGGAATATTCTTTTATCCCCTGATGATAGACATTTGTATTATTTCTATTTGGGGGCTATTATGGATAAAGCTGCTGTGAACTTTGAGGTGTGAGTCCTTGTAATGGACATAGTCTTTCATTTATTTTAGGTAAATACCTAGAAATGGAATGTCTGGGTTATATGATAGGTATGTGTTTAACTTTTTAAGAAACAACTGAACTGTTTTCCAGAGCGGTTGTACATTTTACATATCAGCAGTTCACGAGAGTTCCAGTTTCTCCACATGCTTGCCAACACTTAGTACAGTCAGTCTTTTCCATTTCATACATTCTAATACGTATGTACTAATATCTCATTGTGGTTTTAATTTGTATTTCCTCAATGACTGATGATGTGAAGTATCTTTTCATGTGCTTATTAATTATGCATATCTCTTCTTTAATGATGTATCTGTTCAAATCTTTTGCCCATTTAAGTATTTACTTATTATTGAGTTTTGTGAATTCTTTATATATTTTGGATATGAATATTTATCAGATATGTTACTTTTTCAAATACTTTTTCTTATTCTGTCAATTGTCTTTCATTCTCTTAATATAATGTCTTTTAGAGTGGAAGCTTTATATTTTGGTGAAGTTTAATTTATCAACATTTCCTTTTATGGATCATATTTTTGGTGCCATATCTGAGAAGTCTTTGCCTAACCCAAGGTTACAAAGATTTTCCCCTATATGTTCTAGAGATTTAAGAGTTTTCAGTTTTACTTGTAGGCCTATGATCTATTTCAGTTATTTTTTACATAATGTGAGATGTTAGTGAAGTCCCTTTTTATTTGTTTACTCTTCTTTTTTTTTGCAAATGACTATTTAGTTGTTCCAGCACCATTTGTTGAAAAGACCATCCTTTCTCCACTGAATTGCCTTTGTACCTTTGCTGAATATCTGTTGACCAAATATATGTAACTCTATTTCTATGATCTATATTCTATTCCATTGATCTATTTGTTTATTTTTATGCCAAAACCATACTGTCTGATTACTATAGCTTTATAAGTCTTGAAATCAGGTAGTGTAAACCCTCCAGTTTTGTTCTTCTTTTTCAACGTTGTTTTAACGATTTTTGGTCCTTCGCATTTCCATAAGAATTTTAGAATCAGCTTTGCAATTTCTACAAAAAAGAATTTTGAGATCTTGTTTAGGACCGCATTGACTCGTATAGATTGTAAGGCTCACCTCATTTATTTTTTTACCATTTCTTAAGTGTCATAATCCTTTGTTTATATTTTGAAAACGATTGTTTTCTTTTTTTTTTCTTCTAATTTTTTGATGGTTTCTGGCAATCCCTGTTATTCCAACTTGTCTGGGAACAGCATACCAACAAACCAAGGCCTTTGACCCCAAATCCTGTGTTCTTTCTAGAAGAAATTCAATGTAAGAGAGGGTGGGTATAGTCTCACCTTTTAAAAAAATTATAAAAAATTAAGTTTTATTCCTGTTACTGACTTCAATAAATACTTAAAACCCCGCCGCCCAACTCCCTGATAAGACTAGGTTACTACACATCAATTTTTAAATTCCCCAGTTTTGATTCTCATACATTAAATCTATTACTTTTGTTTGGTTCTTTATTAAGGAAAGTCACAAAAAGCCTGATTTTGTGGCAAACTTACTCACTTGGAGGAGATGGACAAGGTGCTGTTTCTTCTGTAATTCTGATAGGTGAGTGATTTCCTAGTATGGAGGACATTGCCATTAGTATGAAAAGAAGGACGAGGTTTTCTGATAAATCTCATCTTGTCCCCTAAGTGGAATCTCGAACTGTGGGGTATTGGTGTTTCTAAGCAGAAACCTTAATAATTTACCATACAACCTTAGCTTAACTTTGTTAACTTTTAGAAATGAACCTGTTGGGAAAGCTAATCTAATGTCATCCAATAAATAAGAAAAATAGGAATTAGATCATTAAAGTTACCATGCTGGTACCAAGGTGAACATAATAAAAAATGCTTTATTATTCTTCCTCACTTCAAAGTAGCCCTTTAATTAAGATTTCTTCCACCTGCAAAACTAATTTCATAAGTTTATACTGCCAGTGTATTTCAATTCACACTTCCAGAAAGGACCCCTTTGCATTGTAAGAAATTTATATGTATTATCCACGAAGGAAATGAGGCTGAACGGCAAAGGGAGACAGCTCAGAGCGGTGGAAGGAAGACGATACCGTCCAGTTTGGGCAGACAGTGAACAGCAAGTAGCATTTTCATTTCCTTGGACTAAATTTAGTCTTATCTATTTTTCACATCAACAGTTGTTCTAAGGAATATTGTTGGAGATATCAGGCTGGCTCTGGATTTTATTCCTCCTTGAATTTCTTGATGAAAGTAGAAGCCTGAATACCAGTAACAGTTCCAGTCGCCGGCTTCCATGAAGATGGGGCCCCATAAGTTGGATAACTACTCAGAATATTAATTGAAGCTTCAACCTGACAGCCAGTGACCACTAGAACATACAGTAGTACTGACCCAGCTGCTCAGCTCTCTTAGAAATGACTTAACTACACAGTAGGAACAGCTGCTAAAGCCAGCCAAAGACACAGGGAAAAACAAAAACAAAAACAAAACAGTTAAAGGCGAAACAGGGCAGGATTAATTTGTGGTCTAACTCATTAAGACCTCCTGCTGTCATCCTTTGCTAAGCCACTGAGTCTTTACTTTTGAGAAAATGATCACATACCTCCAGTTACATTTATTAATTCCCTCAATTTTGCAAAAATCATAACCACCCCTAGGAGTCATTAAAAGTACTGGGGGAATGTAATTTGTTCAAAGCGGGAACAGCCTTCTGAGGGAGACCAGGGATGGTCCGCAGGGCTTTGGCCCTTCTCTCGGGTGGTGTTAAATCTCCCCTTAGAAGTGCCCAGGACACCTCTCACATTCCTTCCATTCTCTTTTCCCCCTGCGCCTTTCTATCATCTTTTTTCTCTCCTCTTTCCATCTTTCCTTCTGTCTTCCCTTGTCATCCTCTGGTGGCTGGTGTGAGCTGAAGAGGGGGTGTCAAGGAAATAGTCCGATCTGAAGCAGCTGGCAATATACTTATCGAGCCGTCTATGCTCACCACTCATTTAATCCTCACAATAGTCTTAAGAGGGGGCATTTCTCCCCGTGTCACAGATAGAGGAATCGAAGCTTAGAAAGGTTATGTAATTTATGTGAGGCCATTATCCTGATTATTAAGCAATTTGTTTCTGTTTCACAACCACTCTGTGGTGCTCTGGGACTCTGCAAACCACATGTCTGCTTTGTCAGTGGCTCTTTGTTGGCATGTTAGCAGGAGACGCTAAGGTGGATGAGAGACGGGACTGGCTTTTTCCTAGTTTCTTCCTGGTACTGTCACCGTCTCCCTACTAATGTTTCACCTCAGCAGCAGCAGTCATTTCCCCCCTTCCCAGAACCAGCATTTCAGACATACCGTGTTTCCCCGAAAACAAGACCTAGTCGGACAATCAGTATTATATTATATCATATCATATCATATCATATCATATCATATCATATCATATCATATCAATCATATCATATTATATTATAAAGACCAGGTCTTATATTAATTTTTGCTCCGAAAGTCGCATTAGAGCTGATTGTCCAGCTCAGTCTTACTTTCGGGGAACCATGGTACAAGCCGTCTACAAGCACCCCCTTCCCGGAGGTCTGGATCCCAGTTGCAAAGGGCTTCCGCTCCAAGTTTCCAGGATCTGACCACATCCTCCAGTCTTTGTGTTCACTAGCCCTGGGGGCAGAGCTTCTTCCTAAAGTTACTATTGCTCTGGTGCTCCACGGTCCCTTTTTACATTTTTGGGTCTCCAAATCTCATACTCCAATTCCTTCCATTAAATTATTTTAAGTTAAAATTACTGGTTTGGTTTCTGACTAATACACACAGGAGCAATAGGATTCTACGCCGAATGTGTCTAACTCCAAGCCCAGGCCTTTGATTCCTACTCTTTACAATTACGCCCCCTCCCACCTCTTTTGCAACCTGCTGACAAAGATTCTTTGCTTGACCAAACTTAACTCAAACCTTCTCCTAGGCCCATCTGTGCGCTGCCTTGTAAAATCTGGTTTAAGCAAGAATCCTGCTGAGTCAGTTTAACCGGAACCCCTGCCCTTGATATCTGACCAGGTCCCTCATCCTCCTTCACACCCCCAGGTGATGTCTGATCACCCTGGCCTGTCTTCAGCAAGAATCCTGTTAGGTTGGATTAGCCAGAAACCCCCTTACCTCTGATGTTTCCTCTTGGTAATTTTCTATCCACAGACCCCCCACCCTACTCCTTGGCTATAAAGTCCCACTTGCTATATTTGGAGTTGAATCCAATCTCTCTTCCCCACTGAAAAATTCCATCACAGTAGTTCGTTCACCATGGTCCTGAATAAAGTCTGCGTTATCATCTTTAACTGTGTCATTACATATTTTTTTCTATAACACTGGCACTCAAACAACACTTTGAATCAACTACAATTGGGAGCTCAAGTTACAGTCTCTGTGTGCATTTCTTGGGGAAAGTCCTAAACATTGTCATATAGATGACTGACATTTCCATCCACTATTAAATGGTTTGGAAAGCACCTGGCATAACATAAGCAAATATATAATAGCCTCAGCTAAGTAAGATGGAGCTCTGATTAATATATTCCTAAAAAGATCACAGAATCGACACATTTGCAAGTCATAGCAGTAACGGGAATTTATCAGCCCTCTGAGTTTCAACTGGAAATCTCATTTCTCTAAAAGCAGAACATATGATATATTTTCAACCTTGTCTTACTAATAATTTCATTATGCAGAGGAAGAGAAAGAAACAAGGGAACTTCTCTCCTAGATTTAATTCTGACCTCCCAGGAAGAACTGGTCACACAGGGGATTAAAATGCCCAAGAAAAACCATTCTGAAGAGCCTCTGATGTGGGTCCTAGATATCCATACACATCTCTCAGAAAGTATAGTTTAATCCTATAACCAGACAATCTGAAAGACACACCAATGTAAGAGGGATGGCAGCATTACAAAACTAAAATTCTGAGGATACAAGAAAGAGTGTGGTGATTGATAAGGAGTGAGAGGGATTGGTCTCCACAAATCACAGTGTGACTGCTCAGAGAGCAGTTTGATGAACTTACTTTATCGAAGGGCTAGACAAAGGCTGGAAGAAGCGTACAGCACATGACCTGTGGATGCTTCTGTTTCAGGTACCGTCTAGAGATGAGCAATCCAGGTCTCTGCCTTTAAGATACTTGCCGTCCTCAGGAGGAGACAGACAGTAAGCTTATAAATAAACAGTAAATCCATAAGTATATAAAGGATGACAGGTAAGCATAATAGTGTTATACGTGTAGGTTGCCGTTATTTTACCCATTCGTAACCAGACGTTATTCTAATGTCTAATTAAAATTGATGTTATTCTACCATTTTTGACCTACAAAAATGACAGTTTCGTATGGTGCAAGCTACTGTGTTGTGGGGCTGGTGAGATTCCACATAAGGCAGTAAGAGAAGTGGCATGTGATCAGCGCCCTGAATACAGTGGGGAACGACCATGTAAAAGCTGTGGGAAGAGTGTTCCAGACTTAGGGGAATCAAGTTTTGGAGGTGGGAATGCTCAGTGTGTGTAAGGAACATCCAGAAATCCAGTGCAGATACAACAGAGGCATGGGGGCAAAGAACATGTTGTAAGAGAGGAGATGAGAGCGCAGCCAGAGACAGATCACGTGGAACCTTACGTGACCTGAAGGTCATGACAAACTCTGAGTTTTATCCTGAGAATAATATGAGAAGCCCTTAGGAGAACGAGAACATATGTGATGTGATACGATTAATATTTTTTAATGATCAATCTTGGGAACCCTATGGAGATTAGACTGCAGAGAGGCAGGCATGGAAGCAGGATAACAAGTTTCGAGGCCACTGCAGGAAAGACCTGGTAATGACAGGGGAAGGTTATTAGCAGCGAAGGAGGTGAGACGTGGTAGGCTTTAGGATATACTTTGAAGATAAAAGTGACGCTATCTGTAGATTGAATTAGATGTAACAGTTGAGACTGAGGAGTAGCTTACAATCAGAATTTTACCCGAGCTACGAGATAAATGGTGGAGCCATTTACTGAATTAGGAAAGAGAGAAAAAGTTAAAATGGACTTTTGTGGAAAAAATGAAGAGTTTCATTTTAGATATGTTCAATTTAACCGTTTTCTTAAACATCCAATTTGAGATACCATGTAGGCAGTTGGGTAAATGAATTTAGAGTTTTGGGAAGAAGATAAGACAGGATATATACAGTTGGGAATTATTAGCATACATATTTATTTAGTGCATGCGACTGGTAGAAATCACCTAGGGAATGAATGTAGATTGATTAGAAAAAAAGGTCTAAGGACAGAATTCCAGGGCATTCCAATATTTAGAGGCTCGAGGAAGGGCATCCAGCATGGAGGATCCAGGAAGAGCTGTCAGTGGGGCAGAGGATAAACATCTAGATTATGGCTCTAAGTCCCATTTTTGTCACGGCCCTATTTGAAAGAGGGACCTTTCAGAAGGCAAAGAGGAATCTAGAAGAGGATCCACAGGAGAATCCCCAGGGAGCATGAGTTCAAAGAAATATGAGGGCTTACCTCCAGAGAACCACTCCCTCCCATGAGAACGAACCCCTGTGCTACCCCCATTCCAACTGACACAAGTCCGTTATAAACTAAACATAAGCAAGTCTGTCAGCCCAGATATTTCAGGTGTAAAAATTCTCTTGCCTTTCAAAGGGTGTGTATGTGTCATCACATGATAATTTTTGTGTGGATTGCTTTCTATTTCATCCCTTTGTGTATGCAAGAGCTGCAAATTCATCAATGAAAAATTACAGATCTCAGTATACAAGTAATTCTCATAGCTAGGGGATAGTGTATTTTCAGGTGTGCTGGAGGGAAAAAGCTGGACTTTAAATAATTAAGCCAAAATGAGTGTATTAATTAACTTATATCCTTAATCACTAATTTCATTTTTCATATTTCCCCTGACTTTTGGGGGAGGAATACTCTTTGTCTCAAAAGCAGGCTTTAGTGACCCAAGGATCTGAAAATCAGCCAGAGATAACGAGGCAAAGATATTTAAATGGAAACATGTCAGCAATTATTAGGTAATTGAAAATTTTTATGATTTTGGACTTTGGTCAGTGCTTTTCCAAAGTCCAAAGCTATAATGTGAGCTATAATGTGGGCGGCGGAGAGTAACAGCTTTGTTCCTCCCCCGACCCCTGGGTTTTTTAATGAAAGTACTGATGAAGTCATTTTGAAGTTTTTATTAAATTAAAACTTGAAAGATGGTAAAAGCAAATAATCTAACAGAATTTTAAAAACCTGTCATGTTTCAGTTGAAGGATTTTTTTTCTCTTTTAAAAATTTAGATATAATTAACATATAACATGGCATTGGTTTTAAGTGTACAACATAATAAATTGATATATGTATATATTGTAACATGATCACCACAATAAGTTTAGTTAACATGCATCACCACACATAGTTACAAAATTCATTTTTCTCGTGATGAGAACTTTTAATATTTACTGTCTAAGCAACTTTAAAATATACATCCGATATAGTATTGTTAACTATAGTCACCATGCTGTACATTACATTGCTAGGACTTGTTTATCTTATAACTGGAGGTGTGTATCTTTTGACCATCATCACCCACTTCGCTCACCCTCCCACCGCCCACCTATGGCAACCACCGATCTGTTCTCTGTATTTGTGAGTTCAGGTTCTGTTGGTTTGTTGTTTGGTTGGGTTTTTTTAGATTCCACATATACTCATAAGTGAGATCATGCAGTATTTGTCTTTCTGTAACTTATTCCACTTAGCATAATGCCCTCAAGACCCATCCATGTTATTGCAAATCACAGGATTTCCTTTTTTTTATGGCTGAATAATATTTTATTGTGTATATATAAGTATCTATATTTTTATCTACATATCTCACATTTTCTTTATCCATGCTTCCATCAATGGACACTTAGGTAATTTCCGCATCTTGGCTATTGTAAATAATGCTGTGATGAGCATGGGGTGCTGATATCTGATATACTCGTAGTGATTTCATTTCCTTTAAGTGTATGAGGCTCGACAATTAAGTTTGCGAACTTATCCTAGAAAAAGTACCTCATTGCTGAATATCACTACAGTCACCTTCGAAGTACTCCCCTTGGGAAGCTATGCACACTGATGCCAGCACCTACTCCACCCTCCAAAGCAGTTTTGGAACTCTTTTTCTGGAATGGCGATCAGAGCTGTTGTCCTATTACACTCGATGTCCTGAATGTCATCAAAATGTCTTCCTTTCAATATTTCCTTTATCTTCGGGGAAAGAAAGAAGTCATTGGGGGCCAGATCAGGTGAGTAGAGAGGGTGTTTCAATACAGTTATTTGCTGGCTAAAAACTCCCTCACAGACAGTGCTGTGTGAGCTGGTGCAAGAGCCATGAATTGTTGGAGAAAAGTTCAAGTCATCTAACTTTTTCACGCAGCCTTTTCAGAAATTCCAAGTAGTAAACTTGGTTAACTGTTTGTCCAGTTGGTACAAATTCATAATGAATAATCCCTATGGTATCAAAAAAGGTTAGCAACATCATTGCAACAAGTTTGCAAACTTAATTGTCAGACTTTGTATATATATCCAGAAATGGGATTGCTGGATCACATGGTAGTTCTATTTTTAATGTTTGAGGAACTTTTGTACTGTTTTTCATAGTGGCTGTTCCAATTTACACTCTCACCAACAGTGCACTAGGGTTCCCTTTTCTGCGCATCCTCACCAATACTTGTTATCGCTTGTCTTGATAGTAGCATACTTAATAGGTATGAGGTGATATCCCTCTGTGGTCTTGATTTTCATTTCCCTGATGATGAGTGACGTTGAGCATATTTTCATGTATCTGTTGGCCATATGTATGTCTGCTTTAGAAAATGTCTATTCCGATCCTCCGTTCATTTTTTAATCAGGTTGTTTTTTTCTATTGAGTTAATCGGTTATTTATGTGCTAAGGATATTAACCCCTTATTAGATACATGATTTGCAAATATTTTCTCCCATTCAGTAGGTTGCATTTTCATTTGTTGATGGTTTCCTTTGCTGTGCAAAAGCTTTTTAGTTTGATGGAGTCCCGCTTGTTTATTTTTGCTTTTTGTTGCCTTTGCTTTTGGAATCAGATCCAAAAAACTCATTACCAAAACTCATGTCAAGGTGTTTAATCGCCATGTTATCTTCTGGGAGTTTTATGGTTTCAGGTCTTATGCTCAAGTCTTTAATCTATTTTGAGTTGATTTTTGTTTTTGGTGAAAGATAGCCTTTTATTCCCGTTTCATTCTTTTGCATGTGGCTGTCCAGTTTTCCCAACACCATTTATTGAAGAAACTTTTCCCACGGTACATTCCTCACTCCTTTGTCATAAATTAATTGACCATATAGTATATTTCTGGGTTCTTTATGAGGTATTTTCTAAGATAAGTCCATGTGAAATTGGGAATAAATTTCTACTGTCAAAGTTACTGGTTGTAGCTATGCAATTACCTCAGAATGCAAAATGGGGGGTACTGGCACAGCATATTATCTTGGTGCAGAAAATATGGATACCTGCATCAAAACAATGGCAACCTAACTTTCTTGGTTGAAACCCATTCAAAAATATCTGAGATTATTAAAAAATATGGGTTAAAATTGTATGCAAAAATATTTTATAAAAATTGAACTCATATAATATGAATGTGGACTTTTAAATGGAATGTGCTTTAATTCATCAAGATATGTGCTTTTTATAACCAGTATTTATGGACTGAGATCATATAGTAAAAGCTTACATAGAAATCATTCTAGGTAAAGTTTCTGAGTAAGAAAGTAACCTTATGTTCTATAATCATGTATGCATCTTACAGTCTTATATACATTTCACTAATAAATATTGATATGCATTTTAATAACATTTCAAATTAATCAAATTAATGTAATCAAATTAAAATTATAGCTTTATCAGAAACCCCTCAATATCACAGACTTCTTTGTCACTGGTTTAATATAAAAGCAAATGATTTGAGCAGATTTGCCTTGCCTACTACTAGGTTATACTTGTACATTTAGCATTTTTGAAAAACTGAAGTTCTTTATTTTGTATCTTTAGTGCCTTAACAACTGTTCATTAAAATAAAATAAAATATTTCTCATTAAAAAAAAAAAAGGAACAAAGGGTGATTTGTTACAGACCTAAAAGTAAAATGAAATAATGTTACCCTAAAAATTCAAATGTCATAAAGACTCCGTAGGGGTCACATCAAGGGGAAAGAGGAAGTCTTTACACAGCAAAGGAAATAAAGAGGACCAGGGAAGAAAACACTGTAAGATTTAAAAAATAAAGGATAGAGAAATGATATCTCACAAAAGATCCAAATGGCCACGCATTATATGAAAAGATGTTCAGTTGCATTCGTCATAAAGAAAGTGCAGATTGAAACCATATTGTACTCGTAATACCACTATACACCCACCAGTATGGCTAAAAAGAAAAAGGTGGAAAATGTCATGTGTTGATAATGTGGAATAAATGGAATCTCTTATGTTAGTGATGGATGTGAAAATCAGCACAACCACTTTGGAGACCTATTTGGCGTTATATGCTAAAGTTAAATACATGCATATTTACGTCTCCAAGCATATCCTCCCTGCTTCTACTATTAAGATAAGGGGAAAGAAGACAAGAAAACAAACGTTATGAGGACCTTTTGAAGTTTAGGCCAGGCTCCCTGGGAGAATCTCTCTTGACCAGAGGACTGTAACATGCTATCTGAAATGAATTTTTTGCTGACTCTATATAGTATCTTAATGGTATTGTTAGCCATTACGACTCAAAAGAGAACATTCACTTGATTTTCCTTTGGGAAATTCACTCACATTTGTAGACACTTATTTTGGTAAAATGGCTTAGTCTTCAGCTTGAGGAGATTGACTCAAGCCAATCAGCATCTTCCATATTCTCTGACCACAGTGATTAGTTTACAGAAGAGTGTGTGACCCAAATCAGACCAATGAGACAGAGTAAATACCAGGGTTTGTAGAGAAGGGATCAGAAAATGGTGGCAGCCTAGGTGTCGTGGGGTGAAGTTCTGTCAGAAACTGCTACAGCCATTTTGCTGCTATGAAGGGAATAGGACTGATTATAAAGGAAAAGCCAAACACAACATGTTCAGAAAAATTTTAGAAGGATACACATAAAACATGAAAGTTAACAATACAGTTGCCTCTATGGAAGGACACTGGGAGTATAGATTAGGAGGAAGACTGACTTTCCATCGTGTATGCAAATGAATAGTTATTTTTCATTTGCTTTTTAATATATATATATATATCTTTTTCAATTAAAGAAAAGCTAAATTTTTAAATGAAAATGTCTGTGGTTGCCAAACTTAGGACTAGTTGTATGCAAATCACCTCCAGGAACTAGTCAAAATGATGGGTTCTCCCTTGGAAAATCTGATTCAGTAGATCTGGAACAGGACCCAAAAGCCTATATGTTTTGAAGTTCTCCAGCTGATTCTGATAGCCATCCAAGCTAGGATATCATTGTAGTGCATGGTTCTCTACCCTGGCTGCACAGTAGAATAACCTGGGGGAGCTTCCAAAAGTACTGATGTGTGAGTCTTGCCCCAGAAGAATTACATAAGACTCTCTGGAGATGGTATCTTATAAAAGCTCTCTTGGCTAAAAGTTTTTGAATTGAATAATACCAGTTGTTGGAGAAGACATAGAGCAACTAGAACTCTCATACATTGCTGGTATGAGAATATAAATTGACATATCCATCTTGGAAAATATTTGACAGTATCTACTAAAGCTAAACATATGCCTTCTTTATGACCCAGCACTTCTACTTCTAGGTATATGCCCAAGAGAATTGGATCTATATGGCACCAAAAGACATGTACAAAACTATTCACAGATGCTTTATTCATAAGAGCCCCAAACTGGAAACAATCCAAATGTCTATCAATAGTACAATGAATAAACTGTAATATATTTACGCACTGGAATACTACACAGCATATTATATATGTAGTATATATATATATATATATATACACACACACACACATATATATACACATACATATATATACATACACACACATATATATGTATGTGTGTGTGTGTGTGTATATATATGTGTATATATATATATATATATATATATATATATATATATATATCCCAGGGGTGCCAAAAATATGTATACAAATGGACACTTTGGTCAATGTTGCTCAAGCAGTAGTTCGCCATAATCAGAAGTGTCTGGATGCTGATGGTAACCACTTTGAGCACCTCTTGTAATTGCAGAAGTCAGATGTGACTTGTATTCATCTTTTGTTATTGGTATACAGTATATTGAGTATTACAATTTTAATACAGTTTTCCTTTCTTAAAATGTGTATACAATTTTTGGCACCCTCTGTATACTATATATAATATATATATATATATATATATATATATATATATATATACATATATATATATATCAAATATATAATATGAAAGTATAAACAACTACTGCATACAACAACATTGATGAGTCACACAGACATTATTTTCAGTAAAAAAAGCAGATGCTTAAGAGTGCATACTGTATGATCTAATTTATATGAAGTTTAAGAACGGACAAGCTTGTCCCAGGAACAGAGTTAGGAGAGTGGTTACCTCCGGGGAGGTTCCTGGGGTGCTAGATATGTTCTGTACCTTTTTTTTATTTCTTGTTTTTCTCTTTTTTTTTTCTTTTTTCTTATTTGTTCTGTATCTTGATATGGTGATGTTCACAGGTAGGTGCCCTTGTGAAAATTCATGAAGCTTTACATTTAAGATTAGTGCATGTCATTGAATGTATGTCATATTTCAATAAAAATTAAAACTAAAAACACACAGGAAAAAAAATAATGCCTCTAATGTGTAGGTAGGATTGAAAACCACTGTTTTGTAGCCTCCAGCTTCAAAAATGGCATTTACCAAATGGGTCACGCTTTGCCGTGTTAATGTCTCTCTTATTTCTCTGAAATCCTTCTTTCAGTTGGCCCCACAGAAACTTGCCTTCTCGTGTGTTCATCCGCACTGGCCTGGAGTGTAGTGGGAAGGAGTGAATGAAATGTCATAAATATTGAACTACTTCTGTAAACTTCTATTTTGAATTATAAGAATTTCTTATGCAATGATACCACTGGAAAGAATAACAAATCCAAAATTTATCTGGATTTTCCTCTCCTGTGATATGTTCTAAACTGCAATATAGATGAGTTGCTTTTTTAATACGGTGCAGTGGAGAGGTTTCTCAGCAGCACAGGCTAAAGTACAATTTATCTTAAAATATCTATTCCAGACTTCAAATTATGCTCACAGCTCTCTGACTAGGAAGCCAATTACATTAGCAGTGTTACAGCCCCAGCGTCAGCACGTCCTAATAAAGTGCTATACTTCAGGAGGGAACCAGTGTGGAGCTGCCATTCCTTGCCCACGGCTAGTTGAGCCTTCTCAATTCTGCCCAATGCCAGTATCTGAAATGAAAACAAGAAGTCTTTAAATTATTTTGCCTTCAACTTAAAGATGCCCATCCAGTTTCTGGAGTGAACAGAAATCCTATTCAAGATGGGATTTATAAAATTCTTAAGACTTCCACCATTTAAGATTGGATTTATCACTAACCCTAGAAAATACCTTTTCTCTTATTTCAGCAATAATTATCGCAAGTTACTTTGTGTAAAGCACTGTGGTCAGAGCCAGTAAGGCCCCATCTATCTATATGGGGCTTATCAGGGGCACAGAACATGTACAAAAGTAAACATACTAGGTACAGACTATGTTAAGGGTTAAAAAAAAAAGTAGTTCAAACAAAGAGCCTTGAGAGTTCAGAGGTGGCTGAGCTCACTTCAGATTAGGGGTAAACAACCAGAAGCCGCTTTTGCCACTCTCTGCCCCATTCCACATTTAAATCAAGAGCAGTTAGAGGACAAGAATAATTAAAAAGAAATTCAAACCCTACTAGAATTTTTTTGAAGAATATCAGAGGGAACACAAGAAATTGACTACAATAAATCCTGTGTCTTCCTCCATTTACCTCTATTTCCCACACATTCTGGCTCCAAGAGCCAAGCTAGCAAAAGGATAGGGAGTGGGAGAGACTGTGACAATCCTATGCTAATTACTCTTGTCCTATAGAAGACGGCTTATAGCATCCTCTACCATAAGCCTTTGATTTTGTTGCTCCTCCTTCCTCTCTGCCCTTCAGAACAATGAAAATACTAATATACAGCACTCGAATGGCACTAATGATATGGTTAGTCTAAGTATTTTATCTTCATTTAATTTTCACCTGCGAGGTAGATATAATTCGTGTCCACTTTACAGATGAAGAAACCAAAGCACAGAGGAGTCAAGCAGCTTGCCAGATTCATACAGCTGGTACATGGTAGAGCCGGAACGTGAAACTAGACTCTGAGCCCATGCTCCTTAACCTCTAGATTATACTCATAATCTGGGCACTGTTCCTTGTGAAAGGATTCTATGACAATAGGAGCTCACACTTACCATCCATACTCTCATTTAGCCTCAAAGTATTTCTTAATGTTGATATGTTATCCTAATCCAAAGCAATCCTTAGTGAGAATAACAAAGCTAGAGGTATCATATCCCTGATTTAAAAATATACTACAAAGCTGTGGTAATCAAAACAGTAGGGCACTGGCATAAAAGAGGACCTGTAGACCAATGGAACAGAATAGAGAGCCCAGAAATAAATCCAGGCCTGTACAATCAACTGGTCTTTGACAAGGTGCCAAGGACACACAACTGGGAAAGAATGGTCTTTTCAATAAATGGTATTGGGAAAACTGGATTTCCACATGTAGAAGAATGAAATTGAACCCTTATCTCACACGATATACAAAAATCAACTCAAAATGAATTAAAGACTTAATTATAAGACTTAAAACTAAAAGTACTAGGAGAAAACATAGGAGAAAAGCTTCTTGCCAGTGATCTGGGTGAGTTTTTGGACATGAGCCCAAAAGCACAGTCAATTAAAAGAAAAAATGGACAAAAGGGATTGCATCAATGGAGTGGAGAGACAACCTACAAAATGGGAAAAAATATTTGCAAAGCATACGTCTGATAAGGGCTTAATATCCAAAATACATGTAAAACTCAAATAACTCAAAGCAAGTAAACAAATAACCTGATTTAAAAATACTTAAAGAACCTGAATAGACATTTCTCAAAAGAAGAAATTCAAATGGACAACAGGTATATGCAAGGTACTGAACCAATCATCAGGGAAATGCAAATTAAAACTACAGTGAGATATCGCCACACCTGTTACAATGGCTGTGAGCAACAGGACAAGAGATACGTGTAGAGGATGTGGAGAAAAGGGAAACTTTGTGACTATTGGTGGGAATGTAAATTGGTGCAGCCATTATTTAAAACAGTATAGAATTTCCTCAAAAAATTAAAAATAGAACTATAAAATCCAGCAATTCCATTTCTAGGCATATAGCCAAAAGAAATGAAATCAGTATTTCAAAGAAATATCTGTACTCCCATATTCATTGCAGCATTATTTATAATAGCCAAGGTATGAGAACAACCTAAGTGTCCATAAACAGATGAATGGATAAAGAACATGTAATACACACACACACACGCACTCACGCACGCACGCACACAGTGGACTATTATTCAGCCTTCAAAAAGAAAGCACATGTGACAACATGAATAAACCTGGGGATATTATGCTAAGTGAAATAAACCAGACACAGAAAGACAAATACTGCATGATGTCCCTTATATGTCAAATCTAAGGTAGTCAAACTTTAAAAGCAGAGAGTAGAATGATGGTTTCCAGGGGTTAAAGGGTGGAGAAAATGGGAAACTGTTGGTCAAAGGGTACAAAGTTTCAGATATGCAAAATGAATATGTCCTGGAGATCTAATGTACACCACTGTGAATATAGTTAACAATACTGTATTATATACTTGCAATTTGCTAAGAGAGTAGATCATAATTGTTCTTAAACCCCCCCCTGCCCCCGCCATAGTAACTCTGTGAGGTGATGGATATGTTAATTAGCTTGACTGGAGCAAACATTTCACATTGTATACGTAAGTGAAAACAACACGCTGTACACCTTAAATATGTACAATTTTTATTTGCTAATTATGCCTCAATAACGCTGGAAAAAATATGGGTAAAATGAAAATGTTACCCATTTATGTTTGTGCCGTCGTCACATCTGCATTAGAAGCTGTTGAGGACAGTGACTTCCAGGGCCCATTAGAATCCAGTATTGTCAAGGTGACTTGATCATAATATTGGGCCAATAAACATCTGATTCTCTGTATTTTACCCCCTGCCCCCGGTGCCTAGCACAGTGCTATACCCATACTGGATACTACGGAAATATTACCTTGAAGATAGTAAGGACACATACTGATTGCAGAATTTTAGGCATAAGCTATACATGCTACTTTTATCTCTCAGACTATACTTCGCATATTTTGTGCTGTCAAACAAGTACTAAATAATGGCAGGAAGGCTTATTCCAGAATGTTCCAGTGATTTATGGCAGACTAATAGCAATCTTGACCTGAAGTAACATCTGAACTAATGCAATAGTATGATTACTCTCTGCCTCTGAATGAATTGAAATCATTTTCTTTCTTCCTCTCTTAGTGAGAGCAATGATTAAGCTGTTTGTGAAAGACTGGAAAGGGAAAAATAAGACATGCAGCCACAGAATATGACTAATGGTCAGAGAGAGAGACTGGCAATACCCACAGAGGTCTGCCCTCTGCTGCCTGCTCGGTCCCGCCACTCAGCCCCCCTCTCCTCGCCACAGAGTCTGCACACTTGGGGCTCTGCGTTCTGTCCTGTGCAGCGGGAGATGCTGGATTTCCTGCCCAGACTCTGCTGATGTAAATCATGGCTGCTCGGGGCTGAGTGTCCTGTGTGCCAAAATTGGAATTGCCAATATCCAGAACCCTGCAGACAAGCTTCTGCTATATGGTTCTCCTTTGAATCTGAAAAGTGCCCTTGTAAGAAACGGTACTTAAATAGTGGGGGCCCAAGTCTTTCTTGACAGGGTGAAGTCGAAGCACTGAAAAATCAGGAAAACTAAACTTCAGATGATGTTCAGATTACCTTTTAGATACAGGATGTAGAGTTCCAACTTAACCGAAATAGAGATTCTACCTTTCCCACTGCCCTGGAGCCTAAACCCCAGGCTCAGCCTGACTCCTCTGTGTTCCGCACTAAGAACCAGATCCACTAAACACAATAGAAAATATTTATGAAGCACTGACTAAAGCCAGCTAAACAACTGCCTGCTGAACTTCTTGAACATCTAACAGGCATATCACACTTCTCATTTCCAGAACTAAAGTCTTAATTCCTCTCCCCTTAAATTGTGCTCTTCTCACAGCCTTTTCATTTCAAGAATTGGAAACTCTATTCTTTCCGTTGCTGAGGTCAAAAACCAGGTCAAATCATTCTTAACGTTTCTCCTCTCACCCTTTACATACAATCCATCAGCAAATCATAATTCTTTCCAATGTTCCCTAAGCCTAATGACTTCTCACTACTCCTACTGTTTCTCATCCACGTTCAAGATACCGTCCTGCTATTCCTGGATGTTAGCAGGAGCCTCCTTGCTAGTCTGTCTGTTTCCACCCTGGTCCCGCATAGTCTTTGCTCGACATAGAACCCAGAAAGGATTCTTACATAAGTCAGATCATGTCACTCCTCTGCCCAAAATTCTCTAGTGCCTTCCATGTCTGCAGGGCCTGGCCACACCTTCTGTCCCTTGCCCTCAGCTCTCTGATTTCATCTCATGCCACTTTGCTGACTTGAATCGTTCACACTGTCCTCTTTGCTTTTCCTTGAATACTCCAAGCCTAGTCCTTCCTGGGCACTTGCTAGTCTCTCCTAGAACATGTTCCCGGATAGCCCTGTGGCTCCCTCCCTCACTTACTTAGGTCTCAAGTATCACTGTCTGCAATGTGACCTCCCTGACTGCCTGAACTCATTTCCTATGGCTCCTGTAACAAATGACCACAAATGGAATGGCTTAAATCAACAAATTTATTCTCTCATAGATCTGGAGGCCGTAAACCTGAAATCAATATCACTAGGCCAAAATCAAGATGTCAGCAGGGCGATGCACCATCCAGAAGGTCTAGGGGGCATTCGGTTCCTTGCTCCTTACAGCTTCTGGTGACTGCTGGCATTTCTTGACTTGGGGCCACACGACTCCAATCTCTGCCTCTGTGCTCACATTGCCACCTCTTCTTTCTCCTCTTCCTCCTCTGCTGTATGTAATCACCTTCTTCTCTCTTTTAATTGGATATAGGGCCCACCTGGATAATCCAAGACATTTTCCCCATGTCAGTAGCCTTAACTTAATCAACTCTACAAAGACCCTCTTTTCAAATAAGGTAAAATTAACCAGTTCCAGGAATTAGAATGTGGATATCTTTGGGGGGAGGGGGGCATGTTTTAGCCTATTACAGTTTGCCCACTGGCCCCCAAAGACTCATGTCCCTCCCACATGGAAAATATATTCACTGCATCACAACATTCATAAAAGTCTCAACCTATTGGAGCATCAATTCAAGACCATATCTCATCTAAATTTTATCAGCTCAAAAGTCCCATACTCATCAGGTATCTAAATAATCTAAACCATAGATGGGAGACACACTGTGTGTGACCCATCCTGGAACAAAATTCCTTTCCACGTGGATCTGTGAAACTAGAAAAGTTATGCTTCCAAAAAACAATGGTTGGACAGGCATAGAATAATAGTTATCGACATTTCTATTACCTGAGAGAAAGTTGAAGGTAGAAAGGAGTCACAGGTCCTAAGCAATATTAAAATCCAGTAAGGCACATTACATTGGGTTTTAAGTCCTGGGAATAACCTCTCTGACTCACGGTGGGTCTGTCACCCCAGCCAAGGTTACCATATCACCCTACCTAAAGTAGCAGTCTCAGTCACTTTCTGTCTTACCCTGCTTTCTTTTTCTTTGTAACACTTACAACCACCTGACATATTTTATCTGTTTGTCTGTCTTCCTCCTCCCCTGACTAGCACACTTAGAACATAAGCTCACTGAAGGTAGGGGCTGTGTTTTGTTTGCTACTGTCGGTATAGCACATTCATGAAAGAACAGGATTTAGGCTGATGGTGGTGGGACTGAGGGATGTTCTGGGAGAAAGATAAAAACCTTAGCGCAGAGTTCAGAACACACAATTTCTGCTGAGTGAAACTGTTCATTTGGGTGGGTATTTCATTGTGAAGCTTAAACAAGATTGTTCCCATGATAGCATTGTAGCTCAGGTAAGCATTTACCTTCCATCCTTCTTCCTTGGCATATTTCTGCATACACAAGTCTAGCATTCTTTTTGACTTGTATTAAAGCACTAGAGTTATTTTTTTAAAATAGGGAAAGCGTTGAAAACTTCTCATTGGAAAGTAGATAAAGCATTAGCCAAATCCATAGCAAGGTGGATTTAGATAGTGCCCAAACAGATTTTTACAGCTTTGAGATCTTTTGTGTCCACCTGATTCCAAGTTCTCTCCACTCTTGTGTCCTCAGATCTGATAAAATTATTAAAGATACCTTGGTCACCCTAATGGGGTTGTAAAGCGGTCAACTACATGCATAGGTCACTTGTAGCTGTGTGACTACAGGAAAATTACTTAGTGCCCTGGGCCCTATTTTTAGAACAAAAATTACAACAATATCTACTATATAAAGTCATTGTAAGAAAAAAGTGCGATGTCATATATGTATACCTAATGCCATGCTAGCAATTCATATATGTATGACAAACAACAAATAGCAGTATTTATTTGTGATGGTATAGTTAAGACTGAAAATCCTTCCAGTTTCAGCATTTAGATCCACCTTCCCATTACATTATTTCTTATCAAATTTGAGATTAGAGTCTCAGATGCATTGCCTTAAGTGTGAGGTACTTATTTATTAGGAAAAACTCTCCGTCTACTCCCACTCTAGTTATCCATACAATTTATTCATTAATTCCACAAACATGTATTGAGCACTTTATTATGCTTCATCGTGCTAGATCCTGAGCATTCAGAGAAAATGCACATATCTCAGAAAAGGTGAAAATATTCAAATCTCTTGTGATGATGTTCAGGATTGAAAGAGGGAAAACATGTCTGGATGTAATGCTGCTTATTAAGCAAGTGTAGTATTAGAATAAATGTAAGAGCTGAGCCCTTTACGAAGATGCATCTTGTAGAGAGCCTCCAAGGCAAGGTGGGCATTTGATAGCTCTGTCTGGGAACGTACTCTCCATATTATCTCACCATGAGTGACTGAGGTAGATAGCTATATTTCTGCAATGTTTCAAGTTCGCTTTTGAAGGATTTGTCATGGCAATCGTGAGAGACTCGTGCAGCCACCTTGTTAGAAGAGTACAACAAACGCGGTGACTGGCGCCAGCAATGCGTGTTTAAATTCTGGGTCCCTCAGCAATATTTTGGGAAGGGCCCTCCTCTAGCCCACAGCTTCTTCCAATGTTCTGGGCTTAAATTTTTGGCTCAGGGGTTGATGAAGTCTACTGAAGAATATTTCTGGAATAATCCCGTGACCTCAGACAGGCTACCTCAAGTCTCCCCAAGCCATCTGCATAGTTCAGCTATGTTCAGCAATGGACACTTGAACAATAAAAAGGGGACAATTTATTGGATTAATAATGGTGAGGAGAGAAGATATAGAAATGGTACCACTTGCCTAGGTGCCGTCATTTATCCATTAAACACATCATTTTGAGCTCCTTTTATGTGCCAGCAATATGACCCTGGCAGGTTTTCAGGCATTCCTCCCCTTGAGATGAAATGACTCTGAGACACAGTATTATTAGTATTAATTAATTATTATTAATTGCACCAACCATAGCTCATTTGCAGGAGTCTTCAACTTTATGGTCCCAGAGGGGACTGGGAGAGGGGTGGGGGTCAGGGAAGTACCAACTGCCACATCCCCAGCTCTGAATATGAAAGAATCACTGTTTTTCTTCCTCAAATCTCAGCAGAAATGAGTGTTATTTTTCATTGGCTCATTTCCCCCTAAGACTCCATCAGAAATGAGATAATCTATTATTATTGATTCAAGGTCTCTACCTTTCTTAGGGACACAAGTTTAATAAATCCAAGCATTCTTCTGGCTGGGTCAGGTTGGTCAGGACAAAATTAACCTTTGCTTCAGGACACATTTTAAGCTAAACGATTCTGTGAAATCGTAATATTCAGCAGGTTGGAAACACTAAATACACAGGGTGAAGCTTGATCTACCTTTTCTTATAAAAAGCTAGAGTTAGATAATCATGAACAGAACTTTAAAATATACCTTCATTACCTGTAAAGATGCTTTCAGGAGCAAGTAACAAAGCCCTTAATTGATGCTGCATTAAAGAATAAAGAAGTTTACATTGAGGCAGCACAGGCAGTGCAAGGCGTAGGCAGCCTTCAAGGCTCATTGATTCATGCAGCAGCAATGACTACAAGGACCCAGGTTATGCTTGTCCCTTACCCCCACCATCTTTTCTGTTGGCATCGTCCTCTGGGGAGTTCGTGGTGACTGCAACAGTTACAGGTATCAAACCTGGACACAACAATATTCACAGGAAGGAGAGAGAGACAGACTCTTCTTGCTGCTACGTCATAGGAAACTTTCCCCAGAAGCCCCAACAGATTTCAGCCCCTGCCTCATTGGTTCCTTCACTCCACATTGGCAATGGTAACAAGACTACACCTGGCCAATCAGTGCCACCTCTAGAACTGGAGTTGGAATCAGCATCACCTGAAGCACCTAGTTGAGTGGGGGAGGAATGGATATCTGAATAAAGTTGGGGTTCTTCTAGTGAGGAAGCGGGGGGAAGGGTGCTGCGTAAATTACATTTACTTGCAGGAAACAAGAAACCCAAGTTATAGTGGGAATGGGCCAAAAAAGTACTTTTCTCTCATAACATAAATTATTGCATTGGCTGGCTACTTGTATTGATTCAGCAGCTTGATGATGTCATGGCTAGAAACTTGGTGATGCTCTTGACCTTTCCCTTATGTTTGTCACCCCTTGGTCCCGAGACGGCTGCTCAAGTTCCATACATCATGTCCGGATTCAAAGCAGGCAGAAAGGGGGAACTGGTATGGGCTGTATAAAGTACTGTGTGCTGGAATCTGCAGGGCAGTTTAAAAAAGTAGATTCAGTCACCCTCTTTTACAAGGATCCACAGTTTTCATAGGGAGAAAAAACTCACCCTAGGAAACACAACACAATGCCAGTACCACGAGCAGTACACAAACAACTATTACAGGAACAATACAATAGACATGACTGCCTGCCCCACGCCCCACAGCTGGTCTACCCTGCCCACAATGTTACAGTTCTGCTGTGTCACCGGGCTTGTTTCAGTTCCAGGCAAGCGTCCAGAAATCATGACCTGCACACCTGAAGTGAGAAGACCTGTGTCTACTTGTCCTTTAAATGGACACCACTTTGGGGAAGACAGATAAATGTATTAGAGGCTCTTGGATGACAATATCATCCTGGCAGGGGTCCAGGAAAGCTGAGAATAGAGAGCATTTAATGGGTCTGGCAGCAGAGCAGTTGAGGTGTGACTGAATGTAACAGAATAAGGACCTCTCTGGCAATGACATTATCTGAGCTTGGGTAGGCTCTCAGCTCAAGTTTCAGGTGGCTAGGCATCTATTTCTGGCAGCTAGCTATTCAATTGACATATTACATTCTGTGACCATGAGTTAAGTTTGGAAGAAGTTTAAGAAAAGTAGTTATCTTTCTTTCCCTAGTCATTTGGGTGTTGCCTCTCTCCCATAACATTTTAAATTTCGGAAGGGCAGGGAATATACAGAGGGTGCCAAAAAAGAAATGTATACACATTTTAAGAAAGGAAAACTGTATTAACATTGTAATACTCAATATACACCGATAACAAAAGATGAATACAAGTCACATCTGACTTCTGCAATTACAAGAGGTGCTCAAAGTGGTTACCATCAGCGTCCAGACACTTCTGATTATGGCAAACTACTGCTTGAGCAACATTGACCAAAGTGTCCACTTGTGTACATTTTTTTGGCATCCCCAGTATATCTTACTCACCCTTATACCATTACCCTAACCTCTGGCACATGTGGGTTTCCTCTTGACTTGAGTAAACTAACTCCTGGACCTTAACGATGCCTTAACATCACCACTACACCTCCCCGTACCAAGTCCCCCACGCCCTCACTCCCATCTTCTTCCCCGTCTCTCCAGCCTCTCTTCCTACCCCACTTTCCCTTCACACGCGGATTGGATAGAAGGTCTGACTCCTAAATGGCACTCGGCTCTTATTCTCTGGCATGCTCCTCTCGGCACCATTAGCTGCAGCTCTCTCTCCCTTGGCTTCTGGACCCCACTGTCTCCTGGTTTTGTTCCTTGAGGGATTCTTCTCAGGTGCCTCTTTAAATGTTTGTTTTCCTCCAAGCCCTATCGCAGGCCCTTGGCTCTATTTCTTACTCTCTCTGTCCTCCCTGAGTCCTTCATCTAAATTCACAACTGAAATCTCTGCTTCTGTCTCTAGCCCCGATCTCTCTCTCACAGTCCACACATCACACGACATCTCCACTAGCACAGCCCACAGATACTCTGAAATCAACATGGCCAACACTGGAGACAACCCCTTGCCCCAAACTGGGATTTCTCTCTTTTTCAAGGACACCAGCATTTGTAATCCAGAAGCCTGCAAGTCATCCTAGAATCCATTTATGTGTGCATTTCATGAGCTAGTCACCCTTATTAAGATATTGCCATTTGAATACGTGACATATTTAACCCTTTCTTCAAACCTTCCATCATGGCATGTCATTAGTTGGTGTTCCGCATGTGAAATGTACCCCTGCTGCCTCTGCCCCTTCCCTCCAAGCCAGTCTGGATTAGTTGTCCTGCCTCTGGGACCCAATAGCACTAATAACATTTAGCCCCTTATTCTATTGTAGAACTTATGGTTAATTATTTTAATCATGTGTTTCCATTTTCATCACCTGCACTAGGCTGTGATTTCCACCAGGGCAAACACTGTGGAATCTCCCGCAACCGACACACATAGGGCCTGGCACACTATACTTACAAAATCAGTGTTTGTTTGTTGCGTGAATTATTTGACATATGGCTGACAACATTTTTATAGTACTATAAAAGTTCATTACTACGGTTTGATCCACATATGTGTAGAAGAGAAAACCACCTACAGTTCTACCACCCAAACTGAACTATAGTCACATTTGGGTATATTTTCTTATCTTTACTTCTGTGGATAAGATTTGTTTTTACGTAAGCATAATCAATACTGCACTTGTAATTTTCAATCTTGCTTTGAAATCTGAGAATATCATATTTTTTCGTATTGTTAAGTATTTTTCCTGCTTTTTTGAGGTATAGTTGACATATAACATTGTGTAAGTTTAAGGTATACGACAGGATGATTTGACATATAAATATATTGCAGTAGGATTACCACAATAAGGTTAGTTAACACGTGCATCCCCTCGCAGTTATCTTTGTGTGTGTGTGTGGTGAGAACATTTAAGATCTACTCTCTTAGTAACTTTAAAGGATATAAGATGGTATCGTTAACTACAGTCACCTTGTCTACATTACATCCCCAGAACTTACTTATCTTACAGCTGGAAGTTTGTACCCTTTAACCAACATCTCCCATTTCTCTCACATCTCCAGCCCCTGACAACCAACCCTTCTACTGTCTGTTTCTATGAGTTTGGCTTTTTTAGATTCTATGCATAAATGAGATCATATAGTATTTGTCTTTCTCTGACTTATTTCATTTAACATAATGCCATACGTTCCATCCATGTTCTTACAAATGACAGGATTTCCTTCTTTTTTATGGCTAAATAACATTCCGTTGTATGTGTATGTATCACATTGTCTGTATCCATTCAACCATCAACAGACACTTAGGTTTCTATATCTTGGCTATTGTAAATAATGCTGTAAAGAACATGGGGGTGCAGGTAGGTATCTCTTTAAATAGTGATTTCATTTTCTTTGGATAAATACCCAGAAGTGGAATTGCTGGATCATATGGTAGTTCTACTTTTAACTTTTTGAGGAAACTACATACTGTTTTCCATAATATCTGTACCAATTTACATTCCCACCAATAGTACATAATGGTTCCCTTTTCTCTACATCCTCATTGACACTTACGTCTTGGCTTTTTTATAATAGCCATGCTGACAGATGTGGGGTCATATCTCACTGTGGTTTTGATTTGCATTTCCCTGATGATTAGTGATGTTGAGTACCTTTTCATGTACCTGTTGGCCATTTGTATATTTTCTTTGGAGAAAATGTCTCTTCAGGTCCTCTATCCATTTCTAAATCAGATTATTTGGGGGTTTTGCTATTAAGTTTAACTTTCATATGTATTTTAGATATTAACTCCTTATGAGATAAATAGTTTGCAAATATCTTCTCCCATTCTATCAGTTGCCTTTTCATTTTGTTGATTTTTTTTTTGCTGTGCAAAAGCTTTTTAATTTGAAGTAGTCATATTATAGAATGTTGAATATCATATTTTTTCATATTGTTAAATATTCATGGTATCATTATGAAAAAATGTTTTTGTTTTTTTATTATAAACCGATTAGATAATTTTAAAAGTACGGAAAGTATAAAGAATAAACAATCAACTATAATCACACTGCTCATAGGTATAGTTATTAATCACTTACATATTTTATTGTACTCTCTAAAAATGAATGTTCCATGGCTGAACTACATTTTATACTGTTACAGCTTCCCTTAGCCATTATGATATCAGAAACATTTTCCTGTCATTTGAAATATTTCCAAAATATTTTTAATGACTGCATAGTAGTCCGTTATATGATTTCTTCATAATTTACTTAAGTACTCCACTAATGCTGGACTTAAAGACTACTTGCAAACAAATTATTGTAAATAACATAACATTCTTATACGTACATTTGTGTGTGTTTCGTAATGTAAATTACTGGTAGTTGAATTCATCTGTCAAAACATATGACTATTATAAAAGCATTTGATTATATTGTCAAAATGCCTTCCAGAAAGTTTTTATCACTTTGTCGCCCCACCAAATAGGAGACGGCTCTTGTCACTGTACTCTCCCCCGATATTGGCATGTTATTGTCTACCAGACTGACAATCTTCAAAAAAAAAAGCAAGATATTTTTATTATTTTCATTGCTGATGAGGTTGAAGCCTTCAATATTATAAATTGTCTTCTTTTATAAATTGCTTGTTTTTGCCTTTGGGACATCAGTTTTTATAGAAATATCACTATTTTCTTATTTATTTAAATAATTTCTCAATATCGAAATAAATTTTATTGATATTTTTCACAAAATTTTAGCTTATTGTTTACTCTTTTATTAATAATCTTACTTATATATAGATTTTGCTGTTGATGTAGTCAATTCAATGTTTTCCTTTATGATTTCTTCAATTGATTGTAACCTTAGAAAGGGCTTTTCTATCCATAAATCTGACAAATACTTAGCTATCTTTCTGTCTAGTATTTTTATGTTTTGACAGATTATTGTGTTTAATGCTTTTATCCATTTGTATTTATTTTGGCATGTCATGTGAAAAAGAAGTCTAATTTGATTTATTTCTTCCCAGAGTTAAGCAGTTAGGTAAGCATCATTTTTAATAACATTATAATTTTCTGCATTATATTGCATTTCAAGACAAGATTACTAAAAGGAAGTCAGGATAATGTTTCTGATGAAATTAAACCTCATAATGTAATTTGAAACATGAGTGAAGAGTATGGCATTCCAGGAGGCAGTGGCAGGGTGGGGCCAAGTATATATTAGGCCTGGGCAGGAAAAGTCCCATTTCTAGAAGTATCTTCAGGCTGGCGTAGTTGCAAAAGAAAATGTAGGAATGTTCTTATGGAACCTCTCAGGCCCAGGAGCATTCACACATACAAAAAATGAATTTAGCAATGCCTAGGTAAGATGTTTCCACTGCTATTTCTATGGAGGTCTATAAATACCATGAGATGGGAATAAGAGAGCAGATGCGGAAGATATTATTTTAATTTGCATCACTTGCTATCTAAACCTCAATCCTGACCCTATGATAAAAAATGACTGCTATCTCTACGAGTTGTTAAATATTTCAAAGACTATAGGACCACTATATAAACTGAATGCAAATTTGTCTGCAAAAATCTAGCTGCCATCATTAACATGTGCAATTCATATATTTATTCAAAAGTTGGGGTGATTTTCCAATAGGAAAGAAATCATTCATAAGACCATTCCCTCCACCATGGGTATGGATCAAGAATGTCAGTATGTCATGTGGTGGTGATCTGCCTTAACAGATTTGGGTTTTATTGGGAAACTCAAGTACAGCACCTAATAGCAATTTCCAAGGACCTCTGTTTGGTTTGGTAGGCCCCAGTCAGCTGGTGTGCCCAGGCACAGTACTGGGAAATTTGTCTTTGCCCTTTTCAATCATCATAACAGAAAGACTTTACTTCTTATAATATCAGCATTATCATTTTGCAGAACTGAACGCATCAGAAAAAAAGACAGAAAATGTTGCAGCTGCATACACAAACACACACACACACACACACACGTTTAGCTCAGCTTTACTGATGAGCTCTTGGACTTGGAAATGAAACAATTTTGTAATTCATGCAATTTAAGAAACAGACCAAAAAAAAAATCACTAAATAAGTAGTTGCCACAGAAACATAACAAATCTGTAAGTCACCCAGCCGCAGCCTATATACAAACTCTCCAGATTTTTCTCTTAAAAAAAGTAGAGAATAGTCATACTGGGAGGAACTCAAACCATATTGTAGCTCAACTTCCTCGTCTTCCGTTCCGAGGTTTGCAACTTGATTTTACAATGCTTTTTATCGTTAATGTTTACTAATCACTGTTTCTTCGCTTTCTTTCCCAACCAGCATACAAATTCCTGAAGCGTAGAGGCAGCGTCATCGGTGCATGGCTCACAAGCCTGATAGAGTGCCTCAGGCATGAGAGATGCTCAGAACATGTTGGACCTGGTCCTGGTGCTGCACCCACACATTTCAGTATGACGCCAGATAAGAAAATGCTACAGGTTCATTTATTCTGTGCTGTCGGATGGCCCCTAAAGATTTAAGGATGAATAAGACCAATTTTTAACCATAGGATGATGGCAAAAGTAACTGGCATCTGACTGAAAATGAGTTCGCTACCTTATTATTCAAGAATGGTCATCTAGTTTGTGATCTAGGTGATCTAGGCCGCTGGCTGTTTTTTCTCCTGTGTAAGGGGAAGTGAGAATAGAGGAACGCCGACCTTTCAGTCTGGGTGTTAATGCCAGTTCCTCTTATGGGTCTGGTCAAATGAAGGGCTGACCATCTTCACGACCACTTGAAGCTCCCCGAAGCCTTTTCTCTCAGTGTGTAGTAAATGACTGATCCAGGGTTGGGAGGAGGTTTTATTTCTTACACTGTAGTTGAAAGTCTTTACTCATGTTTTATTTGCAGTGATTAAAAATGGAAATTTGGTTCACTGGTAATTTCAAGAACTATGAATTGTTAACGTTTTTATAGCTCTCCCAAGGTAGAATTAAAATAATCTAGTTTTAGAGTATTGTCCTCACCTCCAAATTATCTCATACCCATTTATGGTTAATCATAGCTCTCACCTCCAGCCCTAGGCAACCACTGATCTGTTTCTGTTTCTATAAATTTGCCTTTTCTATATATAAATGCAATCAGACATACAATATACAGTCTACTGCACCTGGCCCCCTTCACTTCGGATGTTGTTGAGGTTCATGTTGTAGCATGAATCAGTACTTCTTTCATTTTAATTGTTGAATATTCCTCCATTGTGTAGGTTTACCATCTTTGGCTTATCTATTCACCAGTTGATGGGTATTTGAAAACTTCGGGCTATGATGAAGAATGCTCCAATGAACATTCACATCTCCATCTTTATGTGGACGTATGTTTTCGTTTCTCTTGTGAAGACTCCTCGGAGTGGAATTGCTGGATCCTGTGGTAAGTTTATGTTTCACTTTTTAAGAAACTGCCAAACTCTTTTCCAAAGTGGTACCAGCAGTACATGAAGGTTCCAATTTCTCCGTTCCTTACCAACATGTAGTATTGTCTCTCTTT
Source organism: Rhinolophus ferrumequinum (assembly GCF_004115265.2). NCBI lineage: Eukaryota > Metazoa > Chordata > Mammalia > Chiroptera > Rhinolophidae > Rhinolophus > Rhinolophus ferrumequinum. Next base: position 40,723,340 of record NC_046289.1, on the reverse strand, counting down.
TTGATTATTGTAATTCTAAGGAGTGTAAGATGGTATCTCATTGTGGTTTTAATTTGCATGGCCCTAATGTCCAATGATATTGAGCATTTTTACATGTTTTTATTTATATTTGTATATCTTCTTTGATAAAATGTCTATTCAAATCTCTTACTCATTTTAAAATATTGGGTTATCTTATTATTATTGAATTGTAAGAGTTTTTATATATTACTAAAATTAAAAACCCACTCTTTCTCTCCTGTTGTAGGGGAAAACCTCAGTTCAGTCTATCTCCTGCGTGTTTCTTTTACAACTCATACAAAACACTTCACTTCTGACACTTCTGGTCACCAAGTATGTGTAGGTTTTTCCTCACAACAAGCAAATCTCCGATATCGCCTGGGTGTCCTACAGTTTAACTCAATTCTGACACTGTCTACCTGGAGATAATAGCAGATTCCACAAGGTAAGGGCTGAGTCCCACAAGACAGTTCCAGCCTACTTCAGAGGCCAATCTCAAGTACATAAGAGGCCACCACATTAGCCGCACCTTCTGTCAGATTTGGCCACAAATCATTGGTTCTCATGATCTCCTCCTCAGGTTTGATTAATTTGCTAGAGTAGCTCACAGAACTCAGGGAAACACTCACTTATGATTACCTGTTTATTAAAGGATATGATAAAGGATACAGATGAACAGCTGGATGAAGGGATATGTAAGATGAGGTCTGGGCGGGTCCCAAGTGCAGGAGCTCTGCCCCCATGAATTTGGGGTGTGTCACCCTCCTAGTGTGGATGTGTTCACCAAACTGGAAGCTGAAACCTGTAACTTTGGGATTTTATGGAGATTTCATTACATAGGCATGATAGATCATTAATTCCATTTTCAGCACTTCTCCCTTTGCAAGAGAATAGGGGGCAGGTCTGAAAATTCCAACCTTCTAATCATGGTTTGTCTTTCTGGTGACTAGCCGTCATCCAGGAGCCATTCAGGAGTCATATCAGTAGAATAAAAGATGCTCCTATCACCTAGGAGATTACAAGGATTTTCGGAGCACTGTATCAGGAACTGGAGGCAGTGACCAACCAATATATGTTTTCTATTGTCTCACAATTCTGAATACATGTCATTTACAAAGATGCAAGTTGTAAATATTTTCTCCCAGTCTGTGGTTTATCTTTTCATTTTATAAATGGTATCTTTTGAGGCACAAAGTTTAATTTGGTAAGGTCCAATTTAGCAATTTTTTCTTTTACATATTATGCTTCTGATATCAACTGTTTTTATATTATCAAAATAAGAAATTTCATATAAATATATTTAGCATCATATATGCATAGTATATTATTTTATATAAACATAACATTAATTTATATATTTAATATAATATTTAACGTAATAAATATTATATTAAATGTAGGTTAAGAGGAAAATTAGTACCAAAGCTTTCTCTTTTTTTCTCCAGACCTACTTTGTATTTTGAATAGAAGCAACAGTAGCACTCTATTATAAATCGGTGTTAAGATTTTTCAAAGCCACAGTGAAAGAAATCCACTATATATAACGTAGCACTGGAGACGCAATCTGACACCTGGACCACAGTACCAATGCAAACACACTTCCTAAACCAAGCTTTATTGAATTGTATTAGTTGAACAAACAAAACTACACAGACACTCTTCTGTCTGCCTTGTTGACTTCCTTCCTGTACTGTGCTTCCTGTGTGTGTTTTTGTCATTGTTCGTCATTTTTTTTCCTGCCTTTGCTGGAGTTGTCACCATGTGACTAGGAGACCCTCAAATCCCCAAACAACTAGTTTCCCAAAAGGTTGCTGGATTTGTTGTTTTTTCATTGTGCCAATAGGAGCTATGTGCCTGCCTTTTGTTGAGCAGTAAGTACATATTGGCAGCAAAAGTATCATTAATATCATGATTTCTGCTTTTGAGGCAGCTTTGTCATTAGTGCTTAGCATACTGAACAAAGAAGTCACCTTCTAGAAATAAAGACAAGTACAGTATTGACAGTGCAAGCAGAATCCCTTTTCACATGGCAAAGGAGAACGTAAAAAAGAAAGAAAAAACAAGAATTCTGAACACCAAATTCAAAAGCCTTTAAGGTTGGCATCTGGAAGAATTTACTCCTCTTTTTGAATCAGCCATTTGGCAAAAAAAACTGACAAATGGAAGATGCCACTGTGTATGAGAGAGCAATAAGGAAAGGAGGGAGCATCTAAAGGGATTAAGAGTTGAAGCAGAGCCAGCAGAGAGTTGGAGGTGTATGGAAGAACATAATTCATCATGCTAAATGCCAGCCAAGTGTGGCAATTCCTGTGGGAGGATGGAGGTGTTGACCTTGAACTGGAGTGGGGATACATCATCCTCCGAGACAGAAGGATAAAAAGGAGAAAGGGTGTGGCTTCAGATAAATTTGTTATTTGGGTTGGAGTATAAAACCAAAGAGCTCTTGCCCGATGGAATCAATTTTATTTGATGAAGTAGGAGATGAGGTCATCTGAAGAGTGTAAGCAGGGGGATTAGAACGGTGAAGCGTTGGAATTGTCAGGGAAGAAGATGGAGACCAGAGAAAACCAGAGATAAGTTAAAGGATGACTGGGTGAGCACAACTAGGATGAGTCAAAGAATGATTAAGGCTGTGTGGTTTCCTCCCGCCACACTTGATGGCTAGTACTTAGGAGCAATGAGAAAATGGATTGACACAGGTTTGAGGTTTCCTGGGGGAGGAGGCTGACACAAGGCTACAGGGGAATATCCAGGTGGGAGATATAGTTTGGATAATTAACAATATCTTCCAGGATGAGTAGGAGAGAAAGGGAGGTGGGAGGGCGTTAGTACCAGCGGTTTCCAAACTTATCTGTACATAGAATCACTTGCGGATCTATTAAAAATGCAAAGCCCAAGCCACGTTCCAGGTAAATTAAATGGCATTGCTGGGCATGGGGCATGGGCACAGGCATCTAAACTTTTTGAAGCTCCCCAAGTAATTCTAACATAGAGATAATTTGAAAACCAGTAGGCACATATATTAGGACAGTGGTTCTCGAAGTGTGGTCCCCAAGCCAGCAACAGCAGCAGCACCTGGGAACTTGTTAAAAACGGAAATTCTTGAGCCCTACCCCAGACCTATTGAACCAAAAATCCTGGGGTTGCAGTTCAGCAATTTGTCTTAACAAGTCTTCCAGGTGATTCTGATACTTGTTACAGTTTGACAACCGCTGAGTTAGGACAGAAAGGAATCTTGGTCTTGGAAATCCCTTAAAGAGCAGGCATAGTGAGAGAGCTGGAGGTATCCTCTGATGTCAGCCATGTCCAGAGGATAGCTAGCTCAGCTTTGAGTCTTTGGGGAAGAAACTAAATGCTAGTGTGTTGGATGGTCATTCACATATATGTTTAGATACTCCAGAGTTATGTCAGCATTTGGGCATGGTGAGAAAACTTATAGTCCAGACCACAGGTCTAGATCTCCAGTGTTTAAAGAAGATAGAAAATGGTAATATCAAGCGGCCTGAACTTTTGATGGCTCTTTGATGGTGAGAAAAGAGCAGCAGGGAGCTGGGAGACTCCAGACACCTATACCTGACTCTTGTCTGTGGACAGTGGCAGCCTCCACTGGAGACGGAAACAAGAGGACATGCACCTGTAAGAAGGTAGGCTTCAGTTTATGGTGGTGGAAGAACAGGGTAAAGAAGAAAATGTTGAAGCCTTTCTTTTCTGTGGAATGGTAGATTCAGAGGGCATGGTGGAAAGGGGAAAGGGTTTGGAGAGAGGGGTTGAGAGTGGGAGGAGCAGGAGAAGGGTGCAGCAAGCAGCAGAAGATGAGAGAATACCGGACACATGTGTGGGGATAGAATAACGGGAGGGGAAGGCATTTGCCTTTCGGTCGGTGGCCATGGTGTGGGGACAGAGCCCCAAAAAGCAGTTTCCAGGCTCTCGGCCTCACATAGAAAGGTGCTGGCTCAGGTAGTAAATGGCCATCGACTGTGATCAAATGGCCATCAGCTGTGGCTAGTTGGCCATCAGCTGTAACCAGTGAGCCATTGGGCACTAATATAACTGCCGTGGCTAGGCTAGCAAAAAAGGGGGAGCTAGCAAGAAGATGGGGGCTGATTCTGCGAGCGGCACAGTGAGGGTTGGGAATTGTGTTGCTCCTGGTTCCTGTGTCTCCAACCCAGCCGCCAGCGAGAGTATAGAGATATGACTCCCCTACCTATGGCTCCGTGGGTGTTCCTTTTTGGCCTCACCATGTCCTGCGTTCTTATGTGGGGAGCGGGACCAGAGACCCCGCCTGACACCCCGCACGACACATGGCGAAGTCGGCAGGATCCCCTGCACTACACATGGATTGTCAGTAAGAGAGGCCTTGGTACTAGAAATGACTAGCTTCCTCAACATGTGTTACTTGGTGACTTTGTAGCTGATGGTCGCAGACAGTCCTGTCACCATCCCCCAGGAAGCTGAGTCATCGTGTGGTGGAAGCCACAGCCTCTGGCGAGGCTGTTTTGTGTTGGGCAGAGAGGCCGCAGGCCTTGGGAAGCAGCCTCGAGGTGGACAAGCCTGCTCTGTGATTAGCTCTTTCACCTGGGAGACGCTTCTCCTCATAGCTCTGCAGCTTCTACCCAGCAGGATGTGCTTGCCTGTAAATGGTTCTAGAGCCCAGTTGTGATCATGCAGGAAAGCCGGATCAGAAGAACCTTGAAGACTTTTAGGTATTGCTTATCCTTACTCTGACTGATAAGCGAGACAGGAGGAGAATGTGAGGAAGGAATTAACCAAGGAGGTGACAACAAAAGCAGAAGAAAACAGGTCCTTTTTGCTGGGCTGTGTAGTTTGGATTATGATTTTGGTCTGACTCATGCTCACACTGAGGATTCTGGAATGAATTATATGCAGGTATGAAGTAGGTGTTCTAACCACTGCAAGAGGTAGCTTAGTTTACAGAGCAATACAATTGCTTGGGCTGGTCCAAGGCTAAATTGTGAAGCTGCTAAATTTGTTTCTGATTGTACGCTGTTTGGGGGCCTTTCTTCCTCCTCCAGACATCCTTCTCCTTAGGTTTTTCTCATCCTGCAGCGCTGCGCTCACCCTTCTTCAGGAACTTCCCCAGGGGGTCAGAGCTTGGATAGCACAAGCACAAAGACTTCTCCTCCTCCTTCTACCTAAGGTTTTGATGTGCAGTCATTACAGACACACACTAGTGGAAGGCTCTTAGCCCCTGTCACACTCCCCAAATACTCCTGTCACAATTCTTATTAAGGTCCATAATGGATGGACCTTAATGGAATATTAAGGTCCATAATGGAGAGCTTTTCAATTTCTTGGACTTAGGAATAATATTCACAAAATGTGATAATTGATAAAGCAAAGGCACTGATCACTCAGAACGGACACGAGCTGTAAACACCTCAGTAAAGCAGCAAGGTGCATAGTGGCTCAGAAGCACGTCTAGGCCACCCAGCCTCTCAGCTCTCCTGTCCCTCAGCTGTCCACTTGTCATTACCATCGACGGTGACACATTCTCCATCTCTCTCATCATCTGCTGGCCTCCCAGCTTATCTCCCCTACTCCAAAAATTTTAAATTCCAATAGCCCTTTGACACTCCTACAAGGTGTTGATCCTACCACCTTTTCTCTATCCCTCCAACCCCCAAACCTTCATTCCCTCCTTATCTAGCTCAGATTCTGTAGCTCTTCATTATTATCACCCCCTCACACTCTCATCTCACTTGCTTCTCTCTCACACCAGCGAACTCACGTGGCAACCCCCATCCTAGTTAAACTCCATGCGTCGTATACTACAGGCTCACCTCCTTCTGCTAGAATGGCTGTCATCAAAAAGGCAAGAGATAACATGCTGGCAAGGATCACTATCTTGAAGAGATGTCTGCAGCTCCATGTTCATTGCAGCATCATTTATAATAGCCAAGACATGGAAACATGGTCTAAGTGTCCATCAGCACATGAGTGGGTAAACAGAATATAATATAACTAATGTAACATGATATAATGTAATAATATAATATAAATTTATACATTTTTATATATAAATATAATAGAATATTATTCAGTCATAAAAAATAAAGAAATCCTGTCATTTGCAACAACATGTGTGGACCTTGAGGGCATTATGCTAAGTGAAATACAGATAAACACAAATATTGTATGATCTCACTTATTTAAAAAAAAAAAAAATCTTTATAAAAACCCCACCAAACTCCTAGCAAAAGAGATCAGATTTGTGGTTGCCAGAGACAGGAGGTGATGTTTAAGGGAAATGCGTGAAGGTGGCTAAAAGATAGAAACTACCAGTTGTAAAATAAGTTCTGGGGATGTAATGTACAGAATGGTGACTATAGTTAACAATTCCGTATTGTATATTTGCAAGTTGCTATGATACAGATCCTAAAAGTTCTCATCACAAGGGAAAAAATCTCTTTTTGGTAACTCCATGAGGTGATGGATGTTACCTTGTGATAATCATTTTGCAATCTGTCAAGTCATTATGCTATACACTTTAAAGTTTTAGGTGTTGTATGTCAATTATATCTCAATAAAACTGGAAGAAAAAATTACTTTTTGGATGCTAGACTTTGATTTCTTTTGACTGTAATACAGTGTTGGCCATTAGGTAATTCAGTCATATTAGGGATTCTCCAGATTATGTCAAATCTGAATTTAGGTTAATATTTGAGATCTACCATCTTACAGGCCATGAGATGAGGAAAGAAAAACACCCAGTAATACCTGACTTTTGTGTCCCTTTTACTGCCTCACTTCTCCCTGTGGACTGTGACTTCTGATACTGATAGTTTAGGTGTTAGGATCAACATGGCCCTTGCTGTCCTTTTCAGTCATGATCATCTATTAATGCAGAAAATATTTATTGGGCACATAACATATGCTAGATACTGTTCTAAGTACCAAGGACAACACAGTGATCTAAACAGGTAACAATTCCTGTTCTGTCTTCAGGAAGATTATATTCTATTGGGGATGCAACAAACAAACAAATACCCTATGTTGGCTGTGATTAGGTATTTGGGGAAAAAAATTTTAAAGCAAAGAGGGACAGGAGGTGCCAGAAGGGAAGGATGAGGAGATAAATTGAAATATTAAGTACAGTGGTCTCTGGGAATTTGACATTAAATCTGTTGGAGTTAAACAATCTTTGGTGCTGGGGAACTAGCAAAGCAGCTGTCTGGGGGAAGAGCATTGCAGACAGAGGGAATAGCAAGTACAAAGGCCTTGAGGCTAGGACATGCTTGGCACATTTGAGGGGCTAGCAAGGAGGCCATTGTGTGCCATGAGCAAAGGAGAGAGTGGTAGGACACAGGTCAAAGAATTGGGGGAAAGAAACAGATTGTGTTGTAGAGCCTTGTCAGCCATTTTAAGGATTTATGTTTTGCGTTGAGTGAAATGGGTGCTTTGTGAAGGATTTCTAGAGGAGAAACTTTGTCATTGAATATTTGAAAAGGGTCACATTGGCTGCTGTATTGCGACTTGACTGGAGGAGAGGTGATGAGGAAAGCAGAGAGACCAATTAAGACGCTATTGTAATAATTCAGGTCAGAAACACTGGCGGCTTCGATCATGGTAGAAGTAGCTGGGGTGATGAGAAGTAATTAGCTTCTGGATATATACTGAAAGTTTAGCAAACCAGTTTGCTGATGAATTAGATGTAGGGTCTGAGAGCAGAAAAAACAACATGGATGACTATGATTTTGGGCTTGGAAGGATAAATAGTGTTGCTATTTACTGAGCTGAAAGAACTTTAGGAGAAACCATTTGAAGGTAAGAATAGGAGTTCCATTTTGAACATGTTAAATATGAGATACCTATTATCTGTAAAGTGGACATGTCTAGTAGGCAGCTGGCATGGGAGAGTGGAGTTCAGGTACCTTGAGAGGTCTTGGCTACAAATTTAATTGCGAATCATCAAGGCAAAGATGGTATTTAAAGCCATGAGAAGAAATGAGCTCGTTAAGGGAGTGTGTATAGATAGAGAAGAGAAGACTTCCAGAGATAGCCCTGAAGTATCTCTTTAGAAGTCATTAAGATGAGAAAGAACCAGCAAAGGATTCTGAGGTGGAATGGCTAATGATGGAGGAGGGAAACCAGGAAAGTGGGGAATCCTGGCAGTCAAAAGAAGAAAGTGCTTCAAGAAGAAGGGAGTGATCAACTATGAAATGTTACCTATTAATCACATAAGATGAATGCTGAGAACTGACCACTGGATTTAGCGACGAATGTCTCTGGTGGTCTTGCGAGCAGAATTTGTTGGAGTGGTGGAGAGGTGAAATCCTCATAGGCATGAATTTAACAGAATGGTCGGAGAGGGATTGGAGACAGTGTAGACAGACAACTCTTTCGAGGGATTTCACTGCAAAAGGGAGCAGAGGAAGGAGTCAGTGGCTGGAGGGTGATGTGCATTAAGAGAGGGTATTTGTTTTTACTATGGTAGGACATAGTAGCTATGCCAACATGAGTCTGTAGTTTATGATTCGTTGGGTTTAATTAGGATGGGGGCTGCCACATGAGTACGGAGAGGGAGAGAGAGAGAATGCGGACACCCTCTTCTAAAGGTGCTAATCCCATCCTGAGGGCCCCACCCTCATGGCCTCGTCTAAATGTAATAAGCTCCCACATGTTTTGTCTCCAAATATAATATTGGGGGTTAGGGCTTCAACGTATGGATTTGGGGAGGGTACATCATTCATCCATAGCAATAGGCCAAACATTGGCACCCTATCCGTTTTCTGCAGTTTAAAGGGTACACTTACAGAATTGTAAAAGTGGTCTAATAAATAATTGGTAGTGAGTACGTCAGACAACTTTACACCCTTCTGAATTCAGATGATCCTTAGGAAGGCTTATTAGTCAGGGCCCTAGCATGACAAGGAAGTCATTTTGCATTTCAGGGTTTGGTAAATTTTTCTTCACATCAGTCATTTACTTCTCCATAGACCTACTCAATATTCCTATTTATGAGGTCTGAAGCGTATACAGTTTGCAGGGAGGGCTGCTCTGTATGAAGAAGAAGAATAGAAAATGAGCATGTAAAGGCAGTGCTTGCATCCCAGGGACTTAGAAGGGTTCTGTGCTGGTGAGAACTTCATGGAAAATCCATCTCGTCTACCTTTTCATAGCAATTTCCACATCTCCCCGGAAATCTCTTCTAAACAGTCCATCTTTCCCTGGTTCTTCTTACCCCTTTCAAAACTTTTCTCCCGCTCTTTTTGGTCCATGAATTTCTTCTAATGTCTTTCTAATATGAATCTTTTTAACCTCTCTCTTGCTATCCATTACCTCTATAGCAAGAGGCCAAAAAAAAAGGAAAGAAAGAAAAAATGCTTAGAACCTGGAGTAGGGTAAGACTGTGAGTACAAATATAATGACATATGCCTTCTCAGCATTTACTCCTGAGGACAAGTCCACATGCTTTCTTTACACTAAAGTGGAGATGACTAATAAAGCTTAATGTGTACCTTCCTTGGGAAATTTTAAAAAATGGTCTGGAAGCCTTTCAAAGGAATGAACACCACTATTTGTAGGGTTTTGGGCAGAGGGGATGAGAGGATGGTGTGATATTTGAGGGCCATAAAAAACGGTAATGTTGATTTTTACAAAAGCTACCAGGAACACACATTCTGTACAACATTATTCATCTGTCACTGTAACGAGTTCATTACAACATCATTCCTGTGTGCCATCTGCTGAGATGACGAGTGAAATTACCATTACATCAGAACTGCCACCACTTTCCCTGCTACTTTTTTCTCTTTTTACAATGGTGTTGGGGGCCATATGGACAGTATGGGATACACTGTGTTTTCATAGCTTACGGTCGCTGGCTTGAGATCCACTCAACAAGAGCATCAGGATGCCCTTAAGACACCTCATCATGCAATACGTGCTGAGTTAGAAACATGCTCCTGCTCTCAGGATAGTTATTGGAAGAGACAAAAAAGTAGGCGGACCAAAAACACTACAGAATGCTGACTTTGTCCAAAAAGTGCATTAAATAAAGAACACATTGAGGCTTTTGGAGAAGGCAGAGGAAAGGCATTTCAAGAACTGGCGGGAGAAAGGAAAGCAGGAATTTCCTCAGAAAAGTTTTGTCTTTCTGTTAACTAGAATGCAAATACACCTATTTTTCTACACATAAAAAACCCTCCAGAGCACGCTGGGCACTCAGCGTGTACATCCTGCACAGCAGGGGGGCGGTGCCAGCATGGTGGCGATGGTCTGTCCCTGGGCTAGCCGGGCTTCTGCAGGTCCTGGGCTCCCTGCTGAGGTCAGAGCCATGTGGAAGCTAGGCCTTCCCTGGAGACTGATAATAGAGCTTGTCAACCAGCTGGGAGACAAGAGTCAAGTGCTGGGAAAAATGACAGATGAAAGGCTGGGGAGGTGCTAATGATATTCCCTCCAGAGGGTAGCAAGTCAGCAGAAAGCCTCCCCTGCCTGTGCAGCAGACCTTGTGCTCCTGTGTTCTGTGGATGCCAGTGCCACTGGGTCCTAGGTGGAAAATTAGAGTGGCTCTAACACCCTCAGTGTGTTAGAGCCACTCTAATTTTCTAGGAGCGTGTTTTTCATGGGGGCTGGGGTAGGAAGAGGGAGGGATGGAAAGCATAAAGGATGTCACCTAAGTGGATTCTGGGAACACAGCTAGGGCTATTAAGAATGCAAAGTTATTGGATACATGGCCTGAAGTGCTCATTAGTAGAATGCAAATGTTCTGGAAATAGATCTTCTTTTCCATTCCTTTTAGGGCATTCAATTTATTTCTGCTATGTCCAAAGAGACCCATTTTCCTGTATTCTCTGAGTTAGAACTCTTTGTACACGCCTGGTTTAAGGAAACCCCAAATGCCCACCCAGCTACTGTATAAATGAAGTAGGATAAACTTTGTGCTAAAAAGAGCTAAGGACGCTGATGGTCAGCAGAGTCTTCACCAAAGTAGTCGAATGCAGATTGACAGAGGGTGATCTCCGTAGAATTAGACTTTAGCTCCTGGAACTCTTCTCAAGGCTCAGCTATGTGGATACCCTCTCTGAGGAACTAGTAACAGAGGAGAGACATGAGAAAGCTTCTAGGCTGGCCTGATGTTTGTTAATGGCCCCGGGCTCAGCGGAGGGGAAGAATGTAGCCGAGATTCAGTAATTACCCATGAAGCAGGAAGGAACCCTGACTTAATCATATTGGATAAGAGACATAAAGCACTAGAAAATCTGAAGTGAAGAGAAAGGCTAGGCATCCAGGATTTTTATTGTTTCAGCATCAAAACCTACCTTCTTATCCCATATCTTTTATCTTCAGAAGGAGAAAAATTACTTTTATATTCAGACTTGCAGATCTCCCAGCTCTCTTTACCTGTAATAGTTCAGAGGTCCAAGGCTATATAGGTAAATAAGATGACTGTTTTCAAATTGAACTCCCTGTTCTTTCTTCCCTCCCCACAGCACCAGACATCACCCACCCCTGGTTTGTGATGTGCTAACTCAGGCCTATCAACATGTAACCCACTCGTCCTTCCCAGGTTCCATGCGCCCCTACAAACACTTAAACAGCTGAACCTAAAGAAAACATTTTAAGGCAAACGTACAGGATTGTCCACCCCTGCCCCTCACCTACAACCCCCCAATAAAAGAAAGATCCACATTTATGAGGCCCCCAAATTGTCTTCCTTTCAAAATTAGGAGTAACTAGAAATATTTAACAAAGTAGAAAATCTTAGCTGAAATGCTGTGTTTTTCTTTTTCCTACCACTCTGTAAATATTAGTCTGACTGCTCATTGTCATCCCTTTTCCTGACAGGTGATTAAAAGGAAGCACTAATGTGCAACCATGGACATTTCAGGATGAGATGCTCTCAGCTCTGTCACTGATTAATTCATTGAGTGACCCTGAACTCTTCAGACCTCTATTTCCTTTTGTATGACATCGAAGAATACATTCTATGAGGTGACTTTGAGAGTCAAGTGAGATAATGTATATGAAAATGTTTTGAGAGTTATAAAAAGCCACACAAATAGATGTTTTTATAGTCACCTCAATATATCACCTCCCTCACCCCTCCTAACTCTAGCAAGCACCCCGTAGTCACCTACCTCACTTTGGATGCCATGACCAAAACATATCAAGTCTAGTCTACTCCTTCTCATGGTGCAAGTTCCTCTACCATACTCTTAAATAGATACCCCAGAGGAACATTGGAAGGAACATTTATAGGATTATCTACTCCTGCCCCTAAAATACAACTTCCCAATAAAGAAAAGACTCGATATCAACCTAAAATGAGAAGCTTTGTTTTATAAATGTAGTAAACTATTTCCAATATTATTCTTTTAAGTGATCTCATCTTAACATCGATGAAATAAAACAAAAACTACTTGGAAAACCTGTTAATAGACTGACATTTTATATTGTTTTCTATGCCTAGACTTGGAAAAAAGTTGGATGAGAATAAGAGCTAAAATTTATTGAGCACTTTCTATGAGCAAAGCACTCTGTTAACTGTTGTCAGCTATAGAGTTAAAAGCATGACTCATTCAACTATAAAGTGAGCACGTCAAATGTCTTTAATTCTTTAAAGGGGGAACGAGAAAGAATTAGAAAGATGGAAGTATTTTAAAAGGCTGAAAAACAAAGAGGAATGCTTGAATAAAATTTGTACTTTGGATGCAAAACTGGTTCATGTCCTAGACGCAGTAATAGTATAATCTTGGGGTTATCTTTTCAACCCAGAAATTATTTTTACCTCTGTTGTACAAAATTAATTTGCTCTTTGACAAGAATCATTTGCATCACTAGTAATTTTTTTACACGTTAACTTTTACACTTGCAGAGTTGTAAAATACCCTAATCAATACTAGGAAATCCTAACTAGCAAATATCCTAGATAATCCCCAAACTGGTCTACACACAACTCCTGCTCAACACTGAAAAGACTTACTCATTTCCAAATTTTGGATAATGATTCTTAACAGGACTTTATGCATATTATATGGAAGAACTTAATATTCATTATATCAGATCTATACAATTCTAAAAAGTGATTATTATTAACCCCATTTACACAGATGAGGAAGCTGAGAATCAAGGAGAAAAATTTGTCCAAATTCAATACAACAAATGATTACTCACATCTGTTTGATTATGAAATCTTTGCTTCTCTTGCTGCAATGCATATAGTGACAAAAGAAAAATGTTTTACTATTTTAAAATTGAAATACAGCATACAAATTGAAGTGTGCATCAATCAAATACACAATTTAATGACTTTTCGATTTTTAAGTATAGTTGACATACAATATTAATTTCAGGTGTACAACATAGTGATTTGACAAATATATACCTTATAAAGTTGTCACCATAAGTCTAGTAGCCATCTGTCATCTGACACCATACCTAGTTATTATGATATTAATAACGAAATTTCCCTATGCTGTACATTACATTCCCGTGACTTATTTTATAACTAGAAGTTTGTACTTCTTAATCCTCTTACCCTTTTCACCCGTCCTGCCATCTTTCTCCCCTCTGGCAGCCATCAGTTTGTTCTTTGTATCTTTTTTTAATTTCTGTTTTGTTTGTTCATTTGTTTTGTTTTTTAGATTCTACATATAAGTGAAATCATATGGTATTTGTCTTAACATAATACTCTCATATTCGTCCATGTTGTTGCAAAGTGTAAGATTTCATTCTTTTTTATGGCCAAGTAATATTCCATTGTATATATGTACAACATTTTTTTATCCAATTGTCTATTGATGGACGCTTACCATTGCTTCCATATCTTGACTACTGTAAATAATGCTTCAATGAACATAGGGGTGCGTATATCTTTTCAAAGTAGTGTTTTTGTTTTCTTCAGATAAATATCCATAAATGGAATTGCTCGGTCATATTGTAGTTCTATTTTTCATCTCTTGAGAACTCTCCATACTGTTCATACTGTTTTCCATAGTGGCTGCACCAGTTTATAATTCCACCAACAGTGCCTAGGGTTCCTTTTCTCCACATCCTCGCCAGCACATATTCTGTGTTACCTTTTTGATAATTGCCATTCTGACAGGTGTGAGGTGATATCTCACTGTGGTTTTGATTTGCATTTCCTTGATGATTAGCATCTTTTCATGGTCTGTTGGCAATGAATGACCGACTAACACAAAGAACGACATGCATGGGTCTCCAGTACATTATACTGAGTAAGAGAGGCCATATGCAAGAGGCTACACAGTGTATGATTCCATTTATTTGACATTCTAGAGAAGTCAACACCACTGGAATAAAAACAGATCGGTAGTTGCCAGGGACCAGAGGTCAGAGGAGGAATTAACTGCAAAGGGGCATGAGGAAATTTTTTGGGGTGAGAGGAATGATGCAGCCGTACTATATCGTGATTGTTGTGATAGTTACACGACTGTATACATTTGTTAAAACTCACATAACTATACTTTGAAAAGGGTAAAAATTGCAATAAATTATACCTTATTTTTTTTTATATAAAAAAGAGCAAAAATACCAGTCTTTTACCAAAAAAAAAAAAAAAAAAAGCTTTACTGTTAGTCATTCAGTTACACAAAATGAGTCCTGGAATATGTGCAGAACCATGTCTAACTTCAGACACAAGCCAATTATTGCAATTCTAAGAATAGCTCTCCAACAGTCCTGAAACACTGGCCAAGTTGCAGGATACTCTTGGAGAACTGGTCTTTGCTGAATGATCTTGAAGGGTGCATTAGAAATGTGCTGTAGTTGTTTTGCATCAGTTGCTTACATCTGGCAATCAGGGAGCAATGAAGGACGGTATACTCGGGATGGTATAAAAATACTTGTAAGAATGGGCAAGGTGAGCTTCTCGTGTCTGGTGAAATTGTTACTCCACCTGGGTGGCTTCATCAGTAGCTATACATCATTGTCAGAGCGTGGGAACCTGGAAGCCTGTACCTCAGTCTGGGAGCATGACACCTTGTCTTTTGATTTACCTCCAGAACTTTCTTTATCACTTATCATTTTATTACTAAGACACTTCCTGTTCCTGTGCTGTGTTTGTTAGTACCTTTCCATCAGTGACATCCCCTGTGACTCCTGTGAAGTGTTCCACACAAAATCTACCTTCAACAGAAAATCAGAAGTGGCTCCTTGAGGCTGTTAAGCTGCCCTCTCCTTACTGGCCACAGTCTCAGTTCTTCACCCTGGATGCAGCCTCCATAGTTGCCCAGTTCCCAATCTTCTGAGGGACTTCTTCCCTCTGTAAATGCTCCCTCCTTTGTCCTCCACCTTCCACTGTCTCCCAGTGTCCTAAAGCTCCTGCATCTTTAATTTTGTCCCTCGACCTTGTGCCTGGGTTGTCGCTCATTCCGTTGCCTCAGGATTTTTCCTGGGTAGAGCAGAAGAAGGCTTTGGATGCAGTGAGTAGATCAGGCGAGAAGAAAGCTACCTTTGCCCTTCTGCCCCCAGTCAAGCATCCAGGAGACTAGTCTGAACTCTTCACACCCCGATAAGTTACTGACTTTAAGCATGACTTTGGTGCTGATAGCTAGAAGAGAGCCCTCCTCTTTCTTCCACACAAATTACATTAAATAAATAAGTCCCTGAAGGTTCTCCTGCCTTGCCAGCTAGTTTCAGTTGTACACATATACAATGCCTAAAACACAGTACTTCCCCCCATAGCAAACATAGATTAATTGGAGCCTTTACGTAGTTGATACGTATATTTTTAAGAGTAGAGGTCAAAGCCAGACCCTGAAGAGTGACAACAAATGCATAATATGAAACCAGTGTAGTATGTAAGAAGATGGGTAGTTCTGTAGAGGTCCACCATTGGTAAGCAGATTGACCAAAATCTATATAATCTGAGACTTAACATTGTAAAAAGACATAAGACAGGGAAAACTCAGGAGAATAGGAGGGAAGAACAAGGACAGCACCACAGGAACCAAAATTTTAATTTTAAATAGTGGTTCTTAAATGTCACTGTATGAATCAGCCGCAACAGGCTCCTCTCCAGACTGAAATCAGAATCTGTGGCAGTTAGCTCTGGAATCTGTACTTTAAAATATCTCCCCAGGTGCTTCTGACTTTTGCCCAGGTCTGGAAACCCCATGTTTGGAAGCTCCACCAGGAAAAGAGCCCCTTGCTATTCTATATCAATTTATATAATCCTCACTACGATCCTATAAGGAAGGTACTATTATTGTCACCATTTTAGAGATGAGAACACTGAAGCCCAGAGAGGTCACACAGCTAGTAGGTGGATTTGAAACCAGGTAATCTGGCTTCAGAGTGAAAATAATATTTCAATAGAACTACTGAAAGGAAATTAAATGAGCAAGCAAAACATTAGGGCACCTAGAAGAAAACGAATAGGGAAAAATGAGAGGCAAATGAAAAGTTCATTCTATAGGAATTAGGAAATTAATTTGAAAAACAGACATGACTTCCAGCATGCAGAGATAGGTACAGATTCAGTGAAATGCTTTTCTTCAGGGCTGTACAATGGTCTTAGTGACATCCCTCAGACAATACAGACTCTGTCACAAAAAAGGAATAAATTATGTCTAGTAGATGTACATGAAATATATACAAGTATATTTGAAAAAGAGGTTTAACATGAGCTAACTCTTCATCATAGCACCCAGAAATTCCCACCCGGGGAAACATGCTGATCTTTGAACATTCTGCTTAAAGGAAGTTTTTATTCCACTGTGTGTTATTTTTCCATTGTCTAAAAGGCTTCCTTTTTTGTCTAACCTAGATGGACACCATGATGTCATGCTGATTTGCCCTCTCCTGCCCTAAACAGTAATGAAATTGAGGTCATTGAAAAACCCTCCTATTCAGAGGCAGGACTCTCTGAAAGCTTATTCAGATATGAGACAGTTGTCCTGATAACATCTAGTCTAGACAGAAGGACTCATGAAAGAAGGTACAATTAGAATCTTTTAGTCTGGAGTTGACGTCTTGAAATAAGTTTTCTAAAAATCTGATTTTAATATGTGTTATTTTTGTAGAAAAAGTGAGGGGCAAATATCTTTCCCAGGTCTTCACCAGAACAGTTAATTGTGTGTCTTCTTTCTACATCCTCTAGGGCTGTCAACATCAGTAATGGAACCTGTGATTGGCAGGCAGAATTTCTTTTGCAGCAGCCACAGAGCTCTGTGCACCTAAACAAAAGTGCTGAGAAGCTGGCCTCTCATGTCCCAACACAGGAATGGCGTTCTCTGAGGTCCACACAGAGTAGCCGTGGACCTGTTCAGGGTCCAGAATTAATTTAACAAGATAGCACTTTGGTCTGTGTTACCAGAGGGAGGGCCCGTGTGTGACTCCTTTTTTCACAGAGCACTGTTATTTATCAGAACTGAAAATAGGAAACAATTCCTCTTTCTCTGGAGAAGTCTGCTGCTAATCTGGGCGCCACTGAAGTAGCAAACTAAGAGGTTGCAGCAAAAGACCCACCCATATTATTGTAAAGCAGAAGAGACCAACAACCCAATTAAATTATAATTACCTAAACTATTTCAGGTGCTTCTAATCAACACAATTCTTAACATAAATCATAGGGAAAGTCTTCAGGGCAAAGAGAGGGAAGATATGTTGCTTTTATATTCATGCAAATGGATAAGTTTTGAATGGATAAATGAAGGCACAATCATCTACTCTGGTTTGTTTTACTCTTGACAGTAATCCTCACCTACCCTTTCTTGCTCTTCTCCTCCCAGGCTTTCTCAGACACTTGACCATTTAGTATTACGGAAATCACTCAGATATTTTGTGTGTGTCGTGCGGGGTGGCCTGCGGGATCTCAGCTCCCGCTCCCCACATGAGAACGCAGGACATGGTGAGGCCAAAAAGGAACACCCATGAAGCCATAGATAGGGGGGTCATACCACTATAGTCTCACTGGCGGCTGGGTTGGAGACACAGGAAGCAGGAGCCACACTGTTCGCAACCCTCACTGCTCCGCTTGCAGACTCAGCCACCATCTTCTTGCTGGCCCCCATTTTTCTGCTAGCGTAGCCACAGCAGTTATATTAGTGGCCAATGGCTCACTGGTTACAGCTGATGGCCAACTAGCCACAGCTGATGGCCATCCGATCACAGTTGATGGCCATTTACTGCCTGAGCCAGCATCTTTCCACGTGAGGCCGAGAGCCTGGAAACTGCACTCCTGGCTCTGTCCCCACAGTGTGTCCACTCTGCTCTTGCCTTCCACCCTATTTCCTTTCAAAGCCGGCCCTACATTGTCATGGAATGGTTTCTCCAAAATGCACACCTGGTCATATCAGTTCCCTGGCTAAAATCTATGGGTTTTCATTTTCCCATATTGGTTGAAATTTTATGGAAGGAACTTCCCAAACTGACCCCAGCCTACCTCTTCAATCCACAGCATCCCCACCAACACACTGTGCCATTTGCATCCTCTGTGCCAAGCCATTCATGATTTACAGAATAAGCAATACTCTGTCCCACCCTCATGCCTCTGAACAGGCACTTACCTCAGCCTTCAAAGCCCCTTTTCTCTTACTTGGCTCTCAGCCACCATCTCAGTTGCTACCTCTGTTCTAAAGAATCTCCTAGTAACCCAGGCAAAATAAATCCATCTCCTCCCTAGGCTTCCTCTTCTCCCATCTGTGATCCTACATTGTTTACATGGCTGCCTCACCTACTTAACCAGTTTGATTAAAGACACTCAACTTGTTGAGATCAAAACATGGACCCCATTTTATCTTTCAAATGACTGCTACCAATTTTGTTCCACTCGGCTCTCCTTTCCCTCTTAGCAGCAAGCTCCCTGAACAGTATTTCGTTCTATCCTTTAACTCTTCCATCATTTCTGTTAGTTGACAGGACCAGATTGTTTTAACAATCTCCTATTTAGTTCAAACCTCACTGCATCTCCCCAGGGCAGGCTAGATCAGGCTGGGTAGGGGGCACATATGCTCTCTGAGTGGTCCCTTTCTTACTGAAAGTATCAGAGTGAGGCAGAGGAGCAGGAGTTGGTTCCCTTGTCATTTTTCTCATTGGCTTCAGCAGTGGTGAGGTTGCTGGCGACTCTGTTGTTTTTCACAGCTGCTTGGTCCAGGGGAAGCTGTCATACAGTCAGTATGGTCAGATGGAAGCCCCAACGTCTCCACTGAAAAAGACTTAGTCCCAGGAAGGTCCCCTAAGCATTGGTGGTTCCTTCCCAGGAGAACCATATGGATCCAATCACTTTTTAAAATTTTGCAATTTTAAATAATAAATAAAAATCCTTGTAGCTTTAAATTATAATTAGATCTTAGAGAAATCTGGCCCAGCATTTCTCAAAGCATGCTCAAAAGAACTAAGAGATGTTCTGCAAAGACATGGCTCAGTGGTCAGAAACATTTGGGAAATGGAAAGGGCCCCTTTCCACCATAGATATTGGAATAGCAAAAACTCTGAGAAGTTCCCCAACAAATACACTTGTCTAACATTCTTGAACGTAAGATTTTGCAAAATTATTTGAGCTCTGAATTTCCTGCCCCAATTTTTTACCCCATGTGACTCTTATGGACCCAGTTTGGAAAATGCTAGTTTTGTGATGAGGCAGTATTGAATGCCAGAAAGAATATTAAGAAATGATAGTTATAGGACCTGGACCCATTAGCTCTGTATGGAGTATCCCAGGCATGGAGTTTTATCTCTCAGGGTCACTTCTCTACCATCTAGAAAAGGTGGGATGCTTTAGCTCATTACATCTCCAACATCATACAGGCTAGTTCAAAAATGACTTCATGATTTAGCTTCTGTACATTAGTAGTACAATTAAGAGTAAAAAGTACTAGTGTGAGTTTTTTCAGCAAACCTAGGGAAATTCTTCCTGATTAGGTTTTTAAAACCTTTATATACACCATTTGTCAAAAAGCAGAAAGATTTTTTTGGGGCAAAGGAACAACAGATTGATTTTACACCATTAATTCTAAGATATGAAAAGTCAAGGAAGTAAGTTCTCAACAATTTTAGTTTTTGTATACATAGAGGGTAATACAAACTATATTTTACATGTCTTTTACATGCCAGTGTTCTTTATAGATATTACTAAACACAGGTAACACTCCGGCTATGAAAACCGTAGAAATCTGGATCAATCAATGTTTGGCATGTGGTTTTTATCAGGGTGTTACAAATCAATTTTTTAAGAAACTAGGTAAAGAAAAAGAACTGCATTTTGTTATTTTTCCAAAGATATTGGATAGAAATAAAAATTCACCATGAAGCAAATATTAGATTAGAGCATTTGGAATTTTTATTTAAAAATTATGAAACTGTAGCAGCTGAGATTCATGGACAGCCAGCAGGTGGCAACAGGCCTAGAGGGGCCCTGGGCCATTTGCTAAGCTGCCCCATGTCTAATACTGGTGGCAGCTGGCTTCAGTTCACAGCGAGACCACCCCCACATGCCTCCAGGTCCAGCACAGGCAGCGAACAACCCACATACAGCTTTGTAGCTCCTACCAGGTAGGCCTGGCCCAGACACAGGCAAGTCTGAAATTGGCCTGCACAGGAGCCCCTGCCAAGAGACACCAGAAACAACACACCCAGAGGCCAGGATCAGCCCACACCAGAGGACTACCCAATTAGCCCCACAAGTGACACACCCAAAAGGTGGTCTCCACAGGCACAAGAGCCCACTCAGGAAAATCCCTCTCTGAGGGGGTCAGCCAGCCCCCACACAGCAGCTCATATGCTGTGAGCATGGCTAATTCTCACAGCCAATCATCCTGGAAATCAGTCCCACCCACTGACACACCAAAAGCAATCAAGGCTCAACTACAATAGGAGATTACACACACATACACACACACACACACACACACACACACACACACACACAGGGTCACTAAGGAAACACATGCACAGGTGATCAGGGAGACTGTGCCATCAGACCACACAGCACACCAACCACATAAGGCTACTTGGCAAAGGCTGAGAGACATAGGAAATCTACCTAATACAAAGAAGAAAACACAGAGAGGCAGACAGAATGAGGAAACAAAGAAGCATGTCCTAAATATAAGAACAAGAGAAAGCACCAGGGCAATCAACCTACCAGAGACAGAGTTAAATGCTGGTTATAAGAATACTTAAGGAACTTACTGAGAACTGCAACAGATAGTAAGCATAAAGGACATAGAAACCATAAAAAAGAATGAGTCATAAATAAAGATAACAATAACTGAAATGAAGAATACACTAGAAGGAATCAACAGCATATTAGATGAAGCAGAGGATCAAATCAGTGATTTAGAACACAAGGTAGCATAAAACACCCAATCAAAACAACAAAAAGAAAAAATAAAGATCATTTAAAGGGCCTCTGGGACACCATCATATTTAACAACACTCACATCATAGGGGTACCAGAAGGAGAAGACAGGGAAGAAGGGATCAAGAATCTATTTGAAGAAATAAGGACTGAAAACTTTCCTAACCTAGTGAAGGAAATAGACATACAAGCCCAGGAAGTACAGAGAGTCCCAAACAAGATGAACCAAAACAGGTCCACAGCAAGACACATTACAATTAAAATGGCAAAGGTTAAAGACAAAGAGATAGTCCTAAAAGCAGTAAGAGAAAAACAACTAGTTACTTACAAGGGAGCTCCCATAAGACTATCAGCTGATTTCTCAACAGAAACTTTGCAGATGAGAAGGGAGTGGCAGGAAATATTCAAAGAGATGAAAAACAAAAGCATGCAACCAAGACTACTCTATCCAACAAGGTTATAATTTAAAATTGAAGGAGAGATAAAGAGATTCCCAGAGAAGAAAAAGCTAAAGGAATTCATTACCACCAAGCCCGTATTATAAGAAATGTTAAAAAGTACTTCTTTAAGAAGAAGAAGGGGAAAAACAAAGATAAAAAATATGAAAATAAAATGGCAATAACTACAAACCTATATGTAATCACTTTAGATGTAAAGGGATTAAATGCTCCAATCAACAGACATAGGGTAGCTGAATGGATAAGAAAACAAGACCCATGCATATGCTGTTTATAAGAGACCCACCTCAGGTCGAAAGACACACACAGACTGAAAGTAAAAGGATGGAAAAAGATATTTCATGCAAATAGAAACGAGAAAAATGTTGGGATAACAATACTCATGTCGAACAAAATAGACTTTAAAATGAAGATTATAATAAGAGACAAAAAAAGGCATTACATAATAATAAAGTGATCAATCCATCAAGAGGACATAACCCTAGTATATATCTATGCACCCAAAACAGGAGCACCTAAATATATAAAACAAATATTGACCAACATAAAGGCAGAAATCGAAAGTAACATAATCATAGTAGGAGATTTTAGCACCCCACTGACACCAATGTACAGATCTTCCAGACAAAAAATGAACTTGGAAAAAGCAGCCTTAAATGACACACTAGATCAGATGGGTTTAATTGATATTTTAAGAGTATTTCACCCCAAAGCAGCGGAATATACATTCTTTTCAAGTGCACATGGAAGATTTTCCAAGATAGACCACATGATAGGACATAAAACAAGTCTCAATAAATTTAAGAAGATTGAAATCATATCAAGTGTCTTCTCTGACCACAGCGGTATGAAACTAAAAATCAATTACAAAAAAAAACCCAAAAACTGAAAAACACACAAATGCATGGAAGCTAAACAACATGCTAGTAAACAATTAATGGGTCAACAATGAGATCAAGGAAGAAATCAAAAGATACCATGAGACAAATGAAAATGAAAACACAACGATCCAAAATCTATGGGACACAATGAAAGCAGTCTGAAAAGGGAAATTCTTAGCAATGTAGGTCTACCTCGAGAAATAAGAAAAATCTCAAATAAACTGTCTAACTTTATACCTAAGGGAACTGGAAAAAGGACAGCAAACAAAGCCCAAAGTGAGTACAAGGAAGGAAATAATAAAGATCAGAGTAGAAATAAACTAAATAGGGACTAAAAAACAATACAAAAGCTCAATAAAACAGAGAGTTGTGTTTTTTTTTTTGAAAAGATAAACAAAATTGACAAACCTTTAACTGGAAAAAAAGAGAACAAAATAAAATCAGAAACGAAAGAGAAGTGACAACCGACACCACAGAAATTTAAAAAAAATTAAGAAAATACTATGAGCAACTATATGCCAACAAATTGGACAATCTGGAAGAAATGGATAAATTCATAGAAGCATACACTCTTCCAAGGCTGAATGAAGAAACAGAAAATGTGAACACACTGATTACTACCAACAGTACTGAATCAGTAATCAACAGTCTCCCAACAAACAAAAGCCCTGGACGAGATAGCTTCACAGGTGAATTTTACCAAATATTCAAAAAAAGAATTAACACCTATTCTCCTCAAACTATTCCAAAAATTCCAAGAGGAGCTAAGGCTCCCAAGCTCATTCTAGGAGGCCATCATTACCCTAATTCCAAAACCAGACAAAGACATTACAAAAAAGAAAACTATAGGCCGATATCTCGAATGAATATAGATGCAAAAATCCTCAACAAAATATTAGCAAACCAAATTCAGCAATGCATTAAAAAGATCATACACCATGATCAAGTGGGACATATTCCTGGTATGTAAGTTTGGTTCAATATCTACAAATCAATTAATGTGATACACCATATAAACAAAATGAAAAATAAAATCATGTGGTTATATCAATAGATGCAGAAAAAGCATTTGACAAAATCCGGCACCCATTTATGATAAAAACTTTCGGCAAAGTCGGAATAGAAGGGACATATCTCAACATAATAAAGGCCATATATGACAAACCCACAGCTAATATCATACCCAATGGGGAAAAGCAAAGTATTCCCCTTAAGGTCAGGAACAAGACAAGGATGCCCACTGTCACCAACTTTTATTCAACATAGTACTAGAAGTTCTAGCCACAGCAATCAGACAAGAGAAAGAAATAAAAGGCATCCAAATGGGAAAGAAAGAAGTAAAATTGTCATTATTTGCAGATGACATGATACCATATATAGAGAACCCCAAAGATTCCATCAAAAACTATTAAAACTGATAAATGAATTTAGTAAAGTAGCAGGATACAAAATTAATATTCAAAAATCAGTTGCTTTTTTATATACCAATAACAAAATATCAGAAAGAGAAATTAAGAAAACCATCCCATTTACAATTGTATCACAAAAAAATACTTAGGAATAAATTTAACCAAGGAAGTAAAAGACTTGTTTGTACTTAGAAAATTATAAGACATTGATGAGAGAAATTGAAGAAGATACAAATAAATGAAAACATATGCTATGCTCATGGGTAGAAAGAATTACTATTGTTAAAATGTCCATACTACCCAAAGCAATATATAAATTCAATGTAATCCCTATCAAAATACCAATGGCCTTTTTCACAGAGCTAGAATAATCCTAAAAGAACTATAAAAGACACAGAACAGCCACAGCAAACCTGAGAAAGAAGAACAAAGCTGGAGGTATCACACTACCTCACATCAAATTATACTACAAGACTATAGTAATCAAAACAGCATGTTATTGGCATGAAAACAGACACATAGATCAATGGAACAGAATAAAGAGCCCAGAAATAAATCCATTCCTATATGGTCATTTAATCTGTGACACAGGAGGCAAGAATTTACAGTGGGGTAAAGACAGTCCATTTAATAAATGGTGCTGAGAAAATTGGACAGGTACATGAAAAAAAAAAAGAAACTGGGCCACTTTCTTATGCCACATACAAGAATAAACTCAAAATGTATTAAACACTTAAATAAGAGAATCGAAACCATAAAACTCCTAGAAGAAAATACAGAAAGTAAACTCTCAGACATTACCCTTAGTAATATTTTTATTGATATATCTCCTTGGGCTGGGGAAACAAAAGAAAAAATAAACAAATGGGGCTACATCAAACTAAATAGTTTTTCATAGCAAAAGAAACCATCACAAAACAAAAAGATATCCTACTGAATGGGAGAAGATATTTGCCAATGATACATCTGATAAGGAGTTAATATCAAAAATTTATTTAAAAAAAATTCATTCAACTCAACACCAAAAAAAGCAAACAACCCAATTAAAAAATGGGCAGAGGAATAGATATTTCTCCAAGGAGGACATACAGATGGTCAATAGACATATGAAAAATGCTCAGTGTCATTAATCATCAGAGAAATGCAAATAAAAACCACAATGAGCTGCCACCTCACTCCTAGTCAGAATGGCTATCATCAATAAATCAACAAATGTGCTGGTGAGGATGTGGAGAGAAGCGAACCCTCGTGCACTGTTGGTGAGATGGCAAATGGGTATAGTCACTATGGAAAACAGTATGGAGTTTCCTTTAAAAATTAAAAATAGAACTATCTTATATTCCAGCAATTCCACTCCTGGGTATTTATCCAAAGAATTCCAAAATACTAATTAGAAAAGATATACTCATATGCACCCCTGTGTTTACTGCAACACTATTCACAATAGCCAAGATATGGAAACAACCAAAATGCCCAGCAATAGACGATTGGATAAAGAAATTCTGGTATATTTATACAGTGGAGCATTACTCTATCATAAAAAATAATGAAATCTTGCCATTTGCAAAAACATGGATAGACGTAGAGTATATTATACTAAGTGAAATAAGTGTAAGTCAGACTGAGAAAGACGAACACCATATGATCTCACTTATATGTGGAATCCAGAAAACAGGAATAAATGAACAAACAAAACAGAAATAAATTCATAGATACAGAACACACACTAATGGTTGCTAGATGGGAGGAGTTTGGGGAATGGGTGAGAAAGGTGAAGGAACTAGGAAATACAAATTGGTAGTGATGAAATAGTCACAGAGATATGAAATACAGTAAGGGGAATATAGTCAATAATGTTGAAAAGACTATGTGGGGTGTCAGATGGATACTGGACTTATGGGGGGAATCATGTCATAGATTATATAAATGCCTAACCACTATTCTGCACACGTGGAGCTAATATAAAATAATACTGAATGTCAACTATAATTTTAAAAAATATACTTGTACAGTCACGGGATGTAAAGTATAGCATAGGGAATATTGCCAATGGTACTATCATAGCTCTGTGCAATCTCAGATAGGTAGTGGACTTGGGGGAGGTTATCACTTTGTGAGGGGTGTAAATGCCTAATCATATGTTGTTTTGTACA